>NC_136491.1:110109454-110611954 GCF_053919585.1 Euprymna scolopes
AAATATTAAATAAATAAAAAAATATAATAATAAATAAGAAAAAAGGGCAAGTAACTTCCTCGTCATTTAGGTAAGCGAAATAAGTAAATACAACAGAATTATTAATTAAAATAAAAAAATAGATCTTATATAAATATATATATAAAAAAATAGATCTTATATAAATATATATATAAATATATGCATATATAATAAAGAGAACTTGACTGAATTATAATATTTATTATTTTTTTATTGCAAATTTAAGGATAATGAATTAAAACCCTTTCAAAGGTGCACGCTTTTTATCAGTGAATTTACATTAAGAAAACAATTTTCGTACAGAAAATAACATTTTTTCCTTACTTAATAAATCCATCACGAAATCATTTAATTAATTCAGTTGTATCCCAGAAGGAAGAATTAGGAATTTTAAACGGATACATTTGAAATGCAAAAGTTATTATTTTATTAAAATTATAATACACACACACATATATATATACATATATATCTGTGTGTGTGCGCGCGTGTGTGTGCACGCGCGTGTGTTAGGTATTGAGTTGATAAACTAAAGTAATTTATGAATTATCATACGTTGAGAATTACCTATTCGTGTTCTTTTTTAAATTCTTATATCATTAAATACTTAAAAGTTATTTCAATAGTGCAATTGATATTTAATACGTTATTTCGATTAGAACAGTCATTAAATATATTCAAACATGCTCAATAGAATTTCAAATATTCAGAAATATTCCAACATATTTATATGTATGAACTTGTCAGTTGAAATTCAACTTTATTCGTTATTAAATTTTGCATTTTTAATGATTGTTTTATTTTTTACATCTAATGATTCGCCTCATCACTTCGATAAATTCTGAACATTCTAAGGATAGGATTTCATTTATTTAAAATTAATTCTACAAAAATCAGAAATGTAATTTGATGTTACATAAAAATAATGCGTTAGAATATTTATTTTAAGAAAATTGATTTGAATATTGAAAATTCTTGTGAATGTACTTTTCAAAATTACCGTATTAATACACACTCACGCACAGATACACACACACATATATATATATATATATAGAGAGAGAGAGATATATATATATATATATATATATAAATATATATATATATATATATATATATATATATATATTCAGACTGTGACAGATTATATATAATAAATTCCACAGCCAAACAACGTCGTAGCCCACAAAGCATGCTCAGTTGGTAGAGTACTTGCCTCGCATGCAAGAGGCTCTGATTTCGAATCCTGAGTTCGGATGTGTCTAACTGATGAGCCCAAATGAGGGCGAACTCGAATCTTGAATTTCCGGTTCTTGATTGTCATGGCTCTTGTGGGCTGCGACGTTGTTTGGCCTGTGGAATTTATTATATATATATATATATATATATATATATATATATATATATATATATATATATATATATATATATATCAAATTAAAGGTATTCAATGGATAAAATCCATTAATTAAAACGAGGTTATTAAGAATGCTACAGGACCAAAGTATAATATTTTTGTATTTATATAGACAAATATTACATAATCGCTACACTGAATATGCTATTGTTTCGGACAATTAGTATATTGAAAAAATACGCACCTCCTCAGGCGACAGAATGAGGTGCTTTTAGTTTTTCAATATGTAATATTTGTCTCTATAAAAAGTATTATATATATATATATATATAAATATATATATATATATATACGACATAATAATGTGCATGTGTATACAGTATAATCACGTTGACACACCGGTTCTCGTCAGATCACCATAGTTAAGCAACGATTACTTATCAATGCTCAGAGGCCACTCGAGGATAAGCGTGAAAGAGTGTACAGTGGTCAAAAGGACAATATCATAGTAATCGTTAGAAGTCTAAATTTGGTAAATTGGATTACTTAAGGGGAACGGCTCATCAAGAATTGTTTACGTTGGACTTGAAAGCCAGCCATCTTATAGTCAGCTGGAAAGCAAGGAAACGGAAGAGAGTTCTACAGGTGTGCAGTTCTCAGAAAAAAGCTTTGTTCATGGAATCTACGTTTAGGTTTAGGCACATATGAAGAGTGGAGGAAAATTATTGATAGTGTTTTCAGCCAGGACCTTTTTCGTGGATGTTTGGCGAGGGGGGCATAGATTGGAGCTCAGACGGGCACTTGCCATGAAAATAACGATAAAACAGAGATAGGATCGCAACATCTCTTCTGTGAGAAAAAGGTTGCAGGGAAAAGAAAAGGACATCCCCCATTAGGCTACAAAGTCTATTCTGAACTCTGTCAAGGCAGGATTAGCCGTTTTTAGCAGCTCCTGCGCAGATGTGACAGCGATACTCTATCCTTAGACGTACCTGGCTCCTGTATACGTAGAGAATTTCATCAGAGGTACATATCTACTGGGTCTATAGAAGGGTCCCATCATTTTACCAGCGACCTTGGGAAAGGATTTAATGTACGTGTTCCATTTTAGGTCAAGCCCAGAAGTTTGTCAAAACATGGAGCCTCCCCAAGACGAGAGGCATCCATTTCAATTGATGTCAGATGGGGATCAGAACGCTAATGATGTAAAGATAGAAGCTTGGTTTTAGATGCATTAAAAGTAACCAGCCACTTTTCCCCGTCATTGTACGACATGCTCAAGATCAGAGGAGAGAAAATCAGAGAAAACTTGGTCGTTTATGGTCTTTCATGTAGGTTTTGTCAGCAAAAATGTCTACGAATGATGTAAGAATGTGATTTGGAAGATCATTAATGTACACCAGGAAGAGAGTTGGACCCAGGATGTACCTCAGAGGGACTCCAGCATTAATACTATGAGCTTCTGATTTATGCCCATCAACCACTACTCTTATGAACTTATCAGAGAGAAATGATTTAATAATTGAAAAGACATATTCAACTATACCATAGCTGGAGATCTTGTGAAGTAGACCTTCATGCTATACCCTATCAAAGGCCTTTGATATGTTAATAGAGCAATTACCCTAGAAAGGAAACCTTTAACGGGAGATTCACTAATCCTATGAGAAATAACTGTAAGCACATCCGCTGTAGATCTAGCAGAACGGAAACCATATTGCATGTCACTAAGACAGTTATTTTTCCTGAGGTGGTTGAATACTTCTCTATTAAACACAGATTCAAGTAACTTACTCATGACGCACAAGAGACTTATTGTCCTGTACTGAGAAGGAGATGACCGATCACCTGAATTCTTAAATACAGAGCATACTAATGTAATTTTCCAGAGTGATGGGAAGCAATTCCCTTAAGACAACGTTTCAAGAGTTTTGTAAGTATAGGAGCTAGTTCTGGTTGAAGCTTTTTGAGCCCTATAATGGGAATGCCGTCAGGGCTAGTTACTTTACTTGAATCAGGGTTTTTGATAGATATTTGTATGTCTCATAGCGTGTTTTCTGATACAGGTGGAAATACGGGAGGGTTGGTGGCCTTGGTCGAATGTGGTAGAATTAGCTGCAAAGTTCTTAGCAAAGAGTTTGGCTTTGTCTGATGATGACGAGATTACCCCACGTCCATTGATGATAGTTGTCAGAGAGTATACGCTTGTTCAGGACCCTGTTTGCTATCTGGTGGGAAACAAACCGCTGCCCAGTCACTTTGGACTTGACGAACTGAGCATACAACTCTCTCGCGTTCTTCATTACTCTTTTACAGTGGTTGATGGCAACACTGAAAGCAGCTTTAGTCTCAGTACATCTATTACGTTAGAAGAAATGGAAAAGTTATTTCTGTGCACAATAAAAAGAACCACAGCTGGACGTTAGGTTTTTGCTGGAATTTTTTCGAGGGTATGAAACGGTCTATACCTACTATCAACCATTCCGTCAGGTCTGATACTATAGAGGACACATCCTTTTTTTAAACATGGAACGCAGAGGCAGGTCTAATATAAATGTACGTAAACTATCCAAGTCAGCCATAGAGTATCGATATACTGTACGATGGAGAGGTACGTCTGAGGACTTATTACATTTCGTTTTTATTCCAACTGATACAACAGAGTGGTCGGAAGATCCCAGTGGAGATTGAACAGAAGATGAACATATCTCAGGGCAAGTTGTGAGGAAAAAAAACTAGGAGACTTGCATACTGACCATCAGTACCGGGCAGATAGGTTGGTTCGAAAACAATCTGAGTCATAAGCAATGAAGAAATCGTGACAGAACCTCCCCTCAAAATCTGTCTTATTTGACTGGGTTAACCATTCCACATTGTAAACATTGAAGTTTCCACAGACATGAATGTTAGCCGAAGGATGAGCAGATAGGATGTGGTCAATTTTCTCAGATATGCTCTTAAAGGTAGTAACTCCGCTGTGGTGGGGCGATAGAGGGCAAATGTAATCGTAGTCGTGTGAGCAAGTGCAACCCAGAAGCACATATAGTGTAATTTAGAATCTTCATTGGAGAAAGCCATCTTTAATGTAAGTACATATTTTATGCATATGGGGATCTTGGGGGTCAGATTTAGATGTTAGGTTACAGTATCCTTTAATTCCAAACTCTTCTAGGGAATTAGTTGCTACTCTTGTTTTACAAATTGTTTTCGTGCCGTTTTAAAGAATACGAGGTATAGGGAAGGTAAAAAATTAATTTGAAATATAGACGAAATAGATTCGAAAATTCTATTTCAAATCAATTTGCTAGATTTAATGAATACATGCATGGGCGAGAAAATTTGTTTCTAAATAAAACAAAATAATAATTTCATTAATTAAAGAACTGCAATGAATATAAATAATAATTAACATTTGCCTAGAATAAAACAGAATACATATCATAATTACTTATCTGTTAAGTCTATCTAGAACGAGACGGGTGATCATTATACTCGTACTTCTGCATGTCAGTGCAATCATGGAAGTAGGAACCCAGGAAGGAATTTTAAACTCTAGCACTTACCATTAAAATACTTGTAAAATATACACAGGGATGCAACATTTCGTCGATGGGACAAAAGTTTGAGTTTTGTTGGCGGAACAGGATTTATCAGTTTGGCGATACTTTTTAATCCTGTCTAGGATAGCACCAAACGCGGCAACAGTACTTCATACATTTTAGTTCTACTAAGGAGTCACCACTTATCACGGCCCGGATGCCACTCGAGGGTAAGGTTTAATGCGTGTACAGTGGTCAAGGGGAACATGTTGTAGTCGTTATTAGTAGTGGAAATTTGGTAAATTGAATAACTTAGGAATTTGTTCACATTGGACTTGAAGACAACCGTGTTGTAGTTAGTTGGAAAACAGAAAAGCAGAACAGAGTTCCACAGGCGTGCAGTTCTAATAAAGAAGCTTTGTTCATGGAATCCATGTTTAGGTTTAGGCACAGATAAAGAGTGGGGGATGGGCGGATGGTGACCTTGTAGATGTACACGATAATCTCATGCGTAAGTAATCCTCTAGCAAGGTAGATAGAACCCACCTTCTTCGCAGCAACTCAGGATATCTGTTCCAATTCATGTTCCCTGTGAACGTTAAGCTGAAGAGTTTGGAGTCTTGGTAGCATTGAATGTTACCATCCATTTATTCCTCTGTAGACTGGAGGTCTTTCTCTAATGATTCTGCCATTTCTTTCGATATGTGCTCATTTGTTTTCCCCTCATGTCTGTTTTAGAGCGTTTTGTGATCAGAAAATATACCCATCTCGGAGACAATATTATCAGGGAGGTCCATTATGAATAAGAGGAATAATAAAGGTTCAAGGGTCGGCTTCTAAACGTATCCGCATTTATATCATGCTGGTTTTACGTACGACCATCGAGGACAATCTGGATTTTTTTTCCAAGAAAGAGTTGATTATGTTAAGTATTCTTCCAGTAATACCGTATGAATTAATTTTCATTTGACCTTAGATATATTTATCTTTCCACCCATAAAGAATCCTTTTGAATTATCACTATTAGAGGTTTTCGAGGGTGCTGAAAACAACGTTTAAAATTCCAGGAAACGAGAGTTACCAAATGAAGAAATAATAGTTTCAAAAAGATGGGATAACTTTTCTATATTAATTTAACGTAAAATGAACATCCACTTTATAGCTATCTTTTTTTTGGGGGGGGGGTCTGTTATTTTTTTAGGGGTAGTGTTTATTTAGTAATCGTGGCCTGGTAGACTAACACAAAACCTATCATTAAAACTTGTTTTCACACAGGTTTTCAGGTGTGCTGAAAACGAATACCGTATTTAAATTATCCGCAAATAAGTATTTTTCCGAGTATTAAGCAATGTGATTATTTATGGTATAAGTGCTGGCCATTGTTGTATGCACAAGCACACATATTTTTGCTTAATACCCGGAAAATAATTATTTGCGGAAAATTTAAATGCGATATTCGTTTTCAGCACACATTTTTAGGTATATATATGCATATATATATATATATATATATATATATATATATATATATATATACACACACATTTTTATACAAGTGTTTATTCATGATTGCATAAAGGCATGCGAATATACACGATTCGACGAATTATTCTTTTAGTCTACATATTCTACGCATGCGCAGAGCAATCTTTAATATTATATCACATGATATCATCTAAATTTATAAACTATATCATTTGTTTGTTTGTTTTATACCATGTATAATTTTGAAAGGGAATAGAGGGCGAAAGGGGAGGTAAGGCCTGTGGTAATTTCCTTCCCGCATGATTTTTTGCATGCGTACAACTTCGTGATTTCTATTTTATTTTGCAAGAATCCAAAAAATAAAAATGTAAAGCTAATAACTTCCTCTCTTTTCACGCCCTGAAGCAAAATAGTTTGTTTTTTTTATGTCTTGCCTTGCTTTTTCTTTCTAAAAAAAAAAATACGCCTCTGACAATGGGAATCACGTTTAATCACTCCGAGAGGACCGAATAAAAAATTGAGAATTTAATATGCGACCCAACCTAACATATGAGCCAGAAATGAAAGACTAAAGAAAGAAAAAATGTACTTAAAACATTAATTTTATATTTCAATCATTTTGAGCGTTGAGTTTTTGATAACTTTATGAATTTTCATGAAATTTCTTTATTCTCCCTGTTAATTCTTTAGAGAAATCTTCCCGGTGCATAAGTTTTACAGTTCCAATTATTTTTAGATGTATCCATTTTTAGATGCAACCAGATCACAGGTATAAGTGCAATGCGGGTTGATAGACAGGATGACACTGGTATTAATACTACTATTTAAAAAATCGGCAGTGATTAATAGGGCTAGGACAACAGCGTATTCTTTTCATTGTTTTGACTCTTGAGTGTGTATGAGTTGATATCTTATATGCTTTTATACAGAGTTAAGTGGTTCTCGGTTGATTAACTGCGTCTAACTGTGTCGGATATATGCTCGAGAGTCAAAATAATAAGACTATTGTTGTCATAGCCATCGTGATTAAAACTGAAAATTTACCCAAATGTGGATGCCAACAAACATAACCATAACCTTTACTACAGCCAATTCGAATTGAAAAAAAGACAAAAGACATACAAAGAACACTACACGAGTTTAAAGGGGGTAAAAACTGTTAGAATCAATCAAACTATTTTTTCTGGGCCACAACGAACAGAAGGAAGAAATCAAGTTCCGTTTGGACACACATGCCATACTTAGGATATTGAGCACTTTTTATTTACTATATGCTAATTTCATCGTGAACAACGGAGATAAAATGTTCTCGTAAATTCTGCAGCAAATTAGGAGGCGAATTTTGGTAACTATTCTGCAATTTAACGTAACAATTTTATAAGCGAGAGATGCGGTAGAAATTGAATTGAATGTAAAAATCTTATATAAAAATAGCACGATCGTAAACTGCTAAAGTACTAAATGGATAAAAATACGAAAACGTAATCACCCTAAAAAAGAATAATCTTCATTTGTTTAAGGGGACGCAGTATCTAATCCCACATCATATAGATGGCAGTTCTTCCCCATCATTAGGTTGTTGTTAGGCGGTTTGTAAACTATTCTGTACTTTTACCTAACAATTTAATAAACAAAAGATACTATAAAAATTAAATACTATCTAAAAATATAAACTCCAGAAGCATTATACGGATGAAACACGGAAACGTAATCGCCTGCATTTTAAGGCGTAGCAGTATATGTTGCCCGGGCCATATAAGACAAAGAGAAGAAACGAAATTGTGTTTTAACACCCCTGCTATTCTCATGATATTGAGCACTTTTTAGCAGCAACTTTGTTTTGATTTGATGAACTGCAGAAGTATCTCCGTTAAATAATACGGACTAAAAGGCAGGAAAGCTTAAAGTTAATTTTAGTATGACAAGTAAAAAAAATAAAACAAGGCGAAATTAATTCAATTTTAAAAATAACAAAATAAACGTGAATTATGCACCGAATTGGGATTCGGTGCATAATTCACGTTTATTAATGTCCGAAAAAGCGTGTATTTCTTAATAACAGCTAATGATCCCACAATGCATCTTACCGAAAGAAAACAAATGGACTTTGCGGTTCATTACAACGTCCGTTGTTATAATTTGTTTAACATTAAGTTTATTTTGTATATTCCAGCATGTTTTGTGTGTGTGTCTTTCCTTTTTTAAATATGTTGCCGATCACTTGTGTGTTGTGTTAAAAGTAATAAAATAAAAACGGAATTGCAGGTGAGATCGAACGTTAACGTTAGCAACCTACCTTCCCATATACTCGGCCAAATCCAAGAATAGTGTCACAACACTGCAAAATTATCTGTTTTAACAGATAATTTTGCACTGAAGGAATAAAACTTTTGGTGCTAGTGCACTTATTGATTCATGCTATTTTTTAAATAGTATTTTCAAGTTTAATTAAAATTTTATGATATCTGTTTTTCATTAAATTTTAAGGTCAAACTACAGAATAGGTACAAAGCACCATACCTCCCCATGTTAAGAATGGATTTCTAAATAATAAAGTTATTATTTTAGCACGGATTTATAAGTGCACAACTTTCCCTGAATTTTAGATATTATGTGTTCGAGATTTTCGGTAAAAAATGTATAATAAATAAAAAGCTACCTAAGGCAAAATAAGTTACTCGTTTACGTATGTGGATTCATTTTTAAAAACATATTTTAAACGATTTTTTTTTAGTAAAGCTGTCGAATCTTATTTGTATCGTCATTGTCTGGTGTTGTGTTTCTAAAAATATAATAAACGCGTAAATCGTATGGAATTAATCCTTGCCGAATGCATAAAGTAACGCAGTGAAATAATAGGACGACTTAAAATGTGTATGATTACCTTTGCAAAATAGGGTGTACTTTCATCTAATAATTTTCTAAACCAAAGTGGTAAAACTAAGTAGTTTTCCGGAAAAAATAAGCCTAACCCTAATCCTAACAACCGAAGAAAAAGTGACAGAGCTAAAAAAAAAAATCCGTCCAAAAAAGAAAACAAATATATCGCAAATAAATGTTACTAAAAGCAATATACATTAGTCGTGTATTATTTGGTTTTAGTTTAAACTTATTTCGAACCTTTTTCTTTTTTTTTTTCGTAAATAAGATTTATTGCATTTTCTTATTGCCGTTGTCAGGTGTTTTGTATATTACAACGCAATTAGCACATAAACCATTGAAAATTAATCATTTCTGCATACGAAACAGATGAAACTAAGTATTTTTCCTTTAAAAAATAACAAAGCAAATGTATAATAAATAAATGGTAGCAAAGGTAAGATGAATTACTCGTCTACGTACTTAGATTAATTTGTTGTAAGTTTCAATTTGTTTCGATTTTTTTCCATAGTATGTGATTGATTCTTGAGTGAAGACATGTTGATGTGTTCATGGGAGACGCCTGTAACCGTTCGGAAATATCATACTCCAATAATCGTGTACTTTAGGGAACGCCTGGGAATATCCAATGAAATTAGCCGTAGTTCGCTTAGCAGCCAATTACATTAGCCGGAAATCAGTTAGGGAGAGGTCACTATTTCAAACAGTGGAAAACGAAAGAATTAATATTAAGTGCATGAGGAGAAAATGCGAAACACGGACGGTGATGAGTATGCAAAAGCTGTCAAATTTGAAAAGGATACAGCTTACGCCGAAGAACTGATAAGGAGAAAATAATTAGTGAGTGAATATCGCACTACCACCGTTCAGTATTGTTTATTTTAGAATGTTTGTTTTCTAAGAAATTTCATAGGAATTTATCTTAAGTAATGAAATCGACTGGGGATGTGTAGAAAAGTTTACATCGGATATTGAATAGTTGTGGGACCATATTGAATTCCTATGTAAAATATCTGTTTAGAATGTTATAAATTGTAGTCAGGAAAAAATTGCTTGTAATTTATTATATATAGAGATATTCGATCGGACTTCCAAAAATCTGATATGGATAACTATTTTCAAGACTTACAAGAATTTCTGTTTTTGTAATTAAACGTTGTTCACTGAAGAAATATTAATATATTGTTTTTAACGTAATTCACGGGATCTTTTTTTTTTTTTTGAAAGGCAAAGTTTTTTGTTTTCATTTTTTTCTGTATAGAGATTTCACATAAACAGAAAAAATAGGAAAAAGGAGGAACGCTGTATATAAATCACAGTTTATTTCAACGGTTATATTTTCATTAATTTTTATACTTTTCTTGAGAAAGAGAGAAAGACCACCTAAAATATTAAAATTAATAACAATTAAAACTTTACATGCTTGTACGTTTTTCGTAAGGTTATTTTAATTTGTCAAATGTTATAGAATTCATTTTTTCAAAACACACACACACACATATATATATATATACATATATATAGATAGATCGATATATATATATATATAGTAATCCACATACATTACTGTTTCGCTGTTTCACAGCTCATAAGTGCGGCTAGACGGGCAATATGTATGTGTGTGTGTTATATAGGTTTTCTTATTAAGAGTGTGTCTTAGAAAGAGAGTCTTAGTGAGAGAGAGAGAGGGATGTTGAGAGACTTAGATATTAGATGTTGTAAGAGAGATTGTTCGTTTTATGACGATTCATATATATATATATATATAATGTTCATACTTAGATGTGTAATAGAAGATCTTAGAGTGAGGAGATAGTGTTCAGACAGTCTTAGTGTAGATATGAGATGTAGAGTTCACATTGTAGATATGAGATGTCGAGACGTGTATGTAAAGACATTTTAAACCACATGATATACAAGACATATAATAACAATTTTCACTTTACCTTTTCGTGGAATTACAACACAAAGACGACGTTTATAAAAACACATGATGGGTTTATTTCTTCTCACGACCGGCCGTGGTTTTCTGAGTCAAGAATTCAAAGCTTCACATTCTAAGTTTCAAAAGTACCGTCTCGCTTCTAGACGTTCGAATGTCCATGTCTGGACTGTCGTCTGTCGTCCTCAGGCTCTCTCTGACTCTCCCCCAGTTTCTCCTTCTTTCTCTCAAGTTTCTAACTATATCTAGAACTTCCCATTTTCCATGACGTCATACACATGTTAAAACATGTGTCTTCTTTCACGTGTTCTGGACATGTGTGTCCAAAACTTTTTCCTTTGTTTACAAAAGGAATTTTAACCTATATTCTCAGTAACCTATTTTTCCAATATGTTAAAAACATGTTTATTAAATTATCTTGTATAGTTGCATTCCTCAATTGAATTTTTCATAACAGAATTGACAACGCACATTCTTTTCTTGAAACTATTTTATCTCTAAGCTAAACAATGGTTTGTTTTACATTCCATTTTCTAATTCTATCTCGTAATCTATTTCTAAACCTAATTTACGAGATTCGAATTTCATCTATTCTATTTCATTTTCATTTTAACTAAATCTCTCTATTTTTATACTTACATGAAAAGGGGGCAGCCCTTATCATGTAACATGTGTTTGTCTCAAAGGCGATTTTCCCGTGCCATGTTCGATGATACAGAAAAAACAACTCCTATGCAGATTTTTAACACACCATTTCAAGCAAATATATCAGCATGTTTCCACGCATAAATACGCGCGTTTCGCCACCGTTTGATAAATACTTCAATTTATCTTTTTTTGACTCACTCCATGAAATACATAATCTCATATAGGTAGTTGTAAATATTTAACCCTCAGTAAATTATATCCACACACAAAACCGGAAATCATCATGTATTTTTATTCAAAGCCCTACATACTCATATGCCTCTGAATTTTTTTTATTGCTACAGGACTGTTTAACAACATTAAAAAATACTTCTGCAGAATACGGATCGTTGTTGTTGTCGTTGGTGTTGTTATTGTTGCTGATGATGGTGGGGGTGGTGGTGATGATTGTGATATTGTTCTTGTTGCCTGCCTAGAGAGTGGCATATTCCCCCTCTAAAATACTTTTTCGTTAAGAAGAAATGATTCAATTGTTTTTATTGCAACATTGAATAAAATTTGAAACTCATATTTAAAAATAGCACTTTTCGTATATATATATATATATATATATATATATATATATAGTGCTTTCTCTCCTTGGTCTTTCTATTCTCCTAGACCTTTCTGGACTATTTAGCGTGGTACTAAATGATGTGAAACTATAACATTATTATTATTATTATTATTATTATTATTATTATTATTATTATTATTATTATTATTATTATTATTGGTGTTGTTATTGTTGTTGGTAGTGATTGTGGTGGGGGTAATTTTATTATTGTTATTCTTACTAATACTTTATAATTTTTGTTATAATTGATTTTCATATTAATATTGCTAACTTCAGTATTATGTAGTATTATTCACCATTAATTCTAGCTTGTGCATTGAAATTCGTTATTTACCCTGAATTTCTGGTTAATGCCGGGTCAGGGGAAGGCTAGTAAATATATAAATTAAAAAAATACCAATAATAATAGTATCACTCAATATTGCATTCCAAACAATAGAATATTATACTGCAATCAAATACAACCAAACTTTAAATTAAAAACAAAAAACATTAAAAATATCGTACACAAACATATCCCCAACTAACAATAACAATAAGATTAGACATTTTATATGAACATATGGGATTGAATTTGCTAGTAAGCCAATCAGTTTTTTAGTTGTAACTGCGCCCATCCTAATCAGCCAATGATTGGACACTTACAGGACAAAGGTACAGTTGACCTCAGGTTCACTCTTTCCCTTTGCGTGTTTTATGGGAAAGAGTTAGTTATATACTTTTGTGTATCGAAAACTGACTTACTTTCAATCTAGGTGTGATTAGATACGTTATTTTGTGGTTTGGTTTAGATTTCGGATATTATGCTCGTTTTATTTATAAAATTATTTATTACATGAATATATATGTTTATTTTATTTATTTATTATAATTATTTTTATATTATTAATTTTAAATTATTTATGTATTGCTATCCTAGAGTAAGTTTACCTTGTGAACACAGTTGTTCACTATTTCTCTCTTACCGTTAAATATATGTTGGAGTTCTTTAAGGTTTACGATAGTGTGTTTTTTTTAGAGACGGCGAACTGTAACATAAAATAACTCAGATAAAAATATTTTTATTATATGATATGTGGTTTACTCCAAAAGCTAATATTTGGTATTTATAACTAAAATTTCCGGTATATGGCCTCCGCAGCTGGCGCGTATATCGCGTAATCTAGATGCCCAATTTTTATAAACTTTACGCATTGAATTAGGCTGTATTTCGGCAATAACACGTCGCCTATCGTTTTGTAAGTGTTCTATTGTGCTTGGTTTATCAGCGATTACATTGAATTTTACACATTCCCGAAAGAAACTAATCTAATGAGGTCAAATCGTACGATCAACGTGATTATTTGATGGCTTATTTCGTGAAATTAATCGTTCATCAAATGTTTCTCTTGGTCGTATTGCGCGATGTGTGGCATGTAGTTTTGTTCTGCTGAAACACCATATCTGCAACCTTAATTCTTTCTAATTGAAACAAAAATAAGTTGTTAATCATTGTTTAGTATTGCTCGCCGTTTACTGTTACGTTCTTACTGTCATCACATTTTTTACACAGGAATCACTACTTATCAAGGCCCGGAAGCCACTAGAGGATAAGGGTTGATGGGTATGCATTAGTCAATGTAATTATCGCGTAGTAAACATGAGTAGTGGGAGTTTTGTAAATTGGATTACTTAGAGGGGCAGTTCATCAAGAACTTGTTTACGTTGAACTTGAAGACATGTGGACCACTGATTCCACCAGCCATAAAACGCACCAAACAGTGACCTTTTCAGGGTGTAATAATGTTTTTCGATCATGGCTTGTAGATTATCATCGCTACAAATTCGGCAATTCTGTTTATTGACAATACCATTGAACCTAAAATGTTCTTCATCACTGAAGAAAATATTGAAAAGAAAAGTTGTGGATTAATGATAACGTTCCTTTCGATCCATTCACTAGATGCACGTATATACGGCACAATCATATTGACACACTGGTTCTCGTCAGATCACAAAAGTTAAGCAACGTTGAGCCTGGCCAGTACCAGATCGGTGACCAGTTGGGATGGCAAGCGCTGTATCTACCTCTAGGTAAAATATTGGATTGAGAAACTGACGCGGTCTATCCTTCTCTTTAGGGTTGATAGGACTCTCTTAAGCCGTGGTAAGCACCCCATCTAGTGATGGCGTTACGATAAAAATACCCTTGATAGCCCCTGGCGAAGCATCAAGTATTCAGCTATGGACAAGATTTATATTACACTACAAACTCGTGTAGAGAGTTTAATCTCGGCTGCAACCGCACTTGATGGGACTAGATTAAGGACGCGAACGATGATCATTTGGATTCAGTTCTTAACTAAATGTTGTAAGCCCGCAAACCAAGATTTTTAAGCGAAATTTTCGATAACGTCAAAGGGCTGCAATGTTACTGTTGAGCACGTTGTCAAATTAACACATTTGTATCATCAGCAGCACTACGCTGTACAATAGCAATCGCCTGTTGTGTGTGCACTGGACGACGACTTACAGGATGGGTATAATCATTTACAGTTAATGTAGTTTGAAAATAATTTACAGTTTCTCTGATTAACTGTTCTGATAGTCGATTATGAGCACCATAAAACCTGCGTAATGCACGATGTGTTGTTCGAACTGAACCGTAAGTTATCAAAATAAATTTGCACAGTTTACAAACGCTGTTCATGGGCCAGTCTCTTCATGGTGAATTGCCAAAACAAACTGGACTTAAAATAACCGATAGTTGCTAAATCTGCAATTAAAGAAATAGAGGTGTTAATTTCAAGTTCGCCGTCTCTATAGAACACCCAGTCGATGTGTATTTGTGGAAATTGTCACATATGTATTTTTAAAACTTCAAACATGGAATTTATTTTTAAAAAACATCTAACAGGAAATGTATTTGTTTGGCTCTCTTAATCTCTCTTAACGTAAACGGTAAACGTTTTATTTGGAACTTCTACTATGAAATTCATATTTCGAAACTTTCAACATGAAATTTATTTCTTTGCAACTCTCAAGGCGAAACGTATTTCTTCGGAACTTTCAACATGAAACGTATTTCTCTGCAATATCTTTGCGGGTTACCTGGTTTTATATTGTGTTTTTTCTTCATGATTAATATTCAAGAGATCACTATTCAGTTCGGAATGTCTTACAGGGTGATTTGCATAATCGACGCTGAAATCTGCGCATTATAAATTTTCTAAACCATCTCCGAACAGCTGCATATCCCTACAGCACATTCAGCTCACACTTCAAGAATGATTGAACTTTACACGTGCATCGTGTGGGCAACCCCTTTTGATTTAGAAAAAAGAATTTAATACTGAAGATGAAACTTGTATTTATGTATTTATTTATTTTATTTTTGAATTTGACACTGACAAGAATTTACAAATGTAAGAATTATGCGAATTCCGCGCGGATCATAAAGATAAGGTTTTATAATTTTCAAATAATACTAGACGACCCGCCCGTCTTTGCCGGTGATGAATAAAAACATATTCATTCATGCGTCCAGCAATGAACTCGCATTTTTATAATGTTCTGTAATTTCCAAATTTCACTTACTTCTTTATTTACTTCATTTATTTATTCATATACGGTATACTCACATTGACACACTGATTCACCTTAGCGACATTAAGTATAACCGATACTAAAATCGATGACTACTTAGGAATATCAGGTGTTGTGCGTGTTGCCCGCTTATCTCGGCATTGTCTTTGGTCGTCTTGTCACTGGAATCAAGCAGTGTCGAACCCGTAAGAGTTTTGTAGGGGATTGCGAACACTTTGCTTCACAGTTACATGTGCATCCATCATTATAGCGGGCGCCCATCGTCTCTTTGAAACTACGTGGAAGCCATGATTATTTATTTGCATCAGCTCCTCACTATGTTTTCTAAGTTTTCACTGTTACCACTACTACTATTAGTACTACATGTTTGGTTTCTTTTTTATACACATCATTTATTTACGTTATGTCTTTATTTTGACTACTATTTCAGCTTAACTTCTACTATTATTTTTAATCTTCTTTTTTTAGTCATTAATGTAATTACGTCACCTTTTTTACGTCGTTTATTATAAGTAGTTTAGTATTTCCCGTTTTTTCTAAATATCCTTAATTAATTTATTAAGAAGATTTAAAAACGTCTTCATTTGTTCATTGTCTTTTGTTCAATAATCGTCCGTCGGTATTGTTTTTATCTCTACTAGTAGCACTAGAAGTTCTATTAACGTAATACACAGTGTGCTAATCACCTCAGCTTCTGTTTGTTGAGAGGCGATTCCCGTGTTACAATGGCATCTCACAGATTTCGGTATTAATCTATACAATCCGTCAGCATGGCCAATCATTGAAGACGTAATATACTTCATATCATAGTTATAGTATAGGAGAACGATTTCTCATCTGTTTAATCTATTAGCTGTATATGCAGACAGACAGACTCTTCTTCGACCCATTTGCTTGCTTCCCCACGAGCGCAGAATTTGACACAAGGTTGGTTTTTATTGTGAGGAAAATCCAGCTCCCTAAAGGAACAAAAATAAAAATAGTGTCCGTTATGGAGGACTTCTCTGCCACTGACCGAGGACGGAAAAGGTCAAGTGCAGCAGCAGAACAGATCTTGGCCCGAAGGCCAAGAAGAAATTTAAAAGATTTAGGGTTTGTAATATAAATATTCTTCCATGTATAAAACGGTGACATTTTGTCGCTGGATAAACTAGACCCAGCGTCTCTTTTTCAATAGTCTCGCGGGCATTGCCTGGTCAAGGGGTCTGCATTCTAAATACTGGAGCAAGTAATGGGAGAGTGAACTTCCGAGAACTGCCCAGATCGAATGCTTCAACCCGCTAGATAGAAGGCTTCCTCACAAGCATATTTGATACTACGGATATCGGCTTATATAGAGATGACGGACTACCTATAATAAAACAAACTCCTACAAAGTCAAGGGAGATAACTTTTAAAAAATCCTACACAAGGAAATGAAAAAATTAGGCCTAAAAGCAGACGTATCAGCTAACATAAAAATAACAAACTTCCTAGACGTCACGTTAAATTTAGATAAAAACACATATGAACCATACTTAAAAGATAACGCTACTCCAATATACGTAAACCCTAAGTCCAATCACCCATCATCAATTATAAAACAGATTCTTAACTCGATCGTAAGTAGGCTCAGTAATAACTCAAGCGATGAAAATGCATTTAACAGGTCAACCAATATCTACAAAACAGCCCTAAAAAATAGTGGATACAAAAATATCGATATCAATTATAAGCAACAAAACACCAATAACTATAATAAAATTAAAAATAGAAGAAAAACAACTATAATTTGGTATACGGCCCCATACAATCAAATGTTAAAAACAAAACTTGGCAAGAAATTTCTAGATCTTATTGAAAAACACTTTCCCGCAACCAACCCCTTACACAAAATCTTAAATAAAAATAACTTAAAGTTATCTTACAGTTGTTGCGAAAATTTAGAGATGATAATTAACGCATATAATAACAAAATATTAAATAAAAACAATGTAAACAACAAGAAAATAAACAATGAAAAAGTAAACACCATGACAAAAATAAAACTAAGACTAGCAGAAATAATAATAGTAATAATAGTAATAATAATAATAATAATAATAATAATAATAATAATAATAATAATAATAATAATAAACCAACAAGAACAACCATACTAGAAATAAAAATACTAATAACGAACAAGATAAATGCAACTTTAGACACCGCACACTTTGCCCACTTCAAAATAAATGTCTAACTAAAATCGTAGTTTATCAGGCAACAATATTTGTGAAAGAAAACCCGAATAACAAGAAATATTACGTAGGCATGACTTCCCTAGATTTCAACACCCGATACTATTACCATAGAAGTGCATTCAACCATAAAAAACACCGTATAAAAACAACACTAGCGAATAAATACTGGGAACTCAAAGAAAGCGGACATTCGCCGGTAGTCGAATGGAAAATAATAAGACAAGCTACCATGTGTAGGCATCTAGACGACCCATGTAGATTATGCCTTCATGAAAAAATTGCTATCCTGTACTTTAAAGAACCCCAACACCTATTAAACTGTAGAAGAGAAATAGCAAATAACTGTGTTCAAAAAATAAAATTTACTCTAGGATAGCGATACAAAATAGTTTTAAAACTAACAAAAACAATAGAAAATAAACAAATAAATAAATTAAATAAACATGAATATACATAAACGATGACACATATATATATGTATATATATATATGCATATATATGTGCATATATGTATGTACACATATATATATTTATATATAAACTAACAGAAAAAAAAACACTAACCTAGTTTTAAAACAGATCCTTTGTCCGATAAAATGCATGCTCATTGGCTGATAAGAAGGGGCGTGGTGGATACTAGACAGCTGATTGGCTAACTAAACCATCAATAGAAGAGGAGCATATAAAAACGATAAGCAACCACAGAATTCGCGCATAAGCCTGAGGAATCCTAGAGTGGATGAAACGCCGAATATTCAGTGTAGCTTAATCGCCATATATATTTTATAAATTACTAACTAGCTCTACCTACGTATTGAGCACTTTTGAAGTAAATACTTAAAGTTTACGCATAAATCTATACTTTCGTATATTAATTTTATATGAGTAAATGAAGTAGTTGTTTATATATATATATATATATATATATATATATATATATATATATATATAATATACAGAGAGAGAAAGAGAGAGAGAGTCGGTAACGAATGCGTGCGTTTACATATCGATGCTTATAATAGGTTTCTAAAACAGACCTGTGTATAAATAATTGTATAGTGAGAAGGCACTTGCATAGGGGCACTCCTAATCTCTCGGGCTTGGAAGCTTTGACCAAAGTAGTACAGAAAACCGTTATTAAGACACTCTGGAAAACTGAAGTCGATGACCAGAACTACTTATGATGACATACCCATGCTCTAGAGCGTTTCACGATGTTTGCAGTCTTCGTCTTCACAACTAGTAGATAACTGAATCATCTTTTCTGCTCGTTTCGCTGGGAGCCAGTCTGCACAACCAGTAGGACTGGTACGGCCTGTTTCAAGACTCACCGGAGGATTAAAGACCCCACCGAGTAATCTTACCAGTTTAGCCGGCTCACTAAAGTTGTTGCCCAGAGGATGGCTCTTATTGCATGCGCCAACTTCGAGGAGACACAGGTGAGGGTCATACGAACTCGTGAGATGAACATGGTGCTCCCCTGACAAAAATGCTATCTCTACTTGTCACCCTCTTGCCCTATTGGCTTCCATCGGAATGCATTATGTTAGTTTTATTAATGCGATTTAGTCTTTAATCGAAAGGGGCATGTATGTTTTTTGTCTTTTTTTGTGAGTATGTATAATGATTGCTTAGGCTCCAAGAATTTGACATCATCGACCAAACAACGTATGATCGTTTTGGAGACAATAATTTATTTTTTTATTTCATTAAAGGCTAATCATTTGCACTAGAATAATATATCACATAAAACTATAAAAAATATATGTTTAAAACCAAAATATTATGAAATAAATAAAGTTTATTCATTAATTAAGTAAATGCTTATATAGTGTATATCAGGCAAGTATAAATACTATTAAAATACATGATTAACACCAAAATAGATATATCAAAAGATTATGTTTTTTCAAAGGGGGGGTACCATATTATCAAAACCTGAAGTCCACTCGAAGATAACTATTAATGGGTGTACGATAGTCATCAGGAAAACAGCATAATAATTTTAGTAGTGGAAATTGGCTATAATTTGATTATTTAAGGAGACGGCTCAATAATATCTTGCTTACATTAGACTTGAAGACAGCCATATTGTAGCCAGCTGGAAAACAGCCTAGCGGAACAATGTTCCACGGGTGTGCAGTTCTAAGTAACCATGTTTAGATTTAGACACATATGGACTGATTAAAAATAAAAATTAAAAATAAACTAAGCTGAATGTTGCAATTTTCACCCGATTTTATCCCTTAAAAACTATTCAAAACGGCTAAAGAACCACAAAACAACGGTTCATAAAAAGTCCAATCATTTGAGCCCCTAGCGTCGCTCTTCGACTTTTACTTCCGGATGAGATTGAGTTATAAAATATGGAGACAGGCAGGCAGACATATAGCCTTTTATATATTAGATTATAAAAATTAAAACGTCCAAAATATTGTTTTAAAAAACAGTGTCTCCTCTATCTTCAAACCACGAGAACGAGCCAACGTCATCTATAAGCCTAAATGCCTGCTTGGAGAGTGTAACTCCTATAATAACAAAAAAAAGTAGTCGGTTACACAACGACTACGTTATCCCGTCGCCTTACCATGCATAAAATAGAATCTAGCGCTATATTACAACATTTACAGAAAATACATAACTGCTACCTCCTAAATTAAAGACATTTTAGTTAGCAACACATAAATAATACACCATGACACCAATGTTAAAAGATTAAAAATTTTGGAAGCGGAATATATAAGAAGCAGACACTTGTCCTAAATATTGTTACTTTTAAAACCAGCAAAAACATTTGAAAATGTTTATCGCAACCCCTTCCTCTTTCTGACCCTATCTTAACTTCAAAACTAGACACTTCCACCCTTCTCACCGGGCACAAACGGCTTCGCACGCATCAGCCGTTTTCCGACTACTGCACTTCTAGCACTCACCCTTTCAGCACAACCAAATCTTATAGATTCCTGACGATGTCTTGATGAATAATGAAAAGCAATAAAACAGCTACATGATATATATATATAATTGAACGTGTGTGTGTGTCTGTGTGTGTACATTTCCCTACGCAATAAATCTGTCAATTTTAAGTCTAGACTCGAAATACAGGGTTCTGAGATTTGGGAAAATCTTTGTGATCGGTTTTCGGCCAGAAATTTGGCTGTTAAGTGGTCAAAATTCAACGATTTGACATTTGTGAACTCTACCAAACTCCTCCGATAATTTTGGGTCTAAACATATGAAATTTTAGGTATAGATTCCTTGAAAATAGATCTAACTTAATAACTTGATTTGAGCCCAAACCAATAAATGTTAAGGGGTCATGATAGGGGTCAAACTTTTTTTGCTCAACATACACCTCCAAACATCCAGGCAGCGCCGGGCACCCATGCTAGTATATATATATATATATATATATATATATATATATATATATATATATATATATATATATATATATATATTATTGAAATTTATGGAAATCCACTGTTTCTAAACACGGTGAAAATTAAATTGAAAACATGACAGTTAAAAGATCAGACACGCACAGTATTTTTATTTTTAAATGCATATTTATTTCTTTAAAATATCTCATTTTCGGCTTATACTAAAGCCTACATAAAGAAAAATTTAGAATTTTTTGCTTGGTAGCCATGTTTGGCGCACTCTCTAGTTCCCGAAGATAGAGATTGTATCGTTCAGACCAGTGTTTACGCTCGACACTACACAGGTGTTGAAATTAATAGAAATCCACTATTTATAAACACAGAGAAAATTTAATTGCAAACATGTCGGTTACATGATCGACTGCAATCATAAAAATAAAACAAGGAAATCAAATAAGACGAAATTAGTAAAACTCTCATTAACTTTTCTAAAAGTAGATTGTCCCACTGTTTTCCGGTTTGTTAATAATTGAAAACTAGCAGTCAATTTTTAAGTCGTAACAAACTGTAAATGTGAGAGCGTATAAAGGCATTAAATAATTGGGAAAGACGCGATTAAAACGAACACGAAAAAGAGTGGGTAAATTGAATGATTTCTGCTAGTATATTCAAGAGTGAATACATTTTTTTACTTCTGGTTTCTGCTGTCCATCTGGCTGAATAATTGTACATGCTTAAGCGGATAGGAAAACCATTCTCAACACGAGAAAAAGATGGAATTTCACTTTATCTGAGATAGAGATAATCCTTAATCATAAGGGCCCGTTTTTTGATTGTCACCGTCGTATCGTCTGTGGAATGTAACTGGAAGTCAGAAAGAGAACACATTTGGGACTATAACTGGATCTTTATTATTATAAAAATGTAAATGTTTTGTTTTGGGAGCTTTTTTTTTTCTTTTTGTCGTCTCTGAATTCGTTTCAAGAATGTATTTTATTGAATAAATTCCGTGAACGTCCAGTGTTAGTCAATTCACTTCCGGAATCCAAAATTGTTTTACTTGTACTCTTGCAACGACTTAATATTGAATGACAAAAGTCTGTGGACTGCAAACCAATAAAAGAACAAAAATAAAGCCATACAGATTTTCATCTGAAGCATTTTCATTTATTATTCGAAAGTCTCCTGCAGTAGTTCATCCGCATTGACTAAATCTACGGCCTACACCATTCGATCCACTCCTGCAATCCGGATTCTTCTACTTCCGGTGTGACTAACATCGACACTGGATAACAAAACCCTATGGACAGACATCAACAAAGAAAACTAAAAACAAAACCAAAAAATACCTGATACATTCCTGCTTTCTTTAAAAAAAAAAAAAAAAAAACATTCTCGCTTGATGTTAAATCGATTTCAGTCTAATAGAATTTTCGCACGAGATTTCGTTAAAGATGAATGTCTTTCTATCGTGAGCAACGAGGTAATTATTCATCTATTTACTGTTTGCGAACATTTGTCCGCTAGTAAACGATTTATTGACGAATACGCACGACAACATAGTATTGTCTATCTCTGTATATAAAATTGAAATATATCATCCTATCTCACTTTATAAGTATCCTATCCGCCTTGAAAGAGAGTGGATTGTAAGGATAGCTAAGCGAGGTATTGTGAGGCAAAGGTTGCGCAATTCCGACTACACCTCTCCTGAATAGCACTGCTTGAATCCTGCGGGAATTGTAAGCGCTAGACGACATGAAACAATGTCACGCAGAGAGCACGTGCATCACTTGGAATTCCCAAATGATCACTCAATTTAGTACTTTGCTTCGGTGATCTGATAAAAAAGAGTGTATCAATGTGATTGTGCCGCATATATCTTTCTCTAATATAATTACTATGAATTATCATAATTCGAGGATTTTCGAAGGTAACAATAAAACACTTTCGGACTAAAATTCTCACAGTTATGGCATTGATTCGTATTGAATCTAAACATCAGACATTAATCTATAGTCTAGGAAAAACAAGAGAGATTATTCTCTATTTCATTTTAACAGTATGTACGAGAAGTTAATGTCATCCACCTCAACATAAAAAATATGAAAACTAATTGCCTGCCTATCTATATGTATATCATTTTAACACACACCTTTGTCTCAAAAGAACGGAAGGCACGCCAGAAGAAACAGTCTTATTGTGGCCCCGGTTTCACAACTTCAATACATGCCAAGAATCTATCATAAATTGAACGTATCACAATACCAATATCTGGCTAAGAGCTCCATAACAAGCAATTATTAGCGATTACTTACTCAAAATAGCTGGCAGTGTTGCCTGGAGTCTGGGTGACAACAAATCTCTCGAAATCTCCAGTACGCACCACTTGTTGTGATAAGCGCTGCAGATAACTTGGCGGTATCGCAACAGTCGTTTGCCATGGATTTCTTGTTGGGGACGACTATGGGCGAGTCGATATTTGGCACCATCCGGGAAATAAACAACAAAAATAAGAAAAGAAAAAAAAACAAATCAATCATAAATAAAGTCGTATATGTTGGATGTGAAGAAAAACAGACTGATAGTAATCAAAATGAAAAAAAATTCAGTAGCCCACATGAGGACCTGAACCCCAAACCGTCGGATGACTTTATGATAACGTTCTTATAAGTTTGATGCTCTACCGACTCAGCTATGTAAGCCCCTCGATCTTTACACACCCCCGAAAAATAACCACATAAACAAGACAAGAAAAAAAATCAACGACACATCGTCGTATATGTTGGATGTGGAGAAAAACAGATCGATAGTAATTAAAATGCAAAAAAGTAAGTAGCCCACATGGGGACTTGAACCACAGTCCCTCAGATGACTTTATGATAATGTTCTTAAATGTCTGATGGTCTACCGACTGAGGTTTGTAGGCCCGTAAATCTTTACCCACTCAAGAAAAATAACAACAAAAACAAGCAAAGAAAAAAAGAACAAATCAATCATACATCGTCGTATATGTTTGATGTGGAGAAAAGCAGACTGATACAAATTAAAACGCAAAAAAGTCAGCAGCCCACATGGGGATTTGAACCCCAGACACTCAGATGACTTTACGATAACGTTCTTAAAAGTCCGCTGCTCTACCGACTGAGCTATGTAGGCCCGTCGATCTTCGGCACAATCCGGAAAAATAACAAAAAAAAAAAAAAATCAATCATACATCGGCGTATATGTTGGATGTGGAGAAAACCAGACTGATAGTAATTAAAATGCAAAAAAGTCAGCTGCCCACATGGGGACTTGAACCTCAGACCCTAAGATAACTTTATGATAATTTCTTAAAAGTCTGATGCTCTACCGACTGAGCAATGTTGTGCCGTCCGCCTTTGGCACAATCCGGAAAAATAACAACAAAAACAAGAACAGAAATAAAAAAACTCAATCATACATCAAGTCGTATATATTGGATGTGAAGAAAAACAGACTGATAGTAATTAAAATGCAAAAGAGCCAGTAGCCTACATGGGGACTTGAACCCCAGACCCTCAGATGACTGTTTGATAATGTTCTTAAAAGTCTGATGCTCTACCGACTGAGCTATGTAGGTCCTTCCACCCTCGTCACAATCCGGAAAAATAACAACAAAAACAAGAAAAGAAAAAAAACAATCACACATTACGTCGTGTACGTTGGATGTGGAGAAAAACAGACTGATAGTAATTAAAATGCAAAAAAGTCATTAGCCCAGATGGGGACTCGAACCCAAGACGATTTTATGATAATGTTCTTAAAAATCTGATGGTCTACCGACTGAGCTATGTAGGCCAGCCGATCTTTGCTACAATCCGGAACAATAACATCAAAACAATAAAAGAAATAAAAACAAATTAATCATACATCAAGTCGTATATGTTGGATGTGAAGAAAAACCGACTGAGCTATGTAGTCACGTCGTTCTTTGGCACAATCCGAAAAAATAACAATAAAAACAAGAAAATAAAAAAAAATAAATAAATCATACATCGTCGTATATGTTGGATGTAAAGAAAACAGAATGATAGTAATAAAAATGCAAAAAAGTCAGTTGGCCACATAGGGGGCTAGAACTCAAGACCCCCAGATGACTTTATGATAATGTTCTTAAAAGTTTGATGGTCTACCGACTGAGCTATGTAGGCACGTAAATCTCTGGCGCAATCCGGAAAAATAACAACAAAAAGAAAAAAAAGAAAAAAAAAAACAAATCAATCATACATCGGCGTATATGTTTGATGTGGAGAAAACCAGACTGATAGTAATTAAAATGCAAAAAAGTCAGCAGCTCACATGGGGACTCGAACCCAAGACATTCAGATGACTGTATGATAATGTTCTTAAAAGTCTGATGGTTTACTGACTGAGCTATGTAGGCCAGTAGTTCCGTGGCACAATCCGGAAAAATAACAACAAAAACAAGAAAAGAAAAAAAAACAATCACACATTACATCGTATACGTTGGATGTGGAGAAAAACAGACTGATAGTAATGAAAATGCAAAAAAGTGAGTAACCCACATGGGGACTTGAACCCCAGACCTTCAGATGACTGTATGATAATGTTCTTAAAATCTGATGCTCTACCGACTTAGCTATGTAGGCCCGTCGTTCATCAGCACAATCGAGAAAAAAACCAACAAAAACAAAAAAAGGAAACAAACAAATCAATCATACATCGGCGTATGTGTTGGACGTGGAGAAAAGCAGACTGATAGTAATTAAAATGCAAAAAAGTCAGTTGCCCACATTGGGACTATAACTCCAGACCCTCAGTTGACTTTATGATAATGCTCTTAAAAGTCTGTTGCTCTACCGGCTGAGCTATGTAGTCCAGTCGATCTTTGGTAGACTCCGGAAAAATAACAACGAAAACAAGAAAAAAAATCAATCATACATCGGCGTATATGTCTGATGTGGAGAAAAGCAGACTGATAGTAATTAAAATGCAAAAAAGTCAGCACTCCACAGTGGGACTTGAATCCCAGACCCTCAGAGTACTTTATGAAAATGTTCTTAAAAGTCTGATGCTCTACCGGCTGAGCTATGTAGGCCCGTCGATCTTTGGTACAATCCGGAAAAATGACAACAAAAACAAGAAAAAAAACAAAACAAATCAATCATATATCAATTCGTATACGTTGGATGTGAAGAAAAACAGACTGATAGTAATTAAAATGCAAAAAAGTCAGTAGCCTACATGGGGACTTTAACTCCAGACCCTCAGATGACTTTATGATAATGTTCTTAAAAGTCTGATGCTCTACCGACTGAGCTATGTAGTCCAGTCGATCTTTGGCACAATCCGGAAAAATAACAACAAAAACAAGAAAAGAAAAAAAAACAATTATACATCAAGTCGAATATGTTGGATGAGAAGAAAATCAGACTGATAGTAATCAAATTGCAAAAAAGTCAGTAGCCCACATGGTGATTTTCACCCCAGACCCTAAGAGTACTTTATGATAATGTTCTTAAAAGTCGGATGCTCTACCGACTGAGCTATGTAGGTCCGTCCATCTTCGGTACAATCTGGAAAAATAACAAAAACAAGAAACGAAAAAACAAAACAAATCAATCATACATCAAGTCGTATATGTTTTATGTGATGAAAAACAGACTGATAGTAATTAAAATGCAAAGAAGTCAGTAGCTCACAGGGGGACTCGAACCCCAGACCTTCAGATGACTTTATGATAATGTTCTTAAATGTCTGATGATCTACCGACTCAGCTATGTCGGCCCGTCGATCTTTCGCACAATCCGGAAAAATAACAACAAAAAACAAGAAAAGAACAAAAACAAATCAATCATACATCGTCGTATATGTTGGATGTGAAGAAAAACAGACTGATAGTAATTAATATGCAAAGAAGTCAGCAGCCCACATGGGGACTTGAACCCCAGACCCAGACTTTATGATAATGTTCTTAAAATCTGATGCTCTACCGACTGAGCTATGTAGACCCATCGATCTTTACACCCTCCGGAAAAAACAACAACAAAAACAAGAAAAGAAAAAAAAAATCCTAGTTCACTTACTAAATATTTTCTTCATATTTGTATATCTGTCGTTCCATTTATTATTAACAACATTTAGATAATATTATTATCCTGGGTTGTATTAGGGAGAGATGGAAATAAAGAATAGGTTATTCTGGTCATCCGTAATTATTAATTAGCGATTTTAATAGTACATATTTTCCAAGTTCTTTATTAATTGACACTCATCATCATCATCATCATCATCATCGTCATCATCATTATCATCATCATCATTCTCTTCTTCTTCTTCTTCTTTTTCTTCTTCTTCGCGTATGAAGCCGTAAATTCTACTGATGGCATTGTTTTAACCGATATTTTTATAGTCAGTATCTTTCCTAGAAAGTCGCCGGGTACTTATGGGAAGAGCCACATTAAGGTTGCCAATATCCTGTGGAAGTGATTTTTGTAGAACGGACTGTATTTGAACTGTAACACCCAGGTCAGCAATGCGTGTCGTTAGTCACTTGACAAACGTCAGCTTCCAGTTGACACAGATGAACGGGAAACAATAGTACCGTGTAGACAGGTGTTCAACTAGTATTTTTCTCTTTAAATGCAACGTGTCTCAAATGTTTCCATTTAAAAAAAAAACGTTTGAAATTTAAAGACAAAATCTGTGGAAAACAAGAGAATTTCTATGAATTCTTAAAAAAAAAGTTCTTTTGTTTCATGATGTAATCAAATATACCAAAATCATAACAAACAAACGTTTTATTTTGGTTTTAGAAACGGAAAATAGAGGTAAAAACAACATAGAACAAAAGATTGTGGTAAATATTTGTTCAAAAACATTCTTAGATAATCCGTTGGTAGAAGCTTGTATAAAGTTTTATACAAAACGGTACAAGAAAATTGTTATATATATATATATATATATATATATATATATATATATATTTATATATATATATATATATAATTAATATACGAAAGTATAGATTTATGCATAAACTTTAAGTATTTACTTCAAAAGTGATCAATACTTAGGTAGAGCTAGTTAGCAATTTATAAAATATATATGGCGATTAAGCTACACTGAATATTCGGCGTTTCATCCACTCTAGGACTCCTCAGGCTTATGCGCGAATTCTGTGGTTGTTTATCGTTTTTATATGCTCCTCTTGAAAAATAATATGGAAAATAATAAGACAAGCTACCATGTGTAGGCATCTTGACGACCCATGTAGATTATGCCTTCATGAAAAGTTTGCTATCCTGTACTTTAAAGAACCCCAACATCTATTAAACTGTAGAAGAGAAATAGCAAATAACTGTGTTCACAAAATAAAATTTACTCTAGGATAGCGATACAAAATAGTTTTAAAACTAACAAAAACAATAGAAGATAAACAAATAAATAAATTAAATAAACATGAATATACATAAACGATCACACATATATGTATGAATATATATGTATTTATATACATGTGCATATATGTATGTAAACATATATATATATTTATATATAATCTAACAATAAAAAAACAAAAAAAAACACTAATCTAGTTTTAAAACAGATCCTTTGTTCGATAAAATTCATGCCTATTGGCTGATCGGAAGGGCGCGGTGGATACTAGAAAGCTGATTGGCTAATTAAAATCTCAATAGAAGAGGAGCATATAAAAACGATAAACAATCACAGAATTCGCGCATAAGCCTGAGGAGTCCTAGAGTGGATGAAACGCCGAATATTCAGTGTAGCTTAATCGCTATATATATTTTATAAATTACTATATATATATATATATATATATATATATATATATATATAAAGTGAACGTGTGTGTCTGTGTATCTGTGTACATTTCCCTACGTAATAACTCTGTCTACAGCCTCGAAATTTGATATACAGTATATTGAGAGTTGGGAAAAATCCATGTGATCGGTTTTCGGACTGAAATTTGGCTGTTAATGGGCCAAAGTTCAACGATTTGACCTTAGAATACTCTACCAAACTCCTCCGCCAATTTTGGGTATAACCTTTCGACAGAGGCGACGGATTTTCACAAGATCAGTATCGTTTTTAAGCTCGACCCTTCAGATGATAAATACCGAACAATTAGCTAAAAACATTAATTTCTTCACTCTCAACTAGGCACTTTCCTACAAAGAGGGATCGCTTTTTCGACATTTTCGAAAGTCATCCCCTCTTTTCGATTGTCTAGCCTTAATTTAAACCTATGTCACTTCCGGTTTGACGGTGGCCGTAACAGCAAAGATCTAACTTTTTTTTTTTTTTTTGCTCAACACAAAACCTCCAAATATCCGGGCAACGCCTGGTACCCATGCTAGTATATATATATATATATATATATATAAGAACAAATAATTAATAAAACATGTTTAAAAGACTTTGTAAAAGGGTTGAAACATATTTAATTTTAAAAAGGAAATACTAAATAAATGAATAGTCCTTAATCCGTGGAGTTTCGAAGAAATACTTTCCTTCTCATCAGAGGGTAGGATTTAGCAAAATGTGGGATCGGATTTTGCTTGCAAAAGTATTTGATGAAACTACAAGTAAGTCAAAGATCTTACTTGATAAGAAAAAAATGAAGCAGAGGGAATAGGATGAATAAAGTGATTTCATATGAATATATAGTCTGGTGAAAGGTAAAGTATCCAATGAGGGTAAAATCCAAAAATGCAGAATCCAAGAAGGTTAGTTAAATTTCCATTTGCACAAGTAAATTCCAAGCGAATCGCGTAATTGGAAGATGGTCCAAAGTAAACCAAAATGCAGAAATCCGTGGAATAATTCACAAATAGGTACAAGGAAACGGGAATGAAATCCAATAATATTATTAAAAGAAAATTAAAATGTGCGTAAAAAAAAAGATGTAAGAAATGTCGACTGTCGGGGCGAGGCTTAATTAAGAATATATATATATATATATATATATATATATATATATATATATATATATATATATATATATAAAGAATAAATAAATATATGTATGTATGTATCGCATAATTATGTTGAGACACCGGTTCTCGCCAGATCACAGAAGCTAAGCAACGCCGAGCTTGACCACTTGACCAGTACCAGATGGGTGACCACTTGGAAAGGCTAAGCACTGTATGTACCGCGCCGGTGACGTAGAAACTCCAATGTTCGTAGGCGGAGCCGCGTTTAATTGTCTGGCAGAGATGCACACTTAGTCTTCGTCAAGACATGCATCTAAAAGAAAAACAGTGATTTAAAACCAAAGCTCTAATTCTTCTCTGATTCATTGTACCGGTAGAGATTAGCAGTGGTACCAAAAAGTGTTGTTAGCTCTAAACAAAGCCTTCATCAGTATAAACAAATCATCTGTGTGGATTACTAAGCAACTTAGTTATGAGGGGGGATTCATACATCGGAATCGACGTGAGGATCATATCATATATGCATGCATGCATGCATGTATGTATGTATGTATGTATGTATGTATGTATGTATATTAGGCAGTGTGTCATCCACAGACAGAATACATCGTAGCTTTTCGGTGTGGCTAGAGAGATAAATACTTAAAAATAAGATTGAAACTAAGATTCCTCGACCGAGAATGGCGTAATGGAAAGAAATTCGGATTACTGTAAGAACGACCCGATTCGAACCTCAGCGCAAAGCTCTTTCATGCTTAGCTACACTGGGAAATTTTGCTGCAGTGAACCAGTATATCTGTGTTATGAATACACACGCAGAATATATATATATATATATATATATATATATATATGTGTGTGTGTGTGTGTGTGTGTGTGTGTGCTTGTATATATATATATATACACACGCACACACACACACACACACATATATATGTGCGTGTGTGTGTGTGTGTGTGTGTCTTGCAGCACATATTTTCACAATTAAATAACACTTAGCGTTCCTGCTAATTAAAATTTTCTTTTTTAATTTTCCGAATAGTCCATTTTGTATTTTGGTCTATTGAAGTAAGTTTTGTGGCGCAAAAATGGAACAAGTAACCCGATGGATGCATGTTGCTCGTTGAGTGAATTACAGGATGAATATGCATAGGTTCGTTGAATCAGCAGTACATAATGAAAGTCATATAAATAATGAAAGCCATATAAATAATGAAAGCCATATAAATAATGAAAGCCATGTAAAAAATGAAAACCATATAAAAAATAAAAGCCGTGTAAAAATGCAATAAAATCGAGAAATCCAAGAACCTAAACCCAGCAAGATTATACCGTAATTTTATAAACGGTAGAAATGAAGCTAGCTTTTTTGTTGCAGACTCTCTGTGGCAACTCTTGGTCTATCGTTGAATTAAAGTGAGACAAGAAACCGCCGCCGCATAAAGATTACAGAACAACATGCAACGTGGCTCTGGCCCAAAATACAAATAATATGATGAGATAATAAAGGACATAAAATAAGATAAAACAATGTTTCAACGAAAGCTCATGTTTCAGATTTAAATCGTGAGACACTCAATTGTTAAACGTTTAATTTGTTTCGTTTTTATTGTCCGGTTTTCGGTTATTGTCCATGTAACATTGTCCATGTAACATCGTCGTTAATTTAATTAACATGTAACAAGAGAGAGAGGGAGAGAGAGAGAGAAAGAGAGAGAAAGAAAGGAAGAAAGAAAGAAAAAAGAAAGAGATTCTTATTTAGGATTATATTTCAGGTTCGGCTCCGTTATTCTTGCGCCTTCCACTTTCCGAAAATGATTCGCTGATGCCAAAAAACACCACTACATACCCAGTACTATGAGCTTAATGAAAGCGGATGTTCGCAAATAGTATGACAGGCCAATTTATGTAGAAATTTAGACGATCTGTATCGATTATGTCAGAATAAAAAATAGTTTACATATATAAACATACACACACACACACACACATATATATATATATATATATATATATATATATAAGTGAACGTGTTTGTGTATCTGTCTGTCTGTGTATCTGTGTGTCTGTGTGTCTGTGTACATTTCTCTACTCAATAACTCTGTCAATTTTAAGTCTACAGACTCGAAATTTGATATACAGGGTACTGAGATTTGGGAAAATTCATGTGATCGGTTTTTGGCCAGAAATTTGGCGATTAAGGGGTCAAAGTTCAACGATTTGACTTTTGAGAACTCTGCCAAACTCTTCCGACAATTTTGGATCTAAACACTGGTAATTTTAGATATAGGTTCCTTGGACATGTATTTAACTTAATAACTCGAGTTGAGCCAAAAACAATAAATTGTAAGGGGTCATAATAGGGGTCAAAGTTAAAAAAAATTGACCACTTTTTCTTTTTTTTTTTTTGCTCAACATACACCTCCAAATACCCGGGCAACACCGGGCACCCATGCTAATATATATATATATATGTGTGTGTGTGTGTGTGTGTGTGTGTGTGTGTGTGTGTGTGTGTGTGTGTGTGTATGTGTGTGTGTGTGTGTACTCATTGGTTGAGGGGAGACTAAAACTTGCTGCTATGGTTGAAAATGATCTGAAAGCTAGGGGAGACTTGGTTCCAAATAATTATCATATGCTATTTTATCTTCTCTCTTTGGAAAATGGGGTACGATTATGAATATCTCCAGTATCAAATGATCCTTATACACTGTGAAATTTACTTTATGTATGGAAACCAATGTGCGGAGATATAATATATGAAAAATAATTTAAATCAATATCCACTTGCTGTTATTTCAGATCATTTGAAACCATAGCAGCAAGTTTTAGTCTCCCCTCCATCAAAGCCGGAGGTTTTGGGGAAATATCAGATATTTTGTAATTGATTTGCAAACTAGGAAAAAAAATGATAATGATTGAAACATTTTATAGCTGTAAAAAGTGCCACAAATAGGCTCTGGAAGATGAATGATCCCATTTATGTGCGAATTTAATGACAAATGTCACATTGTCCACTATACAATTCAGGTTATTATATTTCCAACGGAAATTCATTAGTTAAATTCTGATCAATAGTCGATGAGATTAAGAACTTATAAAATTGCAAAACAAGAAGAGGCTATATATATATATATATATATATATATATATATATATATATATATATATATATACATATATATATATACTTTATTTACTCACATAAAATTAATATACGAAAGTATAAATTTATGCGTAAACTTTAAGTATTTACTTCAAAAGTGCTCAATACGTAGGTAGAGCTAATTAGTAAGTTATAAAATATATATGGCGATTAAGCTACACTGAATATTCCGCGTTTCATCAACTCTAGGACTTTTCAGGCTTATGTGCATAAGCCTGAAGAGTCCTAGAAACGCGGAATATTCAGTGTAGCTTAATCGCCATATATATTTTATAACTTACTATATATATATTATATATTTATAACTTACTATATATATATATATATATATATATATATATATATATATATATATATATATATATATATATACTCCAAAACCTCTAACCTTGATGGAGGGTAGATTAAAACTTGCTGCTATGGCTTCAAATGTTCTGAAATAATGGCAGACTTGATTCCAAATATTTCTCATATGTTATATCTCCTCTCTTTTGAAAATGGGGTACGATTATGAATATCTTCAGTATCAAATAATCCTTATATATTGTGAAATTTACTTTATGTATAAAAACCAAAGAGGGGATATATAATATATGTGAAATATTTGGAATCAAGTCTCCACTTGCTGTTATTTAAGATTATTTGAAACCATAGCAGCAAGTTTTAGTCTCCTCTCAATCAAGGCCAGATATTTGGGGGAAATATCAGATATTTTGCAATTCATGTGCAAAACAAGAAAAACAAATGACTATGGTTGAAACATTTTATGGCTGTGTCACATTTTATGGCTGTGTCACATTTTATGGCTGCGCGGACATCTGCGTGATTTTCAATATAATTAAATTTATTTTACAGCAAAGGGGATCAAAATGTTTATTTGCAGACTTGAAAATTGAAACTTTTCTTTTTATTTTCTTACAGTCTTTTAAGGCGATCTATATTTTTGACAATTATTTCATTACTCAAAATTAAATTTTTAAAAATCATACTTTTTTAAGTAAATTTTCCGCAACAGAGGAAAATTCTAAGTACAGTTTTGATAGAAAAGTTTATTTGGGCTAATGTCACGTTTTTGCATTTCTTTTCTTTTTTCTTGATCAAAATTCTGAAACTGGAAATATTTATCGTCTAGCTTAACTTTAATAATGTTATTTTTCTCTTAATTAAATCACTACTCTTGTTCCTTTTAGATAATTTTCTTTTCTATAAATATTTTTTCGTTTACTTTAAATAACTTCTCCCTTTTCTATAAATAATTTTCCTTTTCTTTTTTGTATTCATTCATCGATTAGATTAACAAATATTAATGTCAAACCAAAAGTCTAAAGTTTTTGAATGAGTCTGCTGTGTGTTTAGAAAGTTTTCCTTACATATTTCCTGAATTCAAATATTTTAAGAAAATTATGACAATACAAAATAGTTTTATTTAAATACGAAATAGAAATTTTTGTAACTAATAGAAGGTGAATAATCATTAAATTTTGAGAAAACAAATAATAATTTCAATGACATTTTTTAAAGAGTTTATCTCTCTAACTGAAATACAATTTTTTTTAGTATTTATACACACACACACACGCACACACATATACACACACACATATATATATATATATATATATATATATATATATATCTGCTTCATTTAATCACATATATTAATATACGAAAGTATAAATTATATAGGACTGATGAATCCTAGCGTGGATGAAACGTGGAATATTCTGTGTAGCTTAATTGCCATATATATATATATATATATGTATATATATATATATATGTAGTAAGTTATAATATATATATAGTAAGTTATAAAATATATATGGCCATATATATTTTATAACTTACTAACTAGCTCTACCTACGTATTGAGCACTTTTGAAGTAAATACTTAAAGTTTACGCATAAATTTATACTTTCGTATATTAATTTGATGTGAGTAAATGAAGTAGTTATATATATATATATATATATATATATATATATATAGCCAGTAGAGTTTATTTTCCACGAAGTACATCCAATGAAACAACATGTGTCTACCAAAGAGTGCTCAATGAGTGAACAGAGCAGGTATATAGTTTTCGACGGTAATTCTTGGCCTGAAGACGTAGTCCCCCAACGCGGGTGATTACAGAAACATGTATGCACATATATAGCCATTAATGTTTGTATAAATAAATTTTATATATATATATATATATATATATATATATATATATATATATATATAAAGGAAAAATGTCTACAACTCACCATTTTCATTCTAAATGTCGACTTAAATAGGTTTTCGGGTATGCTGACAACGAATATTACAGTTACTTTGGGTCTGAAAAGTAGTTTACCGGATATGAAAACATTTGTTATCCAACGTAAATGCTAATGTATTCCCTGGTAGCCATTTTTTCATAAACGAGGAATTAGTAATGCGCATACGTAACGGCTTACGGAATAAACACCTCAACCTTCCCATGTTAAGAACAGCTTTCGGAATAAACACACTAACCTCAACCTGTTAGCAATGGTTTTCGGAATAAACACCCCAACCTTCCCATTTTTCGATTGCGAGGAGGAGTGAAAAACTATTTTCTTTGTCGTCTGCTTCAGTTACACGCGTGCTCATTTCTAATTACTCGGTTGTGAAAACAAAATGGCCGTCAGGGAATACATTAGGTTTTACGTTGGATATCATTTCTTTATATCAGGTTAACAACTTAGCACAAAATGTAATTGTGATATTCGTTGTCAGCATAACCGAAAAACTATAAATGTCGACATTTACAATCCAAAAACCGCCACGAGACTGAAAAGAACTAATGAAAGGCTGACACGAAAGCAACCATTCAAACATAAACAGATGTTTTATTGCCCATTATTTTTCAATGAATTTCAATAAAATTTGGATTTTCTCAAAAGCAATAAATTTTATGTTAATCCACCGGTAGAAGTGCCAAGCGACAGTTGCCAAGTTATTACAATATTGTAAGTATAATTCTATTCTTTATACATCTTATTCTGAAATCATCCTACACCAGAACTTTACATTATCAATATTTAATTATGATATTACTATAAGTTACCCTTAGAATGGTACAAAATTAGAGATAGGTCTCACAAAACGTTATAGTCTGCAATAAGTCGTTTAGCTATCAAACAAAATGCTAGTGACTTTGGGAACCGAACGTTTATTTCGTTTCCCAATTATTTCTTTCCATTTAAAATGTGATATGAAAATCCGGCACATTTGCAATACTGCGTGATAACCATGTTTTTGGTTTTCAGTTTGGAAAATAAGCCACATTCATGTAATGATCAGTCTGCAATATTTTTCTCAAATCACCCCCTTTTCATTGGTACTGATTCAATAGCATTGAATAGAGATCTTCAATTTCACAAATAACCACGAGGCCAGACGGTAAATTTAGTTGGTGACTTGTTGACTAAATGTTTCTTAAAATTTCCGCAAAGTTGGATGACATCCTGATAGAGCAATCTTGGCCCCTAGAAATGATGTTGTAGATATGATCCCTTATAATCTTTTGCAATCTACTGTGTTATTAGTGAAGATCAGGCAGCAGAATTTCTTATAGATTTTATTACAACCTCAGATTCCCCTTATTCCTACTGGCATGCCATTTCAGTTCAAGCGTTTATAATTCCAAATAAAAAATAATTTTGCTATGTCCATAAATAAAGCTCAATGACAAAGTACCAAAGTTGTTGGATTTAAACTTCAGACACCTTGCTTTTCTCTATGCAATCCTGAAAAACTCTACATTTACATAAATGTTAGGGGTCAAGCTATGATATAAAAAAATTCTTACATTATATTTTAAAATGAGAAAGACTAAACGATAACTGATTAAACTAGAAAAGAGGATACAAACTACTGGCGATACAACTATAAAATAAAGGCACTCATGTGGAAAAAGAATCCATTATGAATTAATGTTTCTTTTAATCAATAATATAATTATGTATGGACAAAATGTTTAAAATATGTCAAATACTACCTGGCAACGCCGGATATTTCAGCTAGTATATATATATATATATATATATATATATATATATATATATATATATATAGGGTGGGCCAAAATAAGGGTCCTATCTTTAAATTTGAATAACTTAAAAAATAGTACCCTTATTTTGGCCCACCCTGTATATATATATATATATATATATATATATATATATATATATATATATATATATATATATATATATATATATATATAAAGATATATATATATACACTGGTAGCCAAATTGAATATTGAAATGCTCATATTTTTGGTTCTATGGGACAAAACTACATGAAAATTACCTGGCTTTTTGAAGGTTATAATACTAGTCTATGGTTAAAATACTATGAAAATTAGTAAAAAAATATATATTTTCAAACCAATAAAATCTGCACAAATCTGCATATATATATATATATATATATATATATATATATATATATATATATATATATATATATAGTGACCTGGCGGGCAGATTAAACTTTTCTGCTTTAGTTATCTCCCCTGTGGCCTTGTCAGGTCACTAATATATGGATATGTCGATACTTGTAACAAACTGGATACTGAAATGCTCATATGTCTGATTCTGAAACATAAGTACATTAAAATATCTTAATCTGGGACCAAACTACATGAACATTTTATGACAATTGGTAAAAAAGAACCTATATTTTAAAACCAATAAAGTATGCCCAAATTTGCCAACATCTGCATATATAGTCTCCTTACAGGCGGTTTGCTGCTTTAGGGTGAATTTTGCTTAGGGTTTGTTAGCTTGGTTGTCTACCCTGTGCTAGGCCACTAATATATATATATATATATATATATATATATATATATATATATATATATATATATATGTGTGTGTGTGTGTGTGTGTCTGTGTGTGTGTGTGTGTGTGTGTGTGTTAGCAAAAGTACCCGTCGTTGACTGGGTTCAAAAGCAGCCTACAGAAAATGGACTCTGATTTATGAAAGTATGATAGGTTATGAAAAGGAAGGGTTGTAAAGAGATAGTTTCGAATTTGATGGTATCAAAACCAAAGCAAAATATGATGAAAGTAAAAATAAAATAGATAAACCCCATAATTTATTATACCGTACCTGTTCACACTGAAACACGTATCACAATATTCTGTGGATCTATATTTAAAAAAAACTTGTTAAACTTTGTTACATATTTCCATTTTATGGAGGTCAGGCACGAACCAACACACCATAATTTTATTATACCATATTTCTTCAAACTGAAAGATAATTATCAAAGTATACTTACGCAGATAGATATAAAAAGTCTTTATTAAAGTTTACGCCTATTTCCATTCTATGGAGGTGAGGCGTGAAAGCAGACCCCACAATTTTATTATACCATCTCTATTTAGGTTAAAATATACTTTTCAAAGTATTATTATGTACATCTATATCAAAAACACTTGTAAACGCTTTTTTAATTTTTTAATTTTTTATTTCCATACTTTGTGAACCAGGCGCGTACGCAGACTCCACAATTTTAATGAATCATCATTATGCCAGATCAAACATACCGATTCCTGTATCTCGATACATCTTCTATCAATATATGTGATCAGTTTTCTATAATAGTCAACCATATAGGAGCGTGTTCGTGACCAGACACACACACACACAGATGTTCAGCTTTAAAATTTTATATATATATATATATATATATATATATATATATAATTATAAAACTAAAATTACATTGTAACGGGTGTTGTAACCTAACATCCGGTTTACGACTTCCGGTTGCGCATGCGTACAAATAAGCAATGCTACAATAAAACGCATTGTTTTACTGTGTACGTTTTCAGCGTCCCAATTGTTTTTTTTTTTCGCGTTTAAATTATCAAAATAAACACTTATTAATACTTTCTGCATTTTTTTTACATCGTTCATTTCCGTATTACGTTTAAGTTATTTTAACGCAATTTCGTTACAAATAAATCTACTTTAACTCGTTTACAATAAGAAGAGCATTTTACAACGGCGATTTACCCACCGCCTTTATTTTTTTAATTTATTCTCCATTTTTTAATACACCTTTCTTAAAAAAACATTCATATATTTTCTTCTACACTACCAACACAAATAAATAATCCGGAAAATAGGCTTCTTTTAATTTGCGTTAGAAATAAATAATCAACGCAACAATAAAACGGATTGTTTTACTGTATACGTTTTCAGCGTCCCAATTGTTTTTTTATTTTCGCGTTTAAATTAAAGTTTGAATTTAATTTTAAGTATTATGGTATCTGTTCAGTGCAAATTTAAGTATGACAAACCACTTATAATTCAATGGCTGTATTCTTTTTTCAAAAATAAACAATTAAAAATGAATCATAGAAATCTACCTATATTCTATTTTCATTTTAATACACTTTCATAGAAAAGTTTCTGTTATGTCACAAAAAACTATTTTCTTTACGACACAATTGTCACGCTCATACATTAATTCCACAGCTAACATAACATACTGATCCAATGGGTAGTCCAGTGTATATATATATATATATATATATATATATATATATATATATATATATATATATATATATATATATATATATATATATATAGTGGAACTCCGGGATACGGTGGCCCTAAGATACGTTTTCTTTTAGGTTACGATGTGGAATAAGATGTTTTTTTCCGCCACCTGGCTACGTTATTTGCCTTGCTTTACGGTGTTATTTATAATGTTATTTAATTATGTACATCTGTATTATATATTGTGCTGCATTTTTTTAGAAATTTTTAATGTCGTAGTTCGGGGTTTTATATATATATATATATATATATATATATATATATATATATATATATATATATATATATACTGGTAGCTAATCTGAATTTGAAATGCTCATGGTTTTAATTATATGGAACGAAGCTAGATAAAAATCTGCAGGCTTCTTAAAGACTGTAATACTATTATATGGTTAAAAATTTATGACAATTGGTACATAAGAACCTATATTTTCGAACTAATAAATGTGTCCAAATTTCCCTATATTTGTAGGTATAGTGTCCTGCAGGCTAGTTTCAGTTTTGCTGCTTCGGTTGTCTCTTCTGTGGCCTTGCCAGCCCATTAATAGATATCACATTTTTATAAATAGTCCAGACTCGGCTGTGAGCCGATGCGCTTGAGAAGTTAACAGTTAACGACTATACACACGACATATGTCTTAGAGTCGTTATGTTAGATATTGGATCATACGCCAGTAAATAGCGATTAAGTTAACTAGTATAAATTTTGGTGAAGGTCACATTAGTACATGCTAGGATAACCTGGTGGCGAACTGAAATATACCCACCTGTAGATAGTGTGATTAAAGCGAGAGTGAAAGTATCTACCTAGAGAAGAATCACGCTAGAAATAAGGGCCCGGTGATAATTATTTACATTATTGTGTCTAGACGAGTTCGTGTGCGGAAATAAAAAAAATAAGGAACAATGATTTCGTGCGGATAATGCTTATTTCATTAGATTACTTTTATACATGGCTGCCGTTTTTTACAGTACGGAAGTTTATTATTGACACAGCCTGTGTTGCGAGATCTGATATGAGCGATGGTATTTTGTCTTATTCGAAGAGATGATGATGGTAATGGGAGAAGCTGGTGATAATGGACGGATTCGATGCCAGTGAGTTTGCCCCTCACTTATTTGTATGTTTTTTTTTCGCTCATGCCTCCCGCGAGTACTGTTTTGTCAATGATCTCCCTTTAGCAGGTGCGACTTTCTTAACGCCATCACTGGACATGACGCAATTCCAATGCGTGATGAATCAGTACTTTCTGAAATTACCTGCCGAGTTGTATTTACTTTTACACGTCTCTATTTCTCTCATCAGTATAAGAGAAAGATATAAAAATGTCGAAAAAAAATCCCATTATTGCAGTTGCTTTGAAAACTTTCTAACCGGACTATAAACATTACACTGGACTTAATTTGCGACTTCATTCTCTCTAAAGAATTATTTTCGTCTTTCGGATTACCTTGAGAGAATCTTCATGTAAGCTGAAATGCCCGGTTTGCTTTTATTTTTTTACATATCGAACATTTTTTTACTTGATTTTTCTTGGCAATTCATAACTATAATACATTGCGGTTTTACTTATTGCCACAACAAGCAAATTCTAGCATTGCTACAAATATAATTTGCTGGTTTTGTTCTGTCCTTTGATGAAAAAAAATATCAAAAATAGCAATTTTTGAAACTCCGCGGAATAAGGACTTTCTAAATTGTTTTTTGGAGTATCTAGTAAAACAATAAATTTGGATTGAAAATTTAAACTTTCAATTTTCTTTATATATATATATATATATATATATATATATATATATATATATATATATATATATATATATATATATATATAAGAGACCATTCCAAAAGTAATGCCTTCCATTTTTTCATTCCGCCCGTTTATATTCGTGTGTTATAATGACTGAAGCTATGCATCAATGACCAGAAAGTTTCATTTTTCTTTTGCAGGTATTGACGGTATGAGACTATGAAATCAACCTTTGTCATAGACTTGCGTCAGCAGCAAAGATGCATCATTGAATCCTTAGCCCAAATGCATTGAGAATAGTGGTTACTACGTAGAAAAATAAATTCTGTGTCACAAAAGTCGCTATCTTACTTTTCGAATAAAAAATAGGTTTTACTTTGTGTACGACCCCTGTAAATTTCCTGTCTGATTAAACTCAATCAATCAAATCCAGGGGTTAAATATTCAATGAAACTAACCGAACCTGTGGAAATTCCAAAGCTACATTGTGCGGTTTTAGCGTCCCAAAATTTGAAAAAAGTTATTTCGATTGTATTTTGATTGCAAGTTTGAATCGTTTTCAAACAGAAAACAAAACACACATTTTCTAATGTAAAAAAACAAAACAAATGTGTTTTCTAATGTAAAAAAAGAAAAACAAAACAAGAACTTACTTAGTCAACTTACATATTTTAAAAAAATATTTGGTAGTGTTTTACGACCAAACTTCGCGTAGTTTACCCTTAAAAAGAAATTTTAAAAATCTACATTTTTGGCTAATACGTTTCAGCAGCATTTAAAGGTAATATAAAAGAATGTTTGTTCTTAAATTATGAAAATTTAACATTTTAGAGTGGGGATCACCTTCCTTTTGACGTAAAATGAGCACCCACTTCTTAGCCACGTAGCGATAAATGAAGCATTTAATCATTAGCACTTTATCAAGTTTTGTGGCGGGAGTGAGGGGCAAAAAAGGTAACGGGGTGGGAGCCATAAGCTCCAAAAATGTTTTAAATACGTAGGAACACTTAAAACGTGGAGAGGGGTTTAAGATTTTTTTTGAAAAGGTATCAATGTTAAATATTACTTAATTATTATTTCTCGATATTTTTGAGGCTGTTAACACACAAAAACTAGGATAGCCATGTACAATGCCTTCTCCCTCCTTGTATTTTTTTCTTGTCGGCTTTTTTTTCCAACGGATTACACCCCTCTTATGTAAAGGGTTGTTTTATTTAATCTAAGGGCAATGATGTTAAGAACTTTATTATCCAAGGTATTCCGTATTGTTTTCACTGATCGCCATGTTTGTTTTCGCGTGCGCAGGAATTAAATTTTTGTGTGCGTTCATACATTAATTCTGTATAGTCACTTACACTTTTATACATTAATTCTGTATACTTACTATTCCATCGCTAGCTATATACTGACCCAACGGGTCACTGGTAGTCTAGTATCATATAAATTCACGATATAACAATTTAAACAAATCTTTGTGTTACAAAGTCTTATTCGAGGTTTAGACCGAATATGTACAGTTATCATTAATTACAGGACAGAGATGAAAAAAGAACGTTTTCCTATATTTAATAGTTTACAGACCATTCGAATATGACTTCGACGGATAACTTTGTGAATCAATGAATTTGTTACATAGTTGCCATTAGAATCGAGGGACAGAAAAACTTTGAGAATGGGATAGAGCGGAAAGAGAGAAAACAAAACATTTGATAGGTAATTCATTTATTTTAAACGTTATCTGTCGACGTCTCAATCTAAGTATAAAAGGGCTTCGTTTTTTACTTTTCTATTTTTAGTTAACATTGTGTTGTTGTTCTTATTATTATTATTTATATTAATATTGATATTATTCATTAGGAACACGATTGTTCAAAAAAGTGGTTCTAGGAGAGGAAGTTGCTGCAAAATGCTGGATTTGTGGTAAGACCTCAGAGTCAATTGCGCACCTTGCAGCAGGGTGTAGTGGACTGTCCCAGAGAGAGTACCGCAAAAGACACGATCGCATGGGACTCCGGATATATTGGGAGGTGTGTAAGAAGGTTGGGATGAAGTGTGCTTCAAAATGGTTTCAGGAGATGCCTGATGAAGTGAGAACAAGTGAGGATGGCAAGGTAGAGGTATGGTGGGACAAAAGTTTCAGAACGACCAAGGAATTGGAACATAATCGTCCGGATTTTGTCGTCATTGACGAAGTCTAAAAGAATTGGCAGGTTGTAGACTTTTCAGTAACCTGGGACAGAAATGTGAGAGAGAAGGAGAATGACTAGTGGAGCAATTATGCTCCATTGATCTTGGAGAAAAAGCGTATACACGGGGTTAAAACACAAATAATTCCGGTCGTAGTTAGTTCACTAGGAGTAATATCAAGTAGTCTGGAAGGACAATTGAAAAAACTACAAATCCCCAATATTTTAGGCGGCCTTCAGACCTCTGCTATTATAGGTACCACCAACATCCTTAGGAAAACTCTTGATCTTTGAAGCTCCTGGTTTGAAGCCGGGGCTGAGAGAAATCCTCTGGAAATAAATCCCATCCCTTTCCGGAGAGACGTTGATAAACGAAATCAGAATTATTATTATTAATATTAATTTGATTATTATTATTATTATTATTATTATTATTATTATTATATAACTGAAATTATTATTATACTTATTATTATTATATAACTGAAATTAGAATTTAAAACTTGAATTCACGGTTAAACGAGGAATTATCTTTCACATGCTTGGATGTTTTATGTTCCTGTTTTTGTGTACATTTTTCTTGCCAAAAGCAACATCGGCAGAGGAGTTAAAAAAAACGAACAAAGTAAGCTTTTCTAACTGAAATAATAATAATTATTATTATTATTATTATTATTATTATTATTATTATTATTATTGTCATTGTTCTTCTTCTACTTATTATTATTTTTTATTATTATCATTATTATTATCATTATTATCATTATCATTATTATTATTATCATTGAAAAGAAAAAAATACTTTATTGGTTGTTACTATTATCACTAATATTATTACTAGTAGTAGTAGTGGTGGTGGTAGTAGTAGTGGTGGTATGTTTTTATTATTACTGTAGCTGTAATGGTAGGTGTTGTTTTTTGCTGTCATTGCTATTGTTGTTTTTGCTGTTAATATTATTGCTACCGATATTAGTGTTGCCATTATCATTGTAGATTTAATTTCTATTGTTGTTGGTGGTGGTAATGGGAATAGTGGTGGTGATGGAGGAAAAAGGTCGGGAGGGGATCTTTGACCTTGGTGGGGAACCCTCCTAGAGATAATGTCTCGATAAAACTATCGGTGGTGGTGTAACCTTAAATTCACTAACCCCATTTATGGGAGAATGTAAAATCAAAATATTGAAAATAACGACGTGAATGAGGCTAGAACATCTTGTGATGGTCTCATGTCAGGTAGGTGTCCCACTGGTCAACAGGGTGGGTCCTGTCGTCATCATACAACTGTTCGAAATTCTGAGGATGTGGCTGAATATAGGGGGAGTGAGAATTGCCAGAGAGGGTCCAAAGACACGAAGGCAGTTGGAACAGGAAATGTAAAAAAAAAACGTGGACGAATGAGGAAAGAAGAGTACTGTGGGAATGCTTTGTAAGAAGTGGAAGTACCAAATCTGGTGGATATATCCGAAAAGTGAAGGAAGAATGGGAATCGAAAGTAAAAGGTAGGAGTGTCGCGACTTTGGTATACCAGTTAAAACAAATTAAAAATAACAACCTACTTTCAGTGATTGCAAGAGAAGAGATTGAATGGATGGTTAAGAATGAAATGAATAACGAAAGTAAAATTGATGAAACTAGCTCTGATGAAAGAACTGAGAGAGTTGAAGTGCAGAAGGGAAATGTAAGCTATGATGGGAGAGGGACAACTGAGGAGGTATGGAATCATATGGTTAGGGGAAGTAATGAAAAAGAGTTTGAAGGATCTAAGGCAGATGAGATCATTAACTCTGAGATAATGGAGCCAGTGAAAGGAGCAGATGTATGAAGAAGTGGTGATGAAATTCGAACTTTGACTTCTGTAGAAAAAGAAGTACTTCAGAAGTTAAGAGAGGTTCTTCTTAGAGACGATATCATAGAGATTCCAAGTATGAAGAGTAGGGATAGGCGGAAGGTGAAAAACGAGGTAAAAATAATTCAAGGAGTAATTCACAATTCACAACATCATAAGAAAGAACATATCGATTACGGAATTTAACAGGCTTCTATATGCAGCGCCATACGCTATTCCGAATTGTCTTGTCTTATTACAGGAGAAAAAGGGAGAAATGAAGGCTAGAAGGCCACACTGGCAGAGGCGTCTTGAAGAAAGCATTAAACGGTGGCGGAAAGACGGGTAGAATCGAAGAAATAAGACAAGGAGTTAAACTAGGACAGAAAGCCAAGGATGAGCTTGAAAGGAGGTATAGATTGCTGAAAAAGGGAACGATGAACGTTCTAACAATGATGACAGAGAAGATCTACACTGGTGGTATGAAAATTAGGAACTTTGTTGGAAAAAGTGTTGCATTTCGGCAGAACAACCTTTTCCGGAACAATCAATCTCAGCTGTATAAAGAATTAAATGGTAGTAAACAGGGGGGAAATAACAACACTCCAAATGCAAAAGATGCAAGGAAATTCTGGAGTGGGATTTGGTCTGTCGAAGGGCGATATAATGAGAAGGCTAGCTGGTTGGGAGAGGTCAGAGAAAGGTTATCAGAAATGCAGCCGATGAAGAACGTTGAGATAACCATCGATGACGTTAAGGCTGGCATACGAAGGATGACAAACTGGAAGGCACCTGGTCCAGATGGAGTGATGAGCTTCTGGTTTAAACAGTCCCCATGCCTTTATCCACCTATAGCTGCTGCTCTGCAAAGGGTGGTAGAGTCGGGAGATGTCCCTGATTGGCTTGTGAAGGGAAGAACAACACTGATTAGGAAAGATCCTGCAAAAGGAACAGATGCCAATAATTATAGACCAATTAAATGTCTGCCATTGATGTGGAAACTGTTGACTGGAATATTTGCGGAGAAAATTTATGAATATCTAGAGAGTAATGGTGTTTTTCCTGACGAACAATAGGGGTGCTGGAAAGGCTTGAGAGGTACTAAACATTAACTATTAATGCAGGATGCGAAGTAGAAGAGGAATTTGAACGTAGCATGGATCGATTACAGAAAGGCTTATGACATGGTTCCTCATTCATGGATACGTGAAACACTATTGATGATGAAGTTGCTGAAATGTGGTAGGGCTTTAGGAGACAAGTATGGCTCAATGGAAAACGGTGCTGACGGCAAACAGAAAGGAGATGGGGCAGGTTGGCATTAAACGTGGGATATTTCAAGGAGATTCGTTATCGCCACTTCTTTTTGTAATGATAATGATGCCACTGAGCATCCTCTTGAAGAGAGAAAACTGGGGTAGCACTTTGGATCTGGTGACAGACGCCTCAACCATCTACTGTTTATGGATGATTTGAAAATATTCGGTAGAAATGAAAAGGAAATGGAGAGACTGGTAGAACTTGTGGGGACATACTCAGAAGACATTGGGATGGAGTTTGGGATTAGTAAATGTGCGGTGCTGGTGATGAAAAAAGAAGTAAAGGTTCATTCGGGTGGAATAGTGCTGCCAAATGGAGAAATCATGAAAGAAATAGAAGATACAGGATATAATTATTTAGGAGTGCTGGAAGGTGTAGGCATCATGAACAGAGAAATGAAGGAAAAAGTCAGGAAGGAGTATCTTAGAAGAGTGAAACTAATTGCAAAGTCGAAACTATATGGAGGAAACCTAATGAAAGCAGTAAATGCATGGGCAGTCAGTGTTTTGAGATACAGTGCGGGAATTTTAGAATGATCTGACAAGGATTTACATGCCATGGATATCAAAACAAGAAAATTTTTATCAATGTTTGGTATATTTCACATTCGAAGTAGCGTAGCAAGGCTGTATCAAAAGAGGAAAGATGGAGGGAAAGGATTGAAAAGTGTACAAGATTTTGTTAGAACCGAAGAGATGTCATTGAAGGAGCATGTGGTTAAAAGTGAGGAGTGGATGCTTAAGGTTATGACCAAGGCTGATTATGTGAAACATATAGATGGAGAAAGGGCAGAGGAACTGGCTAGGAAGAAAATACATGGAAGGTTCTTCCAGGATATAGCAGAAGTGACTAGTGAAAGATCATATCAATGGCTTAGAGATGGGTATCTGGCTAAAAGTACTGAAGCTTTTGTTTGTGCAGCACAAGAGCAGGCATTAGGAACACGATTGTTCAAAAAAGCGGTTCTAGGAGAGGAAGTTGCTGCAGAACGCCGGATTTGTGGTAAGACCTCAGAGTCAATTGCGCACCTTGCAGCAGGGTGTAGTGGACTGTCCCAGAGAGAGTACCGCAAAAGACACGATCGCATGGGACTCCGGATATATTGGGAGGTGTGTAAGAAGGTTGGGGTGAAGTGTGCTTCAAAATGGTTTCAGGAGATGCCTGATGAAGTGAGAACAAGTGAGGATGGCATGGTAGAGGTATGGTGGGACAAAAGTGTCAGAACGACCAAGCCATTGGAACATAATCGTCCGGATTTTGTCGTCATTGACAAGGTCTCAAAATAACTGGCAGATTGTAGGCTTCTCAGGACAGGAATGTGAGAGAGAAAGAGAATGAGAAGTGGAGCAATTATGCTCCATTGGCCTTGGAGATCAGGCGTATACACGGGGTTAAAACACAAATAATCCCAGTTGTAGTTGGTATACTAGGAGTAATATCAAGTCGTCTAGGAGGACAAAATGTAAAAAACTACAAATCCCCAATGTTTTCGGCGGCCTTCAAACCTCTGCAATTTTAGGTACCATCAACAACCTTAAGAAAACCCTTGATCTTTAAAGCTCCTGGTTTGTAGCTGGAATTAAGGGAAATCCTCTTTAAATGAATCCCATCCCTTTCCAGAGAGACGTTCATAAACGAAATCAGAATTTTTTTTAATAGCTGTACCCTGCCACGCATTGCTGTGGCTCAATTTGGTGTAATGGAAAATTCTAATAAAAAGAGAAAATGCATGTTTCTTATATTCTTAGTACAGAAATCCACTCAAAAAAAGTATATAAAAAAAGGCGAAAATAAAAAAAATGGTACTCTTGCAGAATTGGATCCTGATCCTCGGGAGTTACCGTCAATCTTGGCTTGGGCTCGACCAACATTCAGGGGATTAAGTCGAAAGTTGCTTAAACGCTGAAACGCTAAATAGATTTTTTTTTAATTGTATTAAAAAATGTGAGTGTTTAATTAATATTTGGGTGAGGGGGGGTTACTATACACAGATTCGAAAAACGTCCAAAAACGAATAAATGAAAGCAAAGGTAAGGTAAGTTATGTTTCTACCTAACTGGATAATTTTTTAGTGTTTTTATTTCATGTAAAATGTTTAATCGGCTCAAAAACTCAGTGTTTATCAGTGTATTTGAAAAAAGACGAATCGTTGCGGACTCTGTTGAATACGTTAAGTTTGAGAAAATCAGTTAAAAACTATACAAAACAGTGTCAGACACCCACTGATTATATGTTATCGTGTCATAGTCTGACATATTCTGTTGGTTTCTGACAGTATTTTGTATAGTTTTTTAGTTTTAACTCATTTTCCCAAGCTTAACATCATCAACAGTGTCCGCCACCATTTGTATTTTTCAAATACACTGATAAACACTGTTTTTCGAGTCGACTAAACGTTATAGTAAATAAAACACAGAAACGAAAAAGTTGTTGAAAAATAAATATAACAAATAAAGGTTATCAAAAGGCAAGATAAGTTACTTTTCTACCTAACTAGATAAGATTTTAAGTTTTTTATTTAGTGTAAAATGTTTAATCGGTTCGAAAACATGTAGTGTTTATCTGTATATTTGAAAAATACAAATGGCGGCAGACTGTGTTGGACACGTTAAGTTTGGGAAAATGAGTTAAAAATAAAAAAGTATAAAAAATACTGTCAGGAACTCACTCAATACATATTACCGTGACATAGGCAGACACGTATTCGGTGGTTTTTTACAGTATTTTGTATAGTTTTTTAGTTTTAACTCATTTTCCCAAATTTAACGTGTTTAACACAGTCAGCCGCCATTTGTAAATTTCAAATATAGCAGTAAACGCTGTGTTTTTCGAGCCGAATAAACATTTTACATTAAAAAAACAAAAATTTATCTATTTTCGTAATAAAGTAACATATCTTGCCTTTGATAATATTTGTTATACATTTTTTGACAACTTTTTCGAATCTATATGTAAAGTAGTACAAACCCAATAAAAACACTAAAAATTATCCCATTAGGTAGAAAAGTAACTTATCTTGCCTTTGAAAATATTTACTTGTTATATATTTATTTTTGTTGACAACTTTTTCAAGTCTTTGTGCAAGTACAAACACAAAGGGGGTATTTTTCTGTCTAATTTTATTTTTGGTACCGCGCTTAAATTTAAATTTCACAATATCTGTTACATTAGGTCCACCTTCACATTTTCGACTATGCTGAATAAGGAAATCTCATTTAAAATTTGAAGAGGCAAGTAGTCTTCGAGATATAAAGACCTGTACTATGCACTATAATTCACTGGCAGTCATGAATAAACACTCCCAACCTCCCCATATTAAGAACGGCTTTCGGAATAAACACCACCCATGCCTAATCACGTGTTTTAACCTTTTACCTGTCTTTCGCCTGTTAAATCTGGCTTTTGGAATAAATACCACCATTCTCTCAATGTTAAGAACAGCTTTCGGAATAAACACCCCCAACCTACCGATGTTAAAAATTGTGAAGGTGGATCTAATGTGAAAATTTACGTTTTGTTTTTTAATAAATTGTTAGTTGAAAGCACAGAATAGTGACAAAACACCAGCCCCTCCCCTTGGTAAGAATGGCTAAAAATAACGGTTTTCTTGGTAGAAACTTTTCTGTATATCACCTAAGAATTTCTGGTGCTAATGCACTTACTGATCCGCGCTATTTTTTAAATCATATTTCCAAGTTTAATGATATGTTTTTTAATTTGATTGTAAGGTTAAAGTACAGAATAATTACAACCCCCTCCCTATGTTAAGAATAGCTTTTTAAATAATAACATTATTTCAGCACGGATCACTCTCTACATGAGTACCTAATATTTTTTCAGCCATTTTTACCATAGAGAGGGGATGGTGTTTTATAACTATTCTGTGCTTTCAACTAACAATTTATTTTTTTTTTTTAAAAAGATATCGTGAAATTATAAAAAAAATAAAAAGATATTGTGAAAGTTGAATTTAACTTTTAAAAAAAAAAACAATGCGAACGGCGCGTTCAACATTGTAGCCGGAGCTTATTTGGCAATAAGGTCACGTTAGTCGATTAACGGGTGCTAATGCACTTACTGATCCGCGCTATTTTTAAAAATCGTATTTCCAAGTTTAATTAAAGTTATATGTTTTTTTGGTATTTTTTTTTTAGATTAGATCCACCTCCACAATTTTCTTTTAAATGACGACTTCTCAAGGTTTCTGACTATGCTGAATACGGAAATCGCATTGAAATTTTGCAGAAATAAGTAGTTATCGAGATATAAATAGTTGTTTTATGCAATGTATTCTTTGGAGGCCATCTTTGTTACGCGCGTAGATTTGTTTATGACGCGCGCGTACGCGCGTAAAAAAGATGGCCGCCAGAGATTACAATGCATTATACAACTTTTTATATCTCGATAACTACTTATTTCTGCAAAATTTCAATGCGATTTCAGTATTCAGCATAGTCGAAAACCTATTTAAGCTATCATTTACAGGAAAATTGTGGAGGTGGACCTAATCTAAAAATTTACTGTTTTTTTTATTCAATTGTAAGGTACAGAATAGGTACAAAACACACTATTCTCCCTATGTTAAGAATGGGTTTTTAAATAATAACGTTATTATTTCAGCACGGATCAATAAGTGCATGAGTACCCAATTTCTTTAATAAAGAAAACGCATTCATATTTTCTTGTATAAAAACAACTTCTGTAAAAAAAAAAAAGAAAAACGTGTACTTTCAATTTTTGTTAAAAACGTTTTCTTTAAAAAAAAATACGGTAAAAAAATCCAAAAAACAAAACATTAATCGGTACTCGTGTAGAGATTGATCGTGCTTAAATAATAACGTTATTATTTAAAAAGCCATTCTTAACATGGGGAGGGGAGGAGACATATCATAAAACTTTAATTAAACGTGGAAATACGATTTTAAAAATAGCGCGGATCACTCTCTGCATTAGCCCCGAAAGTACAGAATAGTTAGAAAACATCCTACCTCCCCATGTTAAGAATGGCTTCCTAAATAATAATGTTAATGCTTCAGTACTATTCCTTGTCTGCTTAAGTTTAACTTTTGTTTATTAAATTGTTAGGTGAAAGTACAGAATAGTTACAAAACACCCCTATTCCCATGTTAAGAATGGCTTTCTAAATAATAACGTCATTATTTCAGCACGGTAGCTTCTCTGCATAAGTACCATGTTTTGTTTCTTAAATTGTTAGGTGAAAGGACAGAATAGTTACAAAAGACCGTCCTCATGTTAAGAATGTCTAAATAACATTATTTCAGCACGGTATTTTCTATGCATAAGTACTATCTATTTTTGTTTATTAAATTGTTAGGTGAAAATATTGAATAGATGCAAAACTTCCTCCCCATGTTAAGAATAGCTTTCTTAATAACGGTATTTTTTCAGCACGGTACCTTCTCTGCATATGTACCATCTTCTGTATATTAAATTGTTAGGTGAAAGTATAAAATAGTTACAGAATACTCTCCCCTTTCCATGTTAAGAATGGCTTTCTTAATAACATTATTTCAGCGCGGTACCTTCTCTGCATAAGTACCATATTTTGTTTATTAAATTGTTAGGTGAAAGTATAGAATAGTTACAAAACGCCCTCCCCATGTAAAAAATAGCTTTCTAAATAATGTTATTATTTTAGCACGGTTCTTTCTCTGCATAAGTACCATGTTTTGTTTATTAAATTGTTAGGTGAAAGTACGGTACTCATGCAGAGAGTCATCCGTGCTGAAATAATAACGTTATTATTTAAAAAGTCATTCTTAACATGGGGAGGGTGTTTTATACCTAATCTGTATTTTAACCTTACAATATAATAAAAAAATATAAAACTTTAATTAAACGTGAAAATACGATTTAAAAAATAGCGCAGATCACTCTCTCAATTAGCTCCAAATATTGTTTAAGCACGTTACCAATCCGTAAATTTTCTTCGAAAAAAAAACCTGTACTTTCACCTTACAATTTTTAGTGTTAATAATAAAAAAGTTCATATTTTCTTATATCGAAAAAAAAAACTTCGAATCAAAAAGCAAGCGAGCAATTTTTTTATTTTTTTGCCTGATATAATAAAGAAAAAATGTTTAAATTAAAAAATTTGGAAGAATTATTTTTTTTTAATTATCGAGTAAACAGAAAATGAAATCTTCTATTTCGTTTCGTCAAATCGTGGTGTATGAAATGAATTGAAACGGAAGTTCAGTTCTATCAACAAAACAGGTTCGCACTTACAAAAAATATTTTTTATTTTATTTAATATTTTTTTTAATTGGCGATGTTAATTTATTTTAATAACATAGAAACATCCCTCGACTCTAAAGATGGATTGTCTGAAAATTTCAAATAAATTGGTAATGTAGAAATATGGTTTTATCGACTTTGAACCAACCAAGAATTACATTTATATATATATAGATTATTATTATTATTATTATTATTATTATTATTATTATTATATCTTTTAGTTTTAGTCGAACATTCTTCTTTATCCACCTTACTATGTAATATTGTCCCCTGATTCATCATGATTCGACTTATTTTTTAAAACATTAAATATATATCTCGTTTTTTTATTTATTTTACTTCAGTCGAAGTTCTCAGAAATCTAGGGCCAACACTTGAACTCTATATGAGATGCATAAATAATCGAATGTTCCATTAAACTTCTTTATTTCTCAAACATTGAGTTAGTAAAGAAATTGAGAAGATAATTTGCTTCTCTCCAATTAACCATTTTCATATGTAGTGTATGTCCTTCATTTTGCCCTCTTGGTTTTACTGGATTCTAGGACAAGAATTACTCTAGTCTGGTGGAGTGCCCAGTTTTGTGCTGCTACTTTAAGTAACATCACTTAAAGAAGGTGCACCATTCTTCCCAGGTCAGCCATGGTCAGGCGATCTTATTTGGGCAGCAAATACTATGCGATTTTGAATATTTAGTCAGGGTTTATTTGTAGAGAAGTATCCTCATGCCAGGTTGTTCTGGCAAACCCCTGTACAAAGACGTATTAGATACTCGGGGATAGCGTCTAGTAGGCATTCAAGTTCTCTCTTATATATATATATATATATATATATATATATATATATATATATATATATATATATATATATATATTTAAATAAAATAAAAAAGTAATATGTCCTTTAAAAATACGGGCGAAGAAAAATGTAAACATAGGGAAAATTCGCCTTTCTTATAAAAAAAAAAAAACGCGCAGGGAGCAAAGAAAAAGAAAGAAATTAATCGCTAATAAAAAAAAATAAATAAAAATTCAACAATCTTTTATATACATATATATATATATATATATATATATATATATATATATATATATATATATATACATATATATATATGTATGTATGTATATGTATATATATATATGTGTGTATATAAAAGATTGTTGATTTTTTATTTATTTTTATTTATTAGCGATTAATTTCTTTCTTTTTCTTCGCTCCCTGCGCGTTTTTTTTTTTTTTATAAGAAAGGCGTTATTTTCCCTTTGTTTACATTTTTCTTCGCCCGCATTTTTAAAGGACATATTACTTATTTATTTTATTTAAATATTGTTTATTAATTATTAATTAATAATTACTACGTGCATAAAAGTAAGTCATCTATTACTTTTATGCACGTAGTAATTATTAAATAATAATTAATAAATAATATATATGTATGTGTGTATATGTATATGTGTGTGAAATAATCAATATTTATACAAGTTTTTATAGCGCTTACTTTCCAACGTCACATTACCATTTTTATTGGCTCGCCTCTGTTTTCTTTGATTCGAAACATCTGCCTTCGAGCGAGTCAATTCCTATTGTATTTTGCTTATCGATTTGCTCTTCAGTTTTGCGAAATTCATGCTATCGTTTCTCGAATTATTTCGCTTGCCTTTGTTTCGTGAGATCCGACAATTGAATTTGACAGTTTTTCTAATAAATATTATCAGATCTTTTGTTTAGTAGTTCTTCTCCCTAACACACAACTAATGATTCCTGTCAACGAAAGGTCAATATTATACACTCTCTAATCTATCGCTCTCATTCTCTCTCTTTCTACACACACACACACACACACACACACACACACACACACACACACGCATATATATAACTACCTCATTTACTCACATAAAATTAATATACGAAAGTATAAATTTATGCGTAAACTTTAAGTATTTACTTAAAAAAGTGCTCAATACGTAGGTAGAGCTAGTTAGTAAGTTGTAAAATATATATGGCGATTAAGCTACACTGAATATTCCGCGTTTCATCCACTCTAGGACTCTTCAGGCGCATCGGCTATTTGCTAATAGTAACCGACTTGTAGCTGACACAACTACTACTGTAACAGAGCGTGAACGCGCGCATGACAGCAGAAGCTGCATGCAAATGACTGAGTAATGTAAGAGGTGACGTCACGTCGTGGAAGAAAATAAAAAGATTATGAAATGATGAAATCGTGGACGCATAATGAGGTAGTTATATATATGCGTGTGTGTGTGTGTGTGTGTGTGTGTGTGTGTGTGTGTGTGTGTGTGTGTGTGTGTGTGTTCCATTTCTAGAATATAAACACTAGAGGCGTCAATAGTATCCCATCTCATAAATATAAAGACGATGGAGTAAACAATATCTCATAGCTAGAATATAGAGAACAGTGGCGTAAACAATATCACATTCCTAGAATATAAATATTAATTACGTAAACAGTAATACAACAATCCAATCATAAGTTCGTGGCCAGAAATCAGTTCACTAGTTCTAAATACATTATACATACAAACTACGAACTCTAAAGGTTATCAAGTTACTAATGTTCCTTGTGTATATCGAAGTCGGCAGTCAGTTATTTGAAGCGAAATTGTCACGTTTTATGACGAGTACTGGCCTGCTAATTAAAATGGATTTTTTTTATTGAAGAAAGGGAATGTTATTGCTTTATCATTCCGGAGCTCTAGACCATATAATAGACTTTCAAATGTAGTAAACGTTCCCGAAGTACAGAACATTGATCTTGGGTGTTCGTTCTTGTAACTCTCGCTTCTCTTATTTTGTTATTTCGTAGACAAATTAACTGAGTCATATCTCTGACAAAATGAGAAACATCGTTTTCTCGGTCAGAATCTATTGATTTACATCATATATAGAGCTAAGTTTTGAATTCTTCAAATTGTATTTGTTAGCTTCTTATAACAAATATATTCTTGCCTTTTTTGAAGAAATTGCCTTTTAAAAAAAACAACCGGGATGAACTTGAACACGTGCTTGGTTACTGTATTTTATTCTGTGCGCATTTGTTTTATCACTTATTCACTGCATTAAATTTTAAACATTCTTGTTTTATTTTTTATTTTGGAGTAATTAAATTAGATTGAGATGAGCATGTTACTATACATGTCAAGTATGAAAATCATCTCTCTCTCTCTCTCAATGATATGGTCATTCATTTGTCAAGGCGTGAAACATGTTATGACGATATCTAGACAAAACAATCAAATCATGTTTACTTACATGTTTATTGCAGATGAATCAAACATTGATGTTATTGTTTCTTTACATTTCCTTTATGCAAAACTCAATCATGTTATGCAAAGTGAAAATATATATTTAAATTCTGATTCAAGAGGTTGTATTTGCTTGCTTTGTGGAGGAATATTGTTGTTCTTACAGTTCTTAATTTTTAAGATAAAGGCTGATTTTTTGCTTTACATGTTCTGATCGAACTATTGTGCTCATCTTTAGTGTTATTTTTGCAACGTTTCGGTTGTTGTTGCCTGGGACTTTCGTTAGGCATGCTGGTTGCCATCTTGGCAAAAACTAAACAAAATCAACCTTAAGAATACGAAACCTTATATGAAGCCAGTAACTTTTCTCCTTTCTTTTCCACGATGGTAACTAACATGCCTGACGAAGGTCAGATGTTTCATAAATAACACTCAAGATGAAAATAATATTTCAATCAAAACATGTAATACAAACAATAAGCTTTTATCTTAAAAATTAAGAACTATAAAAACAACAATCTTCTTCCACAAAACAAGCCAATCAGACCTCTTGAATCCGCATTTAAATATATAAAAATAATTTGCACATAAAAAACTTTTTACAAAATTTTTGATTCGACTTTAACAATCCGAAAAGTGTTGATATGACATAAAATAAAACAATTAATTCAAAACATCATAAATAAATATGTAAAGATTAATTAACTTTTTTTCAAACTTACTGGATTGAGCTTAAATAAAGTGAACAGGGTTGATACTCAGTAATACAACCAAACCTAAAACGTGTTAGTATGTCGTAAAACAAAACAATTAATCCAAACACAATGAAAAAGGATTTCCCATTGGCGTTAAAAAAACACGAAAAGGTTTGATAAGCCGGAAAACAAAACAATCAAATTAAACATTATGTGTAATTTTGAATCTGGCTATCGGGTTAAGATCCAATTGTAGTATTAGTTCTGATCTTACACAGTGGCAAAACCTACTTAATCAATTGATTAAGTTCAAAAGTTTTTTTCTTTATGGGAGTCAAGACCTTTAAGGAGTTTTCATCTGTATATTGCTTGTTTACAGTAAATACTAGCAATATGCAGAGGGAAATAATATTAAGTTTATCCCGGGAACGTTGGAAAAGATCAAAGAAAGGTCAGTGTCACTGGTAACATCTGATACCAAAAGCAGGGGACTTACAGGGGTCCCGAAAGAGAAAATGCTGGAGATGTTGGGAGAATTTCAGATTCTAGCACAATATTTGGCAAGGAGGAGTTTCACAATGTCAAACAAAAAAGAAGCGGAAAATGGCAAAAGGTAATATCATATGGAAGAATGTGAATCTGAAGTCGGAATATCTATCCAAGACGAACATTTGTCACAACCTTTGGTATCCTCTGCTTTATCTTCGAGGAACATATTCGGGCAATAATGTCCTTATATGGAAGGGTGAAGGTGATGAATCCAGCTAGAGAGGCAAGGAACATAATTACGGGAGATTATGAGATCCAAATAAGAGTTGACAGAAGGGGCTTTAACAACATTCCGGCGCAGTTAAATTGCGAGGGCTAGTCAATGATCATAATAGTGGAAGAAAATGGGCCACATTTTTGACATTGTCAGAAACACGGGCAAATGTCTAGGCTATTTCCACAAAAATTCCAGGTAAAGCCAGTAGAGCAAGAACAACAAAAGAGAACAGAGAAGGAAATGAAAAAGGAAGAGAATAAGTGGAGTAAGGTCGCCACCAAAAATGGGGCAAAGTATAAGAAGCCCCCCCTCCCCCAATCAGCAGCCAGAGGAATGGCGGTAGCATCCCAGATAAAACATAAGACGCTCTTCTCAAAATGCGAGGGAGAAAATGAGATTCTGGTAACGAGATCGAAAGGACAGGAAGGAGCAGAAGGAAAATACAGAGAGCAAAGACGAAGAACTTCTAGTACAGACACCAGTACGATCGGAAGCACAACCCAGATCTTGGAGGAGTGGATGGAAAAATATATATAAACCCCGGAATTTCAAAGACGTATCTAAGATAATCGTGTTTGTTAGAGTGAACAAAGGGGGGAGCAATAGCTCTTTGGAGAATGGTGGAAGCCAGGAAAAAGGCATTTCTCAGCTTAAAATTAATAGATGGCGAGCACGAATCTTTGACAAGTTTAGCAGCTACATGCGATGGGAAGGTCCCGCTGTATGTTCAACTCTCGTTCCTTAGGACGTTAAAGTTTACTTTTTCCCTGGACGTGGAGAGGCCTATAAAGAGACGGGCGGGTTACGTCCGACCTTCTCACCGGCAGTCTCGGCCAGGCCTTCGACGTCCTTAGCCCCGAGAATTTGTGACCCTTTGTGACACTAGTTAGGTTGAGAACATCAATGAACTTGAACATAACTATAACTACTCTCCAGGGGACCCACTTTGTTTCGTAGAGGGATCGTGGTGTGCTAACGAACGACTTTGATGTCTACTCAGCATATGGCAATCTTCGTAGTTGTGGGGCATATTTGCTAATCAGTCGACCCCTACATGGTTCACGCCGATGCTCATGGAAGGCTGGTCGTGGTCGATGTTGCCGTTAAAAGCGGTAAGTTTCGGATCGTCGCAGTTTATACACCCAATATCGCTAGCGAGATGGTTTCATTTTTTCAGCGTAAGACGGTGTTTCCCTCGGGTTCGGAACGAGTAGTGTTAATGGTTGACTGAAATGCCATCCTGGACCCCAAGATAGATAAGGTCGGGGGAATAGAGGGTCGTATAGGTGTGAAACCAGTCTGTCTGACCTGATGGCTTCGTGCGATCTTGTCGACAGGTTTCGTCTGGATCACCCAGGGAGGGAGATGTGGACGTGGCATAGTAGTGCGGCCTTCTTTTTTGAGTATTTACCTGGACAGAATGTTAATTAGAAGAAGTGGCGTAGATTTTCTCTCTTGTACTATGTTCCACTGGTTAGGTAATTCGGATCATAAATTAATAATGGCCTGTTTGAAGTTAAGCAATATCGGGTTATCGGGAGTAGCTGGCGGGTTAAGATTAAGGACACAACTAGATGCTCTTGCGTTTAGTATAGCTAACGCCTCGCTGTAACTAGGGCTCAGAGGAAAAAACATGTAGAAGATTACCCGAGCGGTGCCTGGGAGAGATCCCCTTGAAATAGCGTTAGGTAAGAAGGACCTTAATCGCTTAGGTAGCGGGCGATATGAAGGAAGTAGTTTCGGCTAGGTTAAAATGAGTCTCTAACGTAAAGAAGCTTTACGCCGTGGCTCGGACGGGTACATTTGGAAAGTGAAAAATCTGGAAGGACGAACTCTCGTATCGACTCAGGAGATTTGCGAAAGGTTTCGTGCGTATTTGGAGGATCGCTTCACTCAACTACCCAGACTCCGCGACCAGGAGTTTAACAGCTATTTAGCTGGTTCGCCCCGCCTTTTGCGGCTCGAGCGGCTAGCTGTGACAAGATGGTTACGGAGCGTAAGATCATTACTGTGTTGAAGCAGATTGGCTATAACAAATCTTCATGACTCGATGGGATCCTGTACGAGATGCATTCAAGGCTGTCACCCATGTTTGTTCCTCTTCTGAAGGGTGTGTATAACCACTGGTTTGTTTAGGGATCTATTTCTGGACAGGTTACCAAAGGAGTGATCACATTACTGAAGAAAAAAGATTGGCATAGTGGGGAGGATTTAGATGACTATAGGCCTATCACTCTACTAAAGACAGAGTTGAAAATGTTGTGCATAAGTTTTTGCAAACCGACTGCAGGTTGTTATCAGTGATTTGGTCGAACCGGATCAGAATTATGCTGTGAAGGGGAGATCGATTTAAAATAACTTGCACTTGGTGCGCACGATCTTAGGAGATAGAAGATGACACAGAAGCCTCGCTGATCAATTTGGACCAATCCAAACCTTTAGATAGGGTCGACCATAGTTCTTGGAATCCGTTATGGAGACGTCGGTTTTGGTCCGGACTTCCACAAGTGGGTGTCTGTTCTGTATCGCAGACCGACAGTAGCGGTACAAGTTAATGGTAGGCTCTCGGAGTCGTTCGGGGTCTCTCAGTCGGTGCTTCAAGGTTATTCGCTGTCGCCTCTGCTTTATGTCCCGGCGTTGGAGCCGTTCTTTCGCAAATTACGGGACCAGGCAGCGAGACCAGTCCTACACGGCATTGCTGCCGGAAAATGTACCAGGGTGTGCGCGTACGCCAATGATATCAACGTGTAGATGTCGAGCCGTAACGACATCGATGCCGGGACTAAGGTGCTCGCTGAGTATGAACACGTCACAAGGGCCGTTGTCAACTGTATCAAGTTCGTTGGCCCGTGGTTGAGAGCCTAGTCGGGGGATTATCGCACTTCCAGACCATTTCGGCTGGTTAGTTGGCCCGGTTGGTATCTACGATGTTTTGGTTCGGATCGGGTCTCCAGCTGGAAAAGAATTAGTAGAAGATAGAGGCTAAGGTCGAATCGTCTATAGGGACTTAGATTCGAAGGAAATTATCCTTGAAGGGTCGTGCGGAGGCGTGTGCCACTTACGACTTTCCGTTGATCCTTTACCGCATGTCTGTACTTTCCCAGCCTGCGAACCGCCTTAAGGCTTGAGAAGCTCCTCTTCTCGCTTCTTTGGAAGATGGGAAAGCCGTATGTTCTTGGACAGGTCTGTACCTAAGTCTTAGCGTGGGAGGCTTGGGGATACCCGATCTGGAATATTATCGACACACTGATTCTATTCAAAGATTTTCCATGGGTTCCTGCGGATGAGCGCTCCTTTCATCATCTCATACCCAACTACTAGGTTGTCGAAGACTTGTTGGGGAGACGCTGTTCTTCGCCGAATGCCGGGCCGCCCTTAGAACATTACCGGGAGTCAAGTGACCTTGCCCGGACTAGAAAGAGACTTTATGGGGACTGCAAAGATACGCTGATGGAGCGGCTTCATATGTTGGAAGAGGAGGTCCACTCACAGTGGAACTGGGCGCCAAGTCGAAGCTACCTAAACAATTCAGAATTTTCTTTGACCTGGCGATTTGTCCGGGATGCACTGTCATTCTACGACAAACTCGCTAGGGACGAAGCAAGGGATGACGATCTGCCCTTCTGCCCGCGCTGCAACGAAAACAAAGACGAGACCACGGGTCACGCATTCTTCCTTTCCGTTACCTCTCCTACATACTCCCAGAGACTCTTTTGGAGTCTTTGGGGGTATTTTGGAGAGGTAACGGCACACATCGACCCCGAGCGGTCGGTGGCCCTTGATTTGGCGTACATTGTCGACAACGTAGACTCACCGTTTACTAGCAGTAACTAGATTAGTGACATAGACTTCATGCCTTGACGTGGTCCATGGGGTTGGATCTGTTTCCTATCGGGGTCTGTTTTTTGAATTTTAAGCACCAACTTGAAGTAAAAATCAGATACGATTAGAAAAGATTGCATCCTATGGATTTCGATAGGAGATGGGTGCAAAACGCGCGCTTGTGCCCCTAACAAGATGCTAGGTGCGAATACATGTCCCCACCAATTTTAGAATAAAATAGTAGGTTGGTTAACCACGAAGAGTGGAATTTTATAGACTTTAGGCTAGGTAAGTATGAGAGCTGTTCCCGGCCCTGCTTTATTGTTTTGTCGTTTCATAAGAGAGCTTCCAATGATGTCCACTCCGCCTTTTATTTTGTCCCCGGTCTGTTGCCCCTATACAAACATTTATCTTGGAAGACGTCGTCCATTCCTTATGTTCCCATCCCGATTTAATTTGTTTTTGAAAGATTACCTTTAGGTCCCCCACTCCCCATTAGGGAAAACCTGCTTGTTTTCGACTTTTGTCGGAAAGCAGTGGACATTCCACACTTAGAAATAGGTAGGGTAGCCTTACAAACCCGCCTCCATAGATTTGTTGTTTTCTTTTTCTTTCTTTTTGTGTGATTCTTTGTTTGTCCCGCTCCCCATCATCTCATATATATATATATATATATATATATATATATATATATATATATATATATATATATATATATATATATATATATATATATATCTTCTTAATCATAAATAATTCAAGTTTTTATATATTTTTCTTGCTTCTTGTATATAAATGTTCTTTGTTTTTTGGGTTTTATTGTTGTTTTTTTAGACAATTGTAAATAAAGTCATTTAATAAGCTGGGGATATTTAAAGTAGGTAAACACTATAGTGAGAATAAGGTATTATGGTGATAGAGATTAGTTTAGGGTTAATAAATTTTGAACTGGAGTTTTTATAAAGTAGTTAAATGACCTTCGACCTCCACTTCCCCCTACTGGACTGGTGCCTAAGCACGGTGTTACCCAAATAAGGCTCTGGTAGTAAATGATGCCATAGCCGGAAGCACTAAATTAAATTAAATCTCTTCTGATGCTACACTTAAGTTAATTCATCATCAGTCAATGGAGGGGAAACTCTTTTATACGAAGGCAATTTTTTTTAATTTTTTAACTGTCAGATTACTCTTTTAGGGAAGTGGTTTTCCCTTCACATTAAAAAAGACCGTGGGTCATATTTTGCTTTTGTGGAGAAGCAAATAAGTACCATAAAGAACTTGGAGCCTATTTTTCGCAAATTACTGGATTTGCTATTCAATAAGCCGAAAAGTGTTGGTGTGCTGCAAAACAAAACAACCAAACTTAAAATGCCGGTATATATCATATATCTATTATGTAGCAGACTTGTAAAACAGATTGAAAACAAGGAACTTTGCAAAAGCTTTGTTTTGTTTTCGTGGCGAACTTCATTCGATATGGAACTAAATCGGTGCCACATATGCGAACGAACGCAGGCGTGATCGATGCGAATAAACATAAAGCTGTTATTATTACTGAAGAGGGAGAACAAATATCAATTTATTCTTGGGAACGATTGACAAACGAACACAAATCAACGTAAATATTATTTTCTTGTTTCTCTTAGCGATTGTTCGAAACCGATTTTCTTCAACGTTGCTTTCACACGAAGGTGCGATTTGTTATCTTGATGGGAAAAATACGACTTTTGAAAAAGCTGTGCGTATAGATGCTAATGTTCCAATATATTGATATGTTTTGAATGGCATTGGTTTCTTCGATGAATCAGATATTCACAATATCGTCCACGTGAAAGTTGCAAACACCTATGATGAAACGACTGGACACGTCGAATGGAATCGTAAGTTCGCGTTCGCATTCAACCTTCTCCAACTATGAGAATCTTAAATGCCAGAAATCCTAAGGTTTATTGACTGAAAATAGAACAATGTTTGTACTTTTTAGCCTTTTCGCAATATCTTATAAAACAGACGGTATGAATCACGGTATGCGTGAATTTTAATTACTGTGTTAACCTCTTACATCAAACGCATATATATATATATATATATATATATATACATATATTTACATGCATACATATATATATAATTATAATTATTCATTTTTACGTACAGACAGTTGTGTTTCATGCTTACGCAATCATCAGTATGGGTAACAATAACTACTGGTCATGAGATTCGAACCAAGTCACGAAGCCAACTAGTGTTTCATGCTTACGCACAAGGTTGTGTGTGTGTGTGTTTGTGTGTGTGTGTGTGTGTGTGTGTGTGTGTGTGTGTGTGTGTGTGTGTGTGTGTGTGTGTGTGTGTGTGTGTGTGTGTGTGTGTGTGTGGAGTCAGAGATGGTTTTGTGGGCGGGCTCGAATCTCCCGACAGGCGGTAATTGTGATTCCTTGCACTGATGATTCTCGAAAGGATGCAACATTAGTGTCCGTAGGTATTTAAAAACTATACACACACACACACACACACACACACACACATATATATATATATATATATATATATATATATATATATATATATATATATATATACTAGCTGTACCCTGGCACGCGTTGCTGTGGCTCAATTTGGTGTAATGGTAAAATTATCATATTAAGAACGCCATATTAAAAATGGCTTTTGGAATGAATACCACAGTTTTCCCCACGTTAAGACTTTTTTTGTAATAAATTGTAAGTTGAAAGCACAGAATAGTTACCAAACACCATCCCTCCTCATGGTAAGAATGGTTAAAGAAAATAACGGTTTTCTTTGTAGGAACGTATCTGTATGTCACCTAAAAATTTCTTTAATGAAGGAAAAGCATTCATATTTTTTTATAAAAATCAACTTCTTGTAAAAAAAAAAAAAAGTGTATTTTCACTGTTAAAAATTTTCCCCGACGAATAAAAGTTGTTTTTTTTTATAAATATTTACTTTTTAAAAACACAGTTAGATGATAAAGATTCACTGTTATAAAATTTCACAGAAAACGGGATTGTAAATTTCTTGTTTATCGATTTTGAATAAACCAGGCGTTTCATTTTTATATATACAGATGAGGAGAAAGAACATTTTAGTTAATTGGATTAGAAATTCCTACCTTTTCCTATACTATTAAAATATGAATATGTAGAAATCGAAATGCATTGTGGCCGATTTATTTTCGTTATAAAACTCTAATTGACAAAAATAATGTTAGTATTTTTTTAATTCTACGCTATTTGATTTAAATAAAAATTTAATTCTACGCTATTCGATTTAAATAAAAATTTAATTCTACGCTATTTGATTTAAATAAAAATTTAATTCCACGCTATTTGATTTAAATAAAAATTTAATTCTACGCTATTTGATTTAAATAAAAATTCGATTCTACGCTATTTGATTTAAATAAAAATTTAATTCTACGCTATTTGATTTAAATAAAAATTCAATTCTACGCTATTTGATTTAAATAAAAATTCAATTCTACGCTATTTGATTTAAATAAAAGTTTAATTCTACGCTATTTGATTTAAATAAAAATTTAATTCTACGCTATTTGATTTAAATAAAAATTCAATTCTACGCTATTTGATTTAAATAAAAATTCGATAAATAGTAAAAAGTAAGAAAAACGTAAGTCGCATAGAGACGAGAACAACACACAATAATTGGGTCCACAATATTATTAATAATGGTAGTAGAATAAAGTGTGCATACAATTTGCAATTACAATACATTTTATATGGAATTTGAATTCAACGTCTTATAACATTCTAATTCTTTTGCTATTTTCTTAGAAGTATTTTTTTATTGATTTTGGGTGATCAAGTATTTGATATAAAATAATTATAATCATCACGGATATATAATCTCATCTTGGATCCACAATGAAAGGATTATTTTAGAGTATCAATTTAGATTATTTATATCAATTTACATTCAGAGTAATTTCCACGGATGTTTTCGGCTAATCTGATGACTTCTTTACAATAGCGGAAACCGAAAATTAGATTCTGCTAATATCTAACAAGGAATGCCATGAAGTATAACAGCTAAAACGAATTATTAGATAAAGAAAGATAATAACGTGTTTATCTATATCGACACATACACTCATACGCACGTTTATACATACATACATACTACATACATACACACACACTCCTACACGCATATAAATATAAGTCTCTCTCTCTCTCTCTCTCTCTCTCTATATATATATATATATATATATATATATATATATATATATATATATATATATATATATGGTTAAGTTTCTGTCTGTTTGGCTCCATATATTCAAACTCTATCTCCGCCGAAACTAAAAGTCGCAGAGCGACGCTAGAGGCATCAAATGATTACATTTCTTACAGACCGTTCTTTTATAGGTTTTAGTCGGTTAAATAGTTTTTAAGGGGTCAAAAATGGGTCAACATTGAAAATATCGTTAGACATTTTGTGTATTCATCTTAGTTTATTTTTAAATTTTTTTTGAAACCAGTTCATATAAGTGTTATCTTAGTAGAGTCGTAACGTAACCAGCTTTCATTGCTACGGTTTCGATTCTAGCTGATGGCACCTATGTTTTTTTTTAAATTTTGAAAACATGACCTCTATAATAATAATAATAATAATAATAATAATAATGTATACGAAATCTTGACACATTAAAATATCACATTTAAACGTATTTAACGACCGAAAAAGTGCGGGCGCCTCACCCGCTAGTATATATATATATATATATATATATATATATATATATATATATATATATATACGAGGTGTCTTCAATAAGTTTTTAGACTTATTTGTACAAGCATTTAAAATCGTCGTAGACACTTGAAAATTTAGTTTCTTATTGATATACACCTGATGAGATGACTGACTATTTTTATGATTTTAAGTTACAAATGAACAGCTACAGTAGGAATTGGAATACACCCTACCAAATCCTGATTGTCACAGCTGGTTGATTTCGAAAATGCAATCTGGACGCGAGGACACTTTAGAAGACCTATATGCAATAAAATTCTGTCATAAAATTGGAATAATGTCACAGAAACGTATGGACTGCTTCCGCCTGCTTTTGGATCATCTTTCATGAATGGAGTATCAGTATTTGAGTAGCATAAGAGATTCTAAGAAGATATGGAGTCCGTGAGAGGCGATATGATGTGTGGGAGATATAAGGAAGTCAGAACACAACAGTTGATTGGCCAAATAAAGAATTTCATAGATAAGGACCGTCGTGTGTCTATAGGGACAATAAGTGCACAGTTTGATGAATTGAGTATTCGGAAGATTTTTCTTAAAAGCGCTCAAGGAAGATCACAGATTATTTTATCATCCTCCCTATAGTCCTGACATTGCTCACCGTGACTTTTGATTCTTCCATACGCTTAAGGGCAACCTTAGAAGCTGTCGTTATTATATGATTGAGGAGGGCCATTAAAACGCTCATACAAGAGGACTTTCATTAAATTTTCCAGAAGTTGTTAAGTTGTTGACATGGTACAAATTTATTGTAGTCGGAGAAGATAACTTCAAATGGGAATAGATTTTTATGTGTGTACTATCAATAAAAGTGCCTATACGGAAAATGTCCGAAAACTTATTGAAGGCACTTCGTATATATATATGTATATATATATGTATGTATGTATATATATATATATATATATATATATATATATATATATATATATATATTAATATATATATATATATATTCACTAGCAGGCAATCTGGTGTGCTCGGTTGTAAAATAAGTTTAAATATAATATTTTAATTCATGCAGATTTCGTATTTACTGTTATAGGGTCAATTCTCTAGTGATTATTTTTACCCAATGTATAGTAGAGATTCTAAAAGTTAAAAAGAAAATATATGATGTGGATGCCATCAGTTGAATTGCCTTGAGTTCGATTCTATTGTTTTGACGAACAGAGAGAGACGAAATTCCAGAGGTACAACCTCAACTAACGCCCTAACTCACCTGTCTTCTTCCACTACACCGTCGCTAAGATTAGCATCTACAATAAAGGTGATTTATATTTTTATACATCAAAGTGTTGTCATTCTTATGAGCACAGCATAATATCACACTCAGACACACACACACACACACACACACACACACACACACGCATATATAGAGAGAAACAAACGGCGGCCTAAGGGAAAGAAGATGGCTAACCGTATTAATGTCTCCAAACTAAAAGTAGAAGCAAATGAAACCCTACTTGCGAATAATCTCAATGCAAGACTTGCTGAACTACACTTTGGTAATTTTGATATTGAAGACGATTGGACAGCCTTCAAGGAAGCTGTACAAACATCATCACTGGAAGTGCTTGGGCTATCCCAAAAGAAACACCAGGATTGATTTGACGAAAATGATGAAAAGTGCAGGAACTTCTCTCAAAAAGTACAAGTGTCACAAAGCAAATTTGGGAAATTACTACCCTTGAAGCAGTTCTTTGGTGATACAATTTTAATTTTGATGAGACATATATTTAGTGAAATATTGATAATTTAATAATCTGCAATAAAGAGAGTGACACAGTTCATATAGAGAAACAGGGGAGAGGATAAGTTAGAGAAGTAGAAACGAGATAATGGAATAGATAAGTTAAGTATAAAAATCTTACTGACCAAAGAAGGGTAATTGCTCTTAGAGTAATAAAATAATAAAGAGTTCTGAATTGGAAGTAGGAAGAAAGGATGTGTAACGTCTTATTTGTTTGCCTAGATTATGTATATATGTACATATACCTATCCATTTCACACACACACACACACATATATACACATCTGTGTGTACACTTATGCGCACACAGATAATGTATGAGAATGGTATAATACTATAATATAAATCTCACACGTCTATTTAAATGTATGTATGTATGTATGCATGTATGTATGTATGTATGTATGTATGTATGCATGCATGTAAACTTTCGACAGATGCGACGGATTTTCGCGAGATCGATATCGTTTCGAAGGTGACCCTTCGAAAAATATCGAAATATTGGCGAAAACATTAATTCCACCACCCTCAACTGGGAACTTTTCTAGACGAAGCAGTCGCTTTTTTCACCGATATATTGGAAAATCATCTCCTCTTTTCGATTTAAATGCCTGCTTACTATCACTTTTTTTTGCTCTACACGCATCTCAAAACATCCCGGCTACGCTGGTCATCCAGGCTAGTACCATATATAGTATATGTGGAAGTGAAAATATAAAGACAATTAAAATCGAAATAAAAGTATGAATTGGAGAATGTGAAAGCTATTCACAAAGATGAAAACACGAATGCAAATGTCATATATATATATATATATATATATAAATTCGTATTTCTGTTTGTTTGTTCACAATTTGATTACTATATACAAAAAGTCCGTTACTTTACTCTACCATTTATTTCTATATGTAGTATGATTCTTGCAAAATATACAATTAAGAGGTTACTTCATTTTTATATTAAATTAAGAAAAATTAATTTTACTAAATAGCAATATGTTAGTTAATATTTCTAGCAAGGGAATTGTTTTGAGTGTTCTATTTAAAATTATTATTTAATCAACTTTAAATAAAAATTATATTGATAATATATTTAATTTAATTTATTTGGAATTATTATTTCCGACATCAACTTTTTTAAAAACGGGTTTAGAGTTATTTTCCATTGGAAAAATCGAAGCATAAAAAGTTAAAACTAACTCTTCATTAAATAAAATAATTTGGTAATCTCAATAAGTTTTTAGCGTGAAAAATAATTCCGTGTAGACAGAAAAATGTTTTACTTTTTTCTTTTTAACTATTCAAATAAACAAAAAAAACACTTATGAATAAACTGAAAACATTTAATTTGTTTGTTTTTATTATTCTTGAAACGGCTAGACTAAATTTTGGACCTGTCCGGCAATTAAAACTTAAGCTACATTTGTAGAAACAAAAAAGTCCCCCACACACACACCAAAAAATCAGATCGGAAATTTATTTTATTTACGAAAAAAAAAGCCAGTTAAAAAGTGCCTTTACAAAAAAATAAAAAACAGACGCAAGTTACGCACGTATTAATATCTATAAGTGTTATGTTTCAAGCATCGCATTGTGACTTAAACTTTCTTGTGTCTTCTTCTTTTTCGACCCATCTTCGCGTCTAACCGAGACGTCTGAATCGTCCAAAATCAGAAAGCATACTCTTTTTGCATGCGAACGAAAATATTTTTTCTCTTTATCTTTCATGCACGATTTTCTTTCAATCACCTCTGTTATCATCGCTGACCCTCTTTACCTCGTTTGACATACGTAAACCTTAACGCCTTGAACTGTTTTTGCACTAACCAACTTTCCAACAACTCATAATTTTCGATATGCCGGCGTAAACCAGATATATTATATCATGTACGTGCCTACGTATTGCATAAGATTATGTCTTTTAATATACTCATAGAGTATTTTCCCTATATCCCCCTCTCTTATTTACAAGTCTTTTCTGTTCGATATTTTCAGAACAAATTTCCTGTTTTGAGACCTCCCCTTCCCTTTTATAGATAGTTCATTTACGTTCTTTGTCTTATGATGCTTTAATTAACTCTTTTTTTTTCCACTTACGCTGACAATCTCTATTACACTAGATCTTATTCTTCCCCTTTTTTCTTCCCTTCCTTTCTTTTGCATTCTCTTTCTGCCTTCGCTTTAAATGTCTGGAGTTTTAAATGTCACATAAACCTCTCTCCCTTAAATGTAAATTAAAAAGAAATATATATATATATATATATATATATATATATGTATGTATATATATATATATATATATATATATATATATATATATATATATATATATATATTCTCTCCTCTTCCATTTAAGGAACCGGACTGCTTCGGTAAAAGACAAACTTTATTAAGTCGCCTGACGAGGACTTGTGATCTTGACAGACCAAATATCCGAAACATTAGCTCGTCCAGTGTCGCGACCATTTAAATTTGTCTATATCAATGAAAATATATCTTGCTCTTTCTTATTATGCATTCTTGATTACCTCGTTAAATTTACGAGTTTTCTCTCCTGAATACATTTAATGTGATGTATATATATATATATATATATATATATATATATATATATATATATATATGAAGCATATTATTCAAGCATTCAAATATATCATAACTATAACACAATCAGCCGGTCACGAGCGTGTGACTGACTTCACGTGTTACACTAAATGTCTTAGAAGCGGTCTCATGAAGATGTGAAGATGGCCAGTCATTAGGGGCTGTGTATCAAGAAGAAAATCATACCTGAGATGTTGGTTGTGGGTGTGACTCCTTCATTCTCCTCCCTTTCGGCTTAAGACATTTATGGAGGCATTTATGGCAGACACAGAAAAAATACAATACGCGACATAATTGCAATATATATTATATAATCTTAACTATTTATTTTACAAAAATACATATTACAATACAATATACAATTTACATTTACTTATTATTATTAAACAAACTATGTTTAACTAGTGCTTAAGGGGAGGGGGTCGCCCCCTCTCATTCACGGAGAGAGAGAAACACTCTGTCCGGACGAAAAGAGAGCGATCACGAAAGTGAATGCTGGGATTGCATTTCTGTGTACTTCTACGCTTATGGCCAAATCATCATCCGGCCATGCTGTAGAGTGTGTTAGTAACCGAGCCACTGGGATATAGAGCCACATAGCAGATGACCACTACGCGAACCCTATACTAACTTTTTTCCCATTTACCATCATGGCGATAAGAAACTGAATAAAATTCTGAGGAAAGAGTCTATCCCTGAAACTTTAATTTTATATATGCAAATATTTATTTTACAAAATATTGCGTTGTAATTTATCTTACAAACTTATTAAATATTTTTATTCTAAAATTTAAACAGGGCTTATAATACGAAAATACATCTTTTATGTAATATATGCATATATATATATATATATATATATATATATATATATATATATATTAGCAAACACTTAATAAAATATGTTAAAAAACACTTTGAAATGAGTTAAAAACATATTTAATCTGAAAAGGAAACACTAAATAAATGAATAGTCCTTAATCTGCGGAGTTTCGAAGAAATACTCTCCTTCTCATCAGCGGGTAGGAATTAGCAAAATGCGGGATCGGATTTTGCATGCAGAAGTGTTTGATGAAATAACAAGTAAGTCAAAGATCTTACTTGAAAACAAAATAAGTTAAGAAGAGGGAATATGGTAAAGAAAAAGGTGATTACACATGAATGGATAGTCTGGTGGAAGATAAAAAATCCAGTGACGGTAAAATCCAAATGTAAAACTTCAAGAAAGTTAAAAGAATTTCCATTTGTACAAGTAAAGTCCAAAGACATCCGGTAATTGGAAGAAGATGGTCCATAATAATCCAAAGGCAGAAATCCATGGAATAATTCACAAACATGTGTACAAGAAAAAAAAATAATAAAAGAAAATAAAATGTGCTTTTTACTCTACTTCCGAGACATAATTATAAATAAAAAAGATCGAGGAAGAAAAAGGAGAGAGAGAAAAAAATGATAAAGTTAAATATAAAAAAAGGGAAACAAAAGTCAAAACGACCCAGACAAGAAATGTTAAAGGCGCGAAAATATATATAGGGCAAAATAATATAGGTCAACTGAAATGTACAGGTTATCACTTAAAAACATGTCAGCAAGAGTTGTTAAACGACACTGAAAGGAAAATAAAAAATAAAAAAGGAAAATAAAATAAATAAATAAATATATATATAATAAATAAATAGAAAATAAAGAATAAATAAAAAATAAAATATAATAAAAATTTTTTTAAATATAATATATAATATAAAATAAAATAAGAAAAGAATAAAGATAAAAAATAAAAATTATTTAAGGAAAAAAAGTAAGTAAATTCATATAGTAAAATTTAAGTAAATATACATATAAGATATGAAAGTGTGGGTAGATTGATATATTAGATAGATAGGAAAGTTTAAAGAATAAAACAGAAAATGCAGATAAAAAAACAGCCATACAAAGCAGAGATAAAGAATTAAAATAAAGGATTATTAAATTATAAAGTATTAAGAAGTATGTCGAAAAACAAAAAGTTAAAGAAAAAATATTTTATATCTATATAAAAGGTAAAAGTAATAACTATGTAATTTCAAAATTGCCATAATTAAATTTGGACTTATGTTTACAGAAAGAGATCAGTTCATTTTTAGAATTTATTATATTGTTACTTTGAGGGGAAGTAATTATAGTTATAGCTTCGGTTGTACAGAGGCGACATGACTTAGAACCTGGAGTATAAGACTTAACTTTTTTATAATAGTCCATTTGATTGAGAAGGGAGTATTGTTAGAGTTAAGTTTTTTAATTAAAGTGGTTAGAGAAGTTCCTTGGTTATTATTAGAATTATGGTTGTTAAAAGAAGAAATGTGGTTTGATATTCTTTTCTTAATTAATGTTGAAGTAGCGCCGATATATGTATGTACTTTATTAAAAGCTCGAGGTCTGGTATTAATATTAATTTGCTGAGTTGTATTAGTTAAATAGTTTGAATTTTGTTCATAGTATTCAACAAATGGTGGGGCAATGTCTGTATGAGGACTATTTTTGGAGGGGATAATAAATGTTGTTAGTGTTAGGATGGCTTTTAGGAGAAATATTGTTATTCTCATTAATATTATGATTATTATTATTATTATTATCATTATTATTATTATTATTATTATTACTAGTTGTATGATTGTAAATGGAAGGGCTGCTCGAATGGTGTATTAGATTAGTAACTATATCAGATGGAGGATGGGAAGAAGAATAACTTGAAGACGAAATATTAGTGTCTGTTATGGGAGGGTTGCGTGGGAGCTCAGTAATAGTGCAAGAATATATAACATCTTTATGGATACAATCATTATTGAGTGGGCAAAGATGTTTGTTATTACAATTACAGTTAGTTTTGGGTTTAATTGGGAAAGGGATTTTTTGGGCTGATTTGATTTTTTTGTTATTAGATGTTGAGATTCTTTGTGCTAAATTAGGCATTGTTGAATAAGAAATCCGGATTGAATTTTTATTGAAAATAGAACTATATCTGTGTGGGTATTTGAAAGAGTTTTGTACAATGTTGAAGAATTCCTTAGGTATATTAGTTTTGACATTTAGGCTAAATGGAGGATTAAACCAAATATTTTTCTTTCTCCTGATGCGACTAGGTGGGATAGAGGCATTGCGATTAGTATTTTGGTTTGGATTATAAATGTAGACTGGTTCATTGTTATTGATAGCGGCAGATCTTGTTATTTGAACTGGTTTCTTACGAGTCATATTGTGTGTGATTAGAGATTTAAGGTAGCCTGAATAAGGAGCATAATTGTTGTATTTAATCTTTTCCTTGTATCCTGAGTTCCATAAAGCATTATTGAAGAAAGTAGCATTTTGATTAAAAGTTTTTTATCAGCAGAAATTCTTCTAGAGACAGATGGTACTATAGATTTTATAATTGAGTTGGGGTTGTTAGAAGATTTATGGACGTATAAAAGCGTAAGATTAGGTTTATGATAGGGGCTATGAGTTTCGGTGTATATATATATATATATATATATATATATATATATATATATATATATATATATATTGTGTGTGTGTATGTATTAAATTAAATGTATTTACACAAACATTGATGGCTACATATGTGCATACATATTTCTGTAATCACCAGCGTTGAGGGATTACGTCTTCATGTCAAGAATTACCATCGAAAACGAATAAAGAATATCATTATATATGAGTTTTCGATGGTAATTCTTGGCTTGAAGACGTACTCCTCCAACGCGTGTGATTACAGAAACATGTATGCACATATGTAGCCATCAATGTTTGTATAAATACATTTAATATACCTGCTCTGTTTACTCATTGAGCACTTTTTGATAGACACATGTTGCTTCATTGGATGTACTTCTAGGAAGCTAACTCTACTGGCTATATATATATATATATATATATATATATATATATATATATATATATATATAACCATACTAGCTCTCGAAATGTATAATTAACACCTTTACAAATGCTTGTATTGGCGTTCTTTATTTAAATCTACATTGCATATGCTACGCTTATATCCTTTTCTTTTTTTACATTAAGTTTGATTCTCAGGATATCGGGATACACGCCCTGGGCTAATAGCATCATCTGTATCTCTAAAGGTAAGACTTTCATAAAAAAAAACAATTGTTTTAAATAATAGCGTCACAGATGTGGAACTCTTTTAAATGCTGTAAAACGTGCTTGTTTGTCGGATAAAAGATTCTTTTGCTAATAATAACTTTATATCGCTTTAATCTACGCATATTCGAAAGTATTTATGTTCGTCATTGGATCCGTTATCTATGAAGACTTCCGGTACGATAGAGTCGGCAGCGATGATTTTGCTCTGAGCGGAAATAACGGTGGCTCTGGATTCTTGCGTTTAAAACAACACAGGAAGTGATGAACGATTATAATAGAAAATAGCTTCCAGCAGATTTGGCCGGAAAACGGTGATCTTATGTTCGAAATATAAAGGTGATAAAAATTACTCGGTCTGTGAACCACATATGTGATTATATATGAAGTATAGCGAAACTAGAAGTTTGTAGTTGACAGCGTTCCATCCTTTTAGTGTTTAATTATATTGTTTCGTTTAATAATTTACTTTTAGCTAAGACATTTTACTTTCTACATATAAAGAATTGTCGCATTTTTATTTTTACAAATATAACTAAACCACGAGGGGGGATTCCAAAAGTAATTACTCTTATGTTGATTCCGCCCGAATTGATCAAAAGGGGATTCCAAATTATATAGTATTGTTGACTAAACACGCATTTATAACCTTAAATTTTCAATTATCTGTTACGGATATTCAAGGTGGGAGACTTTAAGATAGCAATCCTCGTCATAGACGTGCATCCGAGGCAAACATTGAATTCGTAGCAAAAGTGTTTGAGAATGGTAGTGACTACGTACCAAAACAAATTATGGAGCACGAAAGTCGCTCGTTGTTATAGTAGCCGTCCCGTCTTTATAGCTCTTTAACATTTTGTATTTAAAGAGAGGGAGTTTTATATTTAGAACGACCCGTGTATGACAAAGCACGCTCCATATGACCATGCGACAAAGACTGTTACATAACAAACAAAACCATAAAAAATTAATTCACTTATCAGGTCGAATATATAAATATATTAAACACAGAGGAAGAGACGAGAATATTATTTTTTTAACACGGCTTTTCTTATTTTAGTATTCCTTTTATTGCAATTTATATAATGATATTCTACTAAAAATGAAGAAACCGAGGTCACACATGAAAAGAAGCTGAATTCGTAAGTGATTCCAGTAATTATGGGAGCAACGGGACTGATAAAAATCAATTTCAAAAACCACCTGTCGCTTATACCCGATGAACCACGTACAAAAAAATAAATAAATTGCAGTTAAAGTACGACTTATAAAATCTATCAGATTGAGTTTCTGCAATAGCAGATGAATGTCTTACATCCGAGATGATGCTCCATCTCCAGCAAACACCAAATGATAAGAAAATTGAAAAAATATAGACACAGCTTTCAAGTAGAAGTAAAGTATGTCTATGTTCCACCTCGGTGTGTGACAATCGTCTATTCTTTAATAACTTTACAAGGTTGTGCGATGCACTTCAGTGAAGACTAAAATCGAATTTGAAGTTCATCGTTTATGTCGAATTTTTTTTGTTAGCATGGAGTTTCGCCCTTAAGCATAAAGATGTTGAAATGCTTTGAAAAGCTCTCAGAGTTTCATCTAATTGAAGTCAGCATAATGATTTTAAGTAGCCATTTAAAGATTATAAGACCAAATCCAATTTAATTCTATTAGATTAAAACCCCTTTATCTATCACAAACAATATTGGGGTGAGCTAAAGCGTCTAGATATGCAGTAAACGGGAACAGCTGGCCAGCATCTTATAAAAGACAAGCAGCCAGACATAATGTCCCTCATAATTTTATGAGGAACGCTACGTCCTTTTTTTTTACTATGCTTATAACACGAGATCCCTTTCCTTTTTACTGTGTTCCGTTTCGCTCCCTCATATTCACTGGTATAGTCAGAATGTAACATTTTATGTTAAACTCGTATTTTTACGTTCTCGCTCGTGAGCGATCAAGATTCACAACAACTAAACTTTACATAAATATTCCCTGTATCTTCACTGCGTTCATCTTCGTTTCCTGCGTTAGGTGTCATATTTTCTTGGTATCGGGAATCTCCTGCTTAACTTAAAACAAATACCTACTCATGCACGAAAACACAATGGAGACTTGCTGAGTTTTTAAAGGTTTTATTTAGACAGAGAGTTTACTCATTGGGAGGAGACCACGTAACCAATTATTTTCCTGCTTAATTTTATTAAAATAGTCTTAAGGATGGGTGGCGCACGATAAGTGTTTCGAGGCAACATTCATTTACATGATCTACATAATTCGCGCGTCCAGTTCGCTTATCTTCCAAGGAGACACTGTCCTCTTCTCGAACATGTGACGTCATCTCCTCGTACGATACATATTTGATCCAGCGTCAATTACGTCACCTGCCGCTGCATACATTGTCGATTTCTGTCAGGTTATCCTAGCATGCACTTATGTGTTCCTCGCTAAAATTAACACTAGCTAACTTAATCGCTACCTACTGTTGTAGTGTTCCAATGTATAATGTATAGACATTTTAGAAAAAAAATTGTTTTAAATAGCGTCTTACACTTATGATTAAAGCTTTATTAAAATCAGCTACATGTATTAAACGAGTCGATTTATGTTTCCATAGATTTCTTAGAAGAGGTGTGTAAAATGTCTACAAATAAAGGGATAGGTAGAAATCCGGGATCATTAACATTGTCCTCGCGCGGAGAACTTCATGCGTATAATTTAGATTTCATCGAAATAAGATGTATTTGAAGGTTTAATGAGGGCTGTCTCCCATAGAATCCTTAGCAGCGATATTTAAGGATTCAGGACCACTTTCCTTTTTTCCATATACGTTTTACATGTTAAACATTATTGATCCCCCCCCCCCGATAAAAGGAGAGTGGACCTGTAAATTCAGCCCTTGTCCGTTCGACCATTCGTCTGTCCACACTTTTCTCAATAAATACGCCTTAGAATGTTTTTAAATTTCGCACAAACATTAAACATGATATGAGTAAAAAAAGTAACAGAATCGATTTTCCGGCAAAACTCCGGTTGCCCCCTAGGGAACCCTTTCGGGTTAAAATGGATAAAATTTATACTTCTTTGCTTATTTAAAAAAAATGATGCCTTGGATTTTTATATAATTTTGTTTATTTATACTTCGCGATAACTCTTGGGTGCATCAGGTGCTTTTTTAGGGCTAATAAAAACACTCCATTTTGGGGACTAGTTTACCATATTTGTCAAAAATGTTATGTGTATGTCTACTTAAGCAGTTTTTCATGGTGCTGAACTCACATTTAAATATGCTAAAGCCTTGGGGACTTTTGAGCTCAAATGTAGGGGGAGACAAATGATGGACTTTTTTTTTTTTTTTTTTTGCATGGTGCGGACCTCAAATTTACATATGTTAAGGCCTAAAACTGTACCGTTTGTTTATTTTCACCAGGATTTAACGTCCTCTGGGGACTTTGGAGATAAATGGGGGTGGGGCAAATGCTGAACTTAGTCATTTTTTATGCCTCGTTCACTGTGCACTCACGGGGAACCATGCATGCTTCACTTGTTTTTATGTAGATTCTCTAACTTTTTTTTCTAGCGTTAACGCATAGAGAAATTGCATTTTCTATTATAGATTTTAAAACCATATGGTGTGAAATATCGAGTTTTGATGACAAGAAATGGACAGATTCGATTATTAATCATTCGAGTATTTAGCGAAGAACAGAACATTCAAAACCTGAATCTAATTGGCTCTAAGGACTGTGCGGACATTATGCCAAAGTAGAGCATCTAGTCAAATTATAAGGATAAGGAAAGGTGCCAATTGTTGGACAAAGCCAGCCAAGTAATTGGTTTTGGTGTTCATTAATAAAACTTACCGCCCTATGACATTGCTCAGCTGACCATAAAACACAGGAAATGACAAAGGTGACAGAGGTGAAATGCATACACGTAAAAACAAACGACTGTTATAAATGAATTCTTTTTGTCAGGAGTGCGATTGGTATAAGATAACATCTGCACTCAAATATTATCGTTGAGAAAGTACTCTCTCATCTAATTAAATCTAATATATATATTTATCTTGTCGGATTCTCGTCTTTTGTCTTAAATCGCTTAAAACATAAAAGCATCCATATTTCATATTGATTTGCAAATTTGTTCTGTTCATCGTTGCAATATGTTGTTAAGAAAATAGAATTTTCTTTTGTTTTATTTTTTTAAGCAGATATTTATCCAGATCGGATTTACGTTTTAATAGGCAACCGTCACAGGCCAGGAAATTTTTGATTACTTCCAGAGTGCGCTTTTTTGAAGAGCTGGATTTCCCCCACATTAAAAACGATCTTGTGTCACATTTACTTTCATGAGGAAGCAAATTAATACATACTGTATGTATTGTTTCTTCCCATGGTTTTTAAAAGATGTTATTTTCTATGGAATATTCCTTGAATAAGCATACTTTTATAGCCTCCTAATAAGACAAACTTGTACATTTAACGATGAATAGAGAGAAATAGATGTGCGTTAACACTAACGTATATGTGTCCACAATTGTTAATACAACATTATCTTTATTTACGGTGAAATAAGTGCTACTACTCTTTCCCTCTCTCTTTCTTTCTTTCTCTCTCTCTCTCTCTCTTTCGCTTTTTCTCACTTCCGCCCGCGCTTTCTCCCTCTCTGTGCTATTAAAAAATGCTCCGCTGAGGTCACTTCTGTTCTCTCTAAACTCAAACAAATGCTTTAACCAATCTTGCTTTCCTGGCTGCTGGAAAACTGCTTCTGTGGCACCAGTTTACAAAAAACTCTGGCCAAAGAACTGACTCATTAAATTATCGCCCAATTAGCCTCCGCCCTCTTTTCGCCAAAATATTTGAGTCCTTAATTAATCAAGCTCTAGTCCACCATCTTACAGCTGCTAAACTTCTGTCAGACAACTAATATCGATTTAGGCAAGCCCTTTCTACTACAGATATTCTAACTGGATAAAGCTCTGGATATAAGGTGAGGGGAGGGCACTAGCCCTAGATATATATTGAGCTTTTGACAGGGTATGGCACGATGGTTTTCTCATGAAAATAAAATCCTATGGTATTACTGGACGAATGCTTAGCATGACTAGATCCTTTTTAAATAGAAGAATCCAGATTATCCTTGATGGGTGTACGTCCGAAAAATTTGATACGGATGTAACTCAGGGATCGATTCTTGGACCTTTATCATTTCTGATATTCATAAATGACTTACCCGATAAACTGTCTCTGAGATGGGTGTATTTACCGATGAGACCACGCTCTTTAGCAGTCACGTAGGGAAAACTAATGACCACATATCTAAGATAATGGCTGAAACCCTAGAGGAAGACCTTCAGTCTGTAATGGAATGGGATCAAAATGGATGGTAATGTTCAACGTTGCCAAGACAAAGCTCGTTTCCTTTAATAATTGAATGAAACCTTATCGAGATCATTGCGATGGCTGCTGAAAAAATGTGGACTCTCTCTCTCTCTCTCTCTCTCTCTCTCTCTCTCTCTCTCTCTCTCTCTCTCTCTTGTGCTAGAAAGCTACTTACGCCTGAAAGTATCCTGTATCTCTACAAAGCCACCACTCGCCCATGTATGGAGTACTGCTGTCACATTTGGCCTGGTGTATCTGCTACTAGTCTCTAGCTCCTGGACAGGGTTCTAAAGAGAGTCGCCAACCCAATAGGTCCCGAACTTTCGTCTAAGCTTCAGCCCCTGTCCCACCGACAAAATGTTGCATCCCTCTGCCTGTTTTACAAGTATTTTAATGGTAGATGCTCTGACGAACTACAAACCCTTGTACCCCCTCGACGAAAATACCCCAGACACACCCGACAAGCAGCGAAATCCCACCCGTACACAGTTGAGATCCCTAGATGCAAGAAATCCTTTTACTCTAATAGCTTTTTCTACAGAACTGCAGGACTTGGAATTCTCTTCCCCAACTGTACTGACATGCAGAAGTTCAAGTGTAGTGTGAAGAGACATCTTGCTGCTAAACTCCATACATAGTACCCCTGCAACTTAGGTCCCTGATAGTAGCCCCCTACCTCAAAGTGCCAATGTGCCTTATTTGTGGTAAAAAGGTAATAAAAAAATTATAGTGCATTAACACTAACGTTTATGTAAGATTTGTGGTCCAACACCATACAGCTTAAAAGACAAAAATAAATGCCACATTTCTCGATCTCTCTATTTACCTGTCTGTCTGTCTCTCACTGTATATATATTGTAAGGGACTAAAAGTAATAAAAAGGATATAAAAGTATAAACATACTGAGCGATTCCAGTGGAGTGTCTTTGTATTTTATAGTACGCCATATTTGCGTTAACTACTACAACTCTATGTACTATGTCTTGTAAATAGAAATACTTTTATCTAAGCCACATCCGTGTCCGAGTCTATTTTAGTCTAGTTTATATACATATATATATATATATATATATAGTCTTATTTGTAGTATTCCGAATATTACTGGGTTTATATAATTCAGTAATCGCTCATGTACCAATAACTTTTAAGCCAAAAAGAAATGATTTGAATTGTAAGCTACAAAATTATCACATTTGATAATTGAGCATTAATATATTGTTTTAAAAAAAAAACAAGACTTCAAAGAATGGGTGATAACAACAAAATGTGTATTTTATTGTTATACAAATACACTATTTGTTGCTATCAACTCATTCTTTGAAGTCTTGGTTTTTGTTAAAACAATATATATATATATATATATATATATATATTGTGCAGATGATTTTTTGTAATGAATCGTGATATAACACTAGCGTGTCGCTGAGATGTGTGTTAACACTAATGCATGTGTTTGCAATTGTAAACCTATCTTTATTACGCGGAAATTAATGTTACATCTATACGACTTTAACATATAAATGTATATTTGACGATGCGTAGAAGAGCACTTGAAGTTGACTTACTCTATTTTTTCAATTTCGACACCTTAACAACTATTTTACAGGCTATAAACCAAATTAAATTTGTTCAACAATTCCGAGTTCCCTATATATAATTTTTCAAAGCTGTAGACTAAAAATTGAGAGAGGAGTTTGGTAGAGACCGTTTCTTCAGATAATTCGGCAGGAAATATATATAGATTTTTACATGTTAGTATAACCACAGAGGCAGATTACAAAGAGAATATTCCAAAGTACAGAAATCCAGAAAGTTGAAGGAAAAAACATTCAGATTATAAGGTTTCCAGAAATCAGGGGGGGGGTCTCTACATTGAAGGAGTGAGATTTTTCTGCTTTATATATATATATAATTATTACAATAATTAACTTTATATATATATATATATATATTTATATATAATTATTTTTTTACTATAAAAAATAAATACCTACGGACTATATTACTATAAAATAAATAAATACCTACAGACACTAGTGTTTAATCCTTTCGGGAATCTTCAGTGCAGGGTGTCACTATTAATACCAGTCGAATGATTCGAATCCCGCAATACGAGACATCTATGGCTCGATTAGCGAGGACCTAATCAATTCGGCTACCATAAAGCGCGTGAAATAATGTTGAATTTAAACATTTTAATTTTAAATATTCATTTACGTCAGTCAAACAGTGATCTAATCGTTATACGATGATCTATGCATAAGAGCTAAATTGACCGACTTTAATTCAACTGAAAGTGCTCAACGATAAGAAACGAATTTCTTTTACGAAACAGAGGATCGATACACCGCGTATTTACATAAAAAACACAATACAAGTGAGACAATTCCAAGGGTAGAAGGGGTTTCCGATAACCCTGCTGATTCCATTTGTTGGGTTAATGACTCAAACCAAAACAAGAAAAAAAAACTTCAGCTGAGCGGATTTGAGGTTGATAATCATATTTTGATACTAATACTGTTTCACGAATCAAACCATGTAATTTGAGAGAATGGTAGTGACTATTGAATGGTAGTGAGTATTGAATGATAGTGAGTATTAAATGGTAGAGAATATTTAATGGTAGTGAGTATTGAATTGCAATGAGCATTAAATGGTAGTAAGCATTTATGATAGTGAGTATTAAATGGTAGGTAGTATTGAATGGTAGTGAGTATTATATGGTAGTGCTTATTAAATGGTAGTTAGTATTGAATGGTAGTGAGTATTAAATGGTAGTGAGTAGTAAATGGTAGTTAGTATTGAATGATAGTGTGTATTAAATGGTAGTGAGTATCAAATGGTAGTAGGCATTAAATGGTGATGAGTATTATCACATTTCATAATTGTGCATTCATATACTGTTTTAATAAAAAAAAAAAAGACTTCAAAGAATGGGTTGATAGCAACAAATAGTGTATTGTCATACAAATACACAATTTGTTGCTATCAACTAATTCATTGAAGTCTTAATAGTGAGTATTAAATGGTAGTAAGTATTGAATCGTAGTGAGTATTAAATGGTAGCTGGTATTGAATGGTATTTAGTATTAAATCATAGTGAGTATTGAATGGTAGTGAGTATTGAATGATACTGAGTATTAAATGGTAGTGAGTATAAAATGATAGTGAGTATAAAGTGGTTTTGAGAATTAAATGGTATAGTGAGTATTGAATGGCAGTGAGTATGAAATTGTAGAGAGTATTCAATGTTAGTGAGTATTGAATGCTAGTAAGTATTAAATGATAGTTTGTACTGAATGGTAGTGAGTATTGGATGATGGTGAATGTCAAATGGTAGTGTGTATTAAATGGTAGTAAGTATAAAATGGTAGTGATTATTAAATGGTTGTAAGTATTGAATGGCAGTTAGTATTAAATGGTAGTAAGTATTGAATGGTAGTGAGGATTTAAGTGTAGTGAGTATTGAATGTTAGTTAGTATTGAATTGTAGTGAGTATTGAATGATAGTGAGTATTAAATAGTTAGTAGTATTGAATGGTAGTGAGTATTAAATTGGAGTTAGTATTGAATAGTAGTTAGTGTTAAATTTTAGTGAGTATTGAATGGTAGTGAGTATTGAATGACAGTGAGTATTAAATAGTAGTAAGTATTAAATGGTAGTAGGTATTGAATGGTAGTGAGTATTAAATTGTAGAGAGTATAGAATGGTAGTGAGTATTGAAGTGTATTGAGTATTAAATTGTAGTTTGTATTGAATGGTAGTGAGTATTATATTGTAGTTTGTATTGAATGGTAGTTAGTATTGAATTGTCGTGAGTATATTATTGTAGTAAGTATTGAATTATAGTTAGTATAAACTGGTAGTAATATTGAATGGTAGTGAGTATCAAATAGTAGTTAGTATTAAATGATAGTGTGTATTGAATAGTAGTGAGTATTAAATGGTAGGTAGTATTCAAAAGCACTTAATATTGAATGGTAGATAGTATTGAATGCTAGTTATTATTGAATGTTAGTTAGTATTTAATGGTAGTGATTATTGAATTGTAGTGAGTATTAAATTGTAGTAAGTAATGAATGATAGTGAGTATTAAATGGTAGTTAGTATTGAATGGTAGTGAGTATTATATGGTGGTTAGTATGGAATAGTAGTTAGTATTGAATCATAGTGAGTATTCAATGGTAGTGAGTAATAAATGATAGTTAGTATGGAATTGTAGTTAGTATAAAATGGTAGATAGTATTTAATGGTAGTTAGTATTAAATGGTAGTTATTATTGAATGGTAATTAGTATTAAAAGGTAGAGAGTATTAAATGGTGGTAAGTACAAAATTGTAGAGAGTATTGAATGGTAGTGAGTACAAAATTGTAGAGAGTATTGAAATGTAGTGAGTATTAAATGGTAGTAAGTATTAAATGGTAGTTAATATTCAATGGTAGTGAGCATAAAATGGTAGTTAGTATTAAACAGTTGTTTGTATTGAATAGTTTTGAGTATTGAGTGATAGTTAATATTAAAGGGTAATTAGTATAAAATGGTAGTTTGTATTAAATGGTAGTGAGTATTAAATGGTAGTCAGTATTTAATGGTAGTTAGTATTGAATGCTAGTGAGTATTAAATTGTAGTTAATATTGAATGGTAGTTAGTATAACATGGTAGTTAGTATTGCATGATAGTTAGTAAGAAATAGTAGTGAGTATTGAATGGTAGTGAGTATTAAATGGTTGTTAGAATTTAATGGTAGTTTGCATTAAATAGTTGTGAGTATAAAATAGTAGGAATCGTTGAATGGTAGTGCGTATTAAATGGTAGTTCGTATTAAATCGTAGTTAGTATAAAATGGTAGTTAATATTGAATGATAGTGAGTATTAAATGGTAGTAAGTACTAAATGGTAGTTAGTATTTAATGGTAGTGAATATTAAATGGACGTAAGTATTGAACGGTAGTTAGTATTAAATTGTAGTAAGTATTGAATGGTAGTGAGTATTAAATTGTAGTTAGTATTTAATGCTAGTAAGTATTAAATGACAGTATTATTGAATGTAAGTGAGTATAAAATGGTAGTCTGTATTGAATCGTAGTGAATATTGAATTGTAGTGAGTATTAAATTATAGTGAGCATTAAATGGTAGTGTGTATTGAATGCTAGTTAGTTGAAAATGGTAGTTACTATTGATGGTGGATTGTAGTGATTATTAGATGGTAGTGAGAATTAAATGGTATACAAAATTGAATGGTCGTGAGTATTAAATTATAGAGAATATTTAATGGTAGTGAGTATATAATGGTAGTGAACATGAAATGGTATTAAGTATTGAATAGTAGTGAGTATTTAATGGTAGTTAGTATTTAATGGTAGTGAGTATAAAATTATGGTTAGTATTAAATAGTAGTGAGTATTAAATAGTAGAGAGTGTTTAATGGTAGTGAGTATTGAATGGCAGTGAGTATTAAATTATAGTGAGTATTAAATGGTAGTTAGTATTGAATAGTAGTGAGTATAAAATGGTAGTTAGTATTGAATGGTAGTTAGTATTGATTAGTAGGCAGTATTATATCGCAGTGCATATTAAATAGTATGAGTATTGAATAGTAGTGAGTATTTAATTGTAGTTAATATTGAATGGTAGTTAATATTAAATGGTAGTAAGTACCGAGTGGTACCGAGTGGTAGCGAATATTTAATGATAGTGAGTATTAAATGGTAGTGAGTATTAAATGGTATTCAGAATTAAATAGTATAGAGTATTTAATGGTCGTGAGTATAAAATTGTAGAGAGTATTGAATGGTAGTGAGTATGGAATGGTAGTTAGTATTAAATTGTTGTTAATATGGAATGGTAGTTAGTATTTAATGGTAGTGAGTATTTACTGGTAGTACGTATTAAATGGTAGATCTTATTGAAGGGTAATGAGTATTGAATAATAGTGCGTATTAAATGGTAGTTAGTAAAAAGTTGTAGTTAGTAATAAATTGTAGTGAGTATTGAGTAGTAGAGAGTATTGAATGATAGTGCATATTAAATGGTGGTGAGTATTAAATGGTAGCGATAATTAAATGGTATAGGGTATTGAATGGTAGTGAGTATTTCATGGTTGAGATCATTTATTTGTGGAGAGTATATAATTGTAGTGAGTATTGAATGGTAGTTAGTATTGAAAGGTAGTGAGTGTTAATTGGTAGTAAGTATTATATGGTAGTGATTATTGCATGGTAGTTAGTATAAAATAGTAGTGATTATTAACTGGAAGTGAGTATTAAATGGTAGTAGGTATTGAACGGTAGTGAGTAATAAATCGTAGAGTATGCAATGGTAGTGAGTATTAAACGGTAGTAAGTATTAAATTGTAGTTGATATTTAATGGTAGTGAGTATTATATGGTATTTAGTATAGAATGGTAGTTAGTATTAAATGGTAGTTCCTATAGAATTGTAGTGAGTATTCAATGATATGGTGTATTAAATGGAAGTGAGTTATAAATAGTAGTTAGTATTAAATGATAGTAGGCATTAAATGGTGGTGAGTATAATCGCATTCTATAATATTAGTATAATCGCATTCTATAATATTCATATACTGTTTTAATAAGAACACAAGACTTCAAAGAATGGTTGATAGCAACAAATAGTGTATTTTATTGTTATACAAATACACTATTTGTTGCTATCAGCTTATTCTTTAAAGTCTTGGTAGTTACTATTAAATGGTGGTAAGCATTAAATGGTTGTTGGTATTCAATGGTAGTGAGTATTGAATGGTAGTAAGTATTGAACGGTAGTTAGTATTAAATTGTAAGTATTGAATTGTAATGAGTCTTAAATTGTAGTTAGTATTGAATGGTAGTTAGTAATTAATGGTAGGTTTTATTGAATAGTAGCGAGTATTGAATGGTAGTGAGTATTAAATGGTAGTTCGTATTAAATACTAGCGAGTATTAAATAGTGGAGAGTGTCGAATGGCAGTGAGTATTGGATTGTAGTGAGAATTAAATGGTATACATTATTGAATGGTTGTGAGTATTAAATTTTAGAGAATATTGAATGGTAGTTAGTATTGAATGGAAGTGATTATTAAATGGTATTAAGTATTGAATAGTAGTGAGTATTAAATGTAGTTAGTATTGAATTATAGTTACTATTTAATAGTGGTAATATTAAATGGTAATTAATATTGAATGGTTGTTAGTGTTAAATGGTAGTTAGTATATAGTCGTAGTTACTATTTAATGGTAGTTAGTATTGAATTGTAGTGAGTATTGAATGATAGGGAGTATTTAATTATAGTGAGTATTAAATGGTAGTTGGTATTAAATGGTAGCGAGTATTAAATGGTAGTTTGTATTGAATGGTAGTTAGTATTAAATGGGAGTTAGTATTAGATGGTTGATAGTAATAAATATTAGTGAGTATTAAATAGTAGTGAGTATTGAATGATAGTGAGTATTAAATAGTAGTGAGTAACAAATGGTAAGTCACAGTAATAAGTAACAAATCGTAGTGAGTATTAAATTGTAGTGGGTATTAAATTGTAGTAGTTATTGAATGGTAGAAAGTATTAAATGGTAGAGTGTATTCAATTTTAGTGAGTATTGTATGGTAGAGATTTCTGTATTGAATTGTAGTGAGTTTAAAATTGTACTTAGTATTGAATGGTAGTAAATATTAAATGGTAGTTAGTATTAAATGGTAGTTAGTATTGATTTGAAGTTAGTATAAAATGATAGGTAGTATTGAATGGTAATGATAATGAAATAGTAGTGAGTATTAAATGATAGTTAGTATTAAATGGTAGTGAGTATGGAATGGTAATGAGTATGAAATTGGAGTGAGTATTAAATGGTTGGTAGTATTAAATGATAATTCGTATTAAATGGTAGTGAATATTGAATGGTAGTTAGTATTAAATGATAGTGAGTATTGAATGGTAGTTAGTATTCAATAGTTATAAGTATTACATGGTAGTTAGTATTAAATGATAGTTAGTATTGAATTGTAGTCAGTATTAAATGGTACTTAGTATTGAATGGTAATTAGTATTAAATGCTAGTGATTATTCAATTGTAGTCAGTATTAAATGGTGTTGAGTATTAAAAGGTAGTAAGTATTAAATGGTAGTTAATATTAAAGTGTAGTTAGTATTAAATGGTAGTTAGTATAGAATAGTAGTTAGTATTATATGGTAGTTAGTATTGAATGGTAGTGGGTATTGAATGATAGTGAGTACTAAATTGTAGCTAGTATTAAATGGTAGTTAGAATGAAATGGTAGTGTGTATTAAATGGTAGTGAGTATTAAATGTTAGTTAGTATATAATTGTAGTTAGTATTGAATTATAGTGAGAATAGAATTGTAGTGAGTTATAAATGGTAGTTAGTATTAAATGGTAGTAGGCATTAAATGGTAGTGAGTATAATCACATTTCATAATTGAGCATTCATATACTGTTTTAACAAAAACAAGACTTCAAAGAATGAGTTGATAGCAACAAATAGTGTATATTATTGTTATACAAATGCACTATTTGTTGCTATCAACTCATTATCTTAAGTCTTCGTAGTGAGTATTAAATGATAGTGAGTATTAGATAGTAGTGAGTATCAAATGGAAGTAAATATTGAATGGTAGTTAGTATTAAGTGGTAGTTAGTATGGTATGGTAGTGAGTATTAAATGGTAGTACGTATTAAATGGGTGTTAGTATGCAATGGTAGTGAGTATTAAATGGTAGTTAGTATTGAATGGTAATGTGTATTGAATGGTAGTGAGTATAAAATGAAAGTGAGTACTAAATGGTATTGAGTACTAAATGGTAGTTAGTATTGAATGGTAGTGAGTATTTAATGATTATAAGTATAGAATTGTAGTTTATATTAAATGGTAATTAGTATTGAATCGTAGTGAGTAGTAAATGTATGGAGCATTTAATGATAATGAGTATTAAATGGTAGTTATTAATGAACTGTAGTTAGTATTAAATGGTAGTTAGTATTGAATAGTAGTTAGTATTAAATTCTAGTGAGTATACAATGGTAGTCAGTGTTAAATGGTTGTGAGTATTGAATGGTAGTGGGTATTGAATAGTAGTTAGTATGTAATTGTAGTGAGTATTGAATGGTAGTGAATATGTAATTGTATTGAGTATTGTTTGAGATTCCCTTAAAGCTAGGATGGCTATTGGGTGAAGGACTAAAATTGGCTCGGCGTAAGAACTTGTCTTTAGGAAATTGCATGATTACCTCATATGGCAGTGGCCAATCTATGAAAGATGAATTATTACTGAGTGGTGGGGAAAAATACCCTGGTTTTCCAGACCCACACCGGTACCCGATACAAAAACACCGGAATTAGCAAATTTGTGCAGAGTTTTAATAACCTCCCAGCTATCGATAACTTCCTTCCCACGCCGCCGGCTAACCCCACTCTGACTGACTACCAGGCGACAGGAATATTAAAAGAGAAAAAGAGAAAAAAGAAAGAAATTGTCCTCGCAGATAGTTTTTTTTTTTGCACTAACGGTAACAGGCAACGGTAAATATTTGCTTTGTTGAAAAATGCATTTGGAATTGAATTCCACTGTATAATACTAAAACATTGTAGTTAGAAGTTTTATTCGATAATATAATTCTTGTAAAAACAAGAACTGATGACTGGAGCTTTTATTTATTGCCTACGAGATTAATAACTTAACTATCACGCTGAACAGTGCATTTGAGTTATTTTCTTAGAGGAGACAGCGAGCGAAAAAGAGCATCTACCCTAGCACCAGGAACAGGCTGTGGCCCGTCGATCTAAAACAAACACAGCATGGGGCAAGCGCCACATCTATTTCCCGGGGGATTTAATTTTTTCCTTTGTTTTTTTTTTTGTTTTTTGTTTTGTTTTTTTTTTTTGTTTTTTGTTTTTTTTTGCGGATTACTTGTGGAAAAGGTATGACTAGAATTGTGCATCAAACTCTGCCATCATAAAGACGATCAGGGCCATGCTAACGAACTTTCTTGGGTGTTCCGAAATCCGAACCACCTAGAACTGCACTTACCTACCGATGAACACGCTTTGAAGTCTTCTGTCGGGTTACACCATCTCTATTCATTACTACCTCTACAACTCCATTAAATGTTCCTGAGAACTTTGTTAAAATTCTATTTGTCCGATCATGTATATAAATGAGTCTTGCTATAATAAGACACTAACTTATTGCCAAAAGTGCAATGTAACGTTTTTCTGTGAACTGCTTTATTATTACCATAAGGAGTATGTTTTATCTTGAATATATATAACCTTTCGATTTCTAAAATATATCACATGTAACCAGTATCTTATTTATGGGAGATCAATATTTCGCTTTCTAAATAAAATGAATAATGTTTCTCGTTCATTTCTAATCCAATTTTAGTTATTAAATAAGTTTCAACTGAATATTTTTAAAAATGAGATATCCTAGGGCTTGACGGGTTAATAGGATTCGTCAAAAGCGTATATTTGTTTAAGCTTGTAAAACATCAGAACTTATATCAATGAAAACACAAGAAGCTCTTTTAAATATAAATCGCTTCAGACAAGGCACAAGGCCACTTGATGTAAAGATCTAACAAGAACGACAGGATTGACAAAAACGAATAATGATTGTCGAAAAGACATGTGATGCTGAACGACATTTGTCTTAAAAAGGCGGAAGCTATAGTTAGCGGAAAACAGTCAGCAAGAAAAGAGATCCGCATCTGCTTGTGTCTTTTGTGTTCTTAGAAAAAAACTACTAGAATATGAACCTGTGTTATGACGAGGTATTAAAGCACCAACTTTATGAAGACCACTAGACCAATGAGCGAAAGGAACTAGAACAAAGCAAGCAGAAAATAGATTCAGGCAATTCTGAAGAACACATGCCATAATAATATTTATTAAAAACCTGAGACTAGCAACATCATGTCTGTGAGACCGATTTGCAGTGAAAACGAAAAGGGGCCAATCAAATTACTAATACATTTCTGCACCTTATCAAAAACATTCAAATGAGAAACAAATTTAAAAGTTAAAGACCCTGTTCCGTACAGCTATTGTCGAGGCTACTTGACCTTATACAATTTTTCAACTTGAAGCTAATAAGTAGCGATTACGTGAGCTAGTGTGAAATTTTATAGGGGTACCCCTTTAGTGCATGTCAGCATGGCCTGATCTGCAAACAGAATTTTACTGAGAGACGGCTGATATAAAGTTGAAGCAGGGAGCAGATATCAAACGTCGTAAGCAAAACATAGTCGAACGATGTGAGGATATGACGGATGAGTCATGTTTTTCAGTTTAGTCTCTTAGTTGGAAACATGCGAACCACAGGGTAAACTGATAATCTCAGCGAATGTTACTAATGATTCTGTCCGTCGCGTCACTCATTTCTTAAGTTCAAAAGTGAAGGAATAAATAATTGTAGTTATTATTATCTCTCACTTCCCTAAGTCCATTCTCCCCAATAAAACATTGAAGAAACTCAGCGAACGTTTCTTTGTCTCTTTTCCTGTGTTAGAAGTGTTTTCTTAATGTAACCGACGTTCGCTGAACACTAGACGATAGGATCATGGCCACACATACCGGATACATCTTTACATAATAGAGATATCAAGTAGTAAGTTGGGAAATTAAAGGGTAAATAAAAAGATAATTAATTTCTCTTCTTAATTTGGTTCTCTCTTATAAAATCTTACAGAAACGCGGCGAACATCTCGTTGTGTCTTTTCTGCATGAGAAGTTATATTCATTTTAATTAAACAGCCGCAACGACCATGGCAACACATGAATCAGGGGAAGGTTAAAAGAAGAGACGATGAAGAGAATAAGAATAGCACATATAAACACCGCATGGACGTATAAATAGTTTATTGTGTTTGGTTTATTGATCGCTCATTGGTGAAAACATTACAAGGCAACCGGTATATTTAGACAGAATTATCTGGTTACCCTCATGTACGTTATTTGAAACTCTGACCATTTTATGAACACATTTGATAACTTTATTTAGCCCTACTAGATCTGAGCTACTGAACCTAATTTGCCTCTGTGCCTGTCCTCCTAGGCAAAATTGTGAAAAAAAAATTAAATGCCTTAGTAATTTTTTTGCCGCCAGCATTCAGCTTTCGTATGTCAATCCGCCCAACAGGTGGAGCCTCTTTGATGCACAGGCCCACTTGCATCATCAGAATTATCATCACTTTCTCCTTCATCGATATATTCAGCATCACTAGTGTTAATTAATCTAGAAACATACTCCTGATCAAATTCGCTTTCGTATGAATCAGAATTTGCCACTTTACCCAACACTTGTTGCACCGTGAAACTCCTTGGTCTTGCTCTTTAACCTGTCGAAGTGCTTGATTCGTCACTAGCTCGCTTCGTCACTAGCTCGCTTCATGGCTACTTTAGTCTACAAAACAACTCACAACTCTGCCAAAAAAAGGAAGGCATTTGAAGAACGTTAGGCTTTCGCTAAATCGAGGCTAAGAAGCGATTGGGTAGCTAGTTTGGACAGAAAAATACCGGTTTAGCGGTAACTCGATATATAGCATTTCCGAAAATTACCGGTATATTATTAACTCGGTCTGGTAGGGTTAAATGGCTTCTATTTCTATACAGGATCGTGTGTAAAATTCGACATTCATATTGAGCAGGCCGTGGCGGTTTAATCTGATTAATAACGCTTTCCTTCAAATATATTAACTTTACAAGCGGTCCACAGCCGTATGTGCATTCTGATATCTCCATACGATGTGCTTTACGTACAAGAAGAGAGAAAGAGAGAAAAAAAGAATAGCAGTTATCCTCTACCTTTCAGAGTCTTGGATTTTGCCTTGTATATATGTTCCCTAGTTATTTTTTCAGTTCAGATTATTACCCCTAAAATTATTCGTCAAATAATTTCAGAAAGGCTTAATAATCTACTCTTTCGTGTATTACAACACTTTAATTAAGTAACGTTACTATCGACAGAAATACTGCATATACATTGGGAAATAAGACAAGAAAATTACAAATACATATCATCATACATTAATTCATTATCAACGGCTGTAGAGTTTTATGCAAATTTGTTACACATATATAGTAATATATATATATATATATATATATATTATATGCATATATACATATATTTGCATGTTAATATATTTACATATGCACAGACATGACAGAAAAGAATAGACTCTAAGATAAATATTTTTCTTAAGATTAATATATGCTTATTTATATTTACATATAAGAATAGTGCTAAAATAGCTTAGAGTCTCATTAAAATTGCATCTACCAACATTGAAGCATGCTACGAACCAAATAGCGGTCTTCAATGCTCCTTTCTACTGTTAATACGATGATAATACAATTCATAAAAGAGGACAAAAGGTGCACAAAACCTCATCCAGGTTGACCCAGACCTTCTGAAATGACCTTGCGAAAGAAATGTTGAAGAGAATCCATGGTGCAACGCCTCTGACATTGCAACACAAGATGGTGTCAGGTATCTTCAAAAGCTGGGCTACTATTGTAAAGTTGCGCAACGGAAACTTCTTCTTCATCCTGTCAATATCACGCGCAGAATAGATTGGGCTCGTGAAATGGTCGAGAGACTTATGACCTTTTGGGCCAATGCAATTTTTATGATGAGTCACGATTTGCATTATTTCGCGACAGTGGGAGGGTATGAGTATGGAGCAAGAGTTTGACTTCAAAAGACTGCAACCAATGCTGAAACATGAGGGTTTCTCGGTTATGGTATAGTGTGTAGTTAACTCTCTATTTATGGAAGACTGGAATTCCTTATCACTCTGCTCGTATGACACAAATTGGTTGAGTCAAAATAAATAAATATGAATCTAATGAAAACTTTTAAAGCATATTAGACCGAAACCTTCGCGAAAAACAAAGGAGTCATCTTCTAAGCGTAATCTTTTAGAATTATTGCGTCAGACATTTCAAGAAATTCCTCAAGATGATAGTCGTCAACTTATCAATGTCGTCACTAGAAAAATCCTAGCATTAAAACCAGCAAAGGGAATGTCAACCAAATATAAGTTATTAAATTTGTGTCTATTTTTTTTATTTGTTCTATGAATTATATGTTTATTGAAATAAACTGTTTCTATATGTGTCAGTACCAAATGGGTGACCATTTGAAAAATACTAAAGACTGTATATAGGATGACGTCCATACTTTCCTGTAAGAACGACAAAACCCGAATATCGTCACTTTCACTGACTGATGCAGGTTTGTGAATTGATATTGACATGAAACTTCCTTCGTCGGAGGAAACCGTTTCAATCCGACTAGGGTGAATACCACTGCGTTTCTCTACGTTTATATATATTAATTCTTTGCTAATGGAGTCAGAATTGGCTTCGTGGCCGAGTTCTGATCTCCCAACCGGCGGTAATCTTGACACCCTGCACTGATGATTCCCGAAAGGATGAAACACTAGTGTCTGTAAGTGTTTAAAAATTATTATAATAATAATAATAATTCTGTAAGCCTCTTTAAGATCTCGGTTCTTATTGTTGAGCACTTGAAAGTTGAAATGAAAGTCGGCCACTTAAGCTTGGATGCACAGATCATGATTTTGTAATCATTAGATCATTATAGATGGACGTCTCTATATTTAAAAATAAGCGTTTAAATTTCAACGATATTCCCCGCGGTCGAAGTTGGCCGCGTGGGTTTGTTCCTTGTTAATGAGGTCAGAGATGGCTTCGTCGCCGAGTTCGAATCTTCCAACCGGCAGTAATCGTGACACCCTGCATTGATAATTCCCGAAAGGATGAAACACTAATGTTTTAGGTATTTAAAATTCGTTACAGTTATAATTATATATATATATATATATATATATATATATATATATATATATATATATATATATATACTAGCTGTACCCTGTCAAGCGTTGCTGTGGCTCAATTTGGTGTAATGGAAAATTCTAATAAAAAGAGAAAATGCATGTTTCTTATATTCTTAGTACAGCAATCCACTCCAAAAAGTAAAAAAAAAAGGCGAAAATGAAAAAAATGGTACTCTTGCAAAATTGGATCCTTATCCTCGGGATTACCGTCAATCATGGCTTGGGCTCGACCAACAATCAGTGGATAAAGCTGAACGTAGCAAAAATGTTGAAACGCTAAACGTTTGTTTTTTCTGTATACAAAAATGTGAGTTAGTAATTAATATTTGAGTGATGGGGGGTACTATACACAGATTCGAAAAAGTTGTCGAAAAACAAATAAATGAAAGCAAAGTTAAGGTAAGTTACGTTTCTACCTAACTGGATAATTGTTCAGATATATAGATAGGGAGAGAGAGAGAGAGAGATTATTTCCTTACGTTATATATTCTCATAGTTTCATTTAGGTAGATTAACATTTTAGCTTTAGAAGACCCTTAAAATCCATACAAATTATTAGCGATCCACGAATGTGACTCAACCAAAAAATGGAGTGCAGAATATATTAGTTTTATTTCGTGAGTTGCTAATAGTTTGGATGAGGTTTTAACGGCCTCCGCAATAGTTAAGAGTCGGATCACTTCAACAAAACCATACTATGTAAAACGCATTTTTAAATAAATAATCTGCATTTTAACTCTCACATTTGCGAGCGTGAACTTTGTTGATTTTTCCATATATATATATATATATATATATATATATATATATATATATATATATATATATATATATATATATATATATATATATATAGAGAGAGAGAGAGAGAGAGAGAGAGAGAGAGAGAAAATAAAAAGGAACAAACCGTATTATGTGTTCATCAACGTTTCGTCTTTATTTCGAGACTTCCTCTGAAAGTTTTTCTCTATTTTGTCGGAATACTATTTCCATCATTTTCATGTGTGTGTGTGTGTGTGTGTGTGTGTGTGTGTGTGTGTGTGTGTGTGTGTGTGTGTGTGAATAAATACGTCACCGCTTTGTTACTCTATGATGGGAGATTTGTTAAGCATAATATAACAGTCGTTTCAAGTAACATTATCGCATTCGTATACACATAGAAATCAAAGATTAAATGTTATTTTTTCTTTCATCTTTGCTTTTATTTACTTTATTCACGGTTGTCTTCCCTTATGACGAATAAAAACCAATGTTTAATCGATTATAAAACTGGCCATGTTAGAAAATCAAAGTTTTTCCTTCCTAATTTCGTTTGGCTTTTACTTCTGAATGACAACAGACACGGTTTCCCATCTCCAGATTAAAAAATCTAATGAAAACTAGTCTCGACTTTTATAGGATTTTGTCAAAATAAGATGAACTGCAAAATATTAAAATAAATGTTTGTTTTTTTTAAATCTAATTAAAGATACAGGAAAAGCGCGAAGTCGGTTTTTCTTTGTCGGTTAAATCCGATTTCAAAGTTAAAATCAAGAAAATGTTATGAAAGCTGATTCCTCTCAAGAGAATCGAATTAGGAATGATTCCTGACCAAACGCCCAAGAGGTTTACGCGAATTCGGCAAAAATCCTTTTGAAAACAAATTAAATAACTTCAAAGAGATTCAGAATTGAACAATAAGTTTTGTAGATTTACAGGAACTTTCTAAAGCAGAATAGAAAGTTGATCTCTGGTTAAATTACTGCATCCGAGTAACTCTCGCCCCCTTTTTTCTTTAGTCAGTTTAGTGAGACAAGGCACGGTTAGATTATCTAACTGGGCGACTCAACAGGGCCTTATTAACATTAGACTTGGAGAGATCCGTGTTATAGTCAGCCAGGAAGCAGAAAAACTGTATTGCGTTTCAGAGACCAACAGTTCAAGGAAATAAACTCTGCTCATGGAATTTTCGCTTAGTTTTTAGTACAGTCAGAGAGTCTTACCAATAACCCACGAGGCTCGTTAAATTTTATCCGTGATTTTTATCGCATTAAATATAAGGTCTGTTGTGTTTATATTAGCTAAATATAAACGATTTTGAACACTTACTTTGTATATATATATATATGTGTGTGTGTGTGTGTGTGTGTGTGTGTGTGTGTGTGTGTGTGTGTGTGTGTGTGTGTGTGTGTGGGTGTGTGTACACTAACATATACATGTTTAACTTCACATAATAGTTCATACTGTTACTCATTAGTGTAAAATACGACTAGAACTCATAATGTAATATGACATACTAATAAATATTTAGAAAGTGTTCCAAATTTTATCGGACAAGTCTTTCTAAAAGAAATTCTTCATCCGTGATGAAGCCTATTTGTATTTGTTTATGATGTATACATTTTTTTTCGGAACGGTGAGAAAATTTGTCTTATAATAAAATGCAGTTTTATGAGACTTGAGGTGTTTTCTGGAAAATAAGTATATATATATATATATATATATATATATATATATATATATATATGTATACATAGTCATTCACAAACAGTACTGTTTCGATGTTTCACAGCTCATCAATGCGGCTAGACAAGCAACTACCTCATGGAAAGTTGTGTACGTAAAAGGTAGAGCAATTTATGTATGAAATCTTAAGTAACGAAGATAAATGTGTAGAAGATTAAAAATAAAAGTTGATAGAAAAAAACAAACAAAAAATTAGCGAAATCTGTTATATATTTATTTCATTTCAATTGAGCATTTACAATGACTAAGATGGTCGAGTATAGTCGCCCAACTGAGTAAGCCTTACTCATTTGAAAAAGTGCTATTGGGTTTGTGTTGAGATTTGACTAAATTTTTGGTTGTCCCTTTTCTTCTATAAACTGCATAAACTTGTGTTGATATTTGACTAAATTTTTGGTTGTCCCTTTTCTTCTATAAAATGCGTATATATATATATATATATATATATATATATATATATACTCCTATAAATTCGTTTCTCTTTCGTGTGTATTGATATTCATATTAAAAACCATCTTTTCTATTTATTTAAAAAGAAAATACAATTTTCTTATATATGAGTTGTGGAAATGCATTCACTAGCGAAAGATCTAGGTAATTTGCATATTATTTTGAACATTCATTTTAATTAATTCCCTATTAGTTTCTTCGGTTTTTCTTATGGGATGAACATCTTTAGTTAATTATTACGTGTAATTATATTAATGCAGATATTCTACATGATTTACACTTGCGTAATATTTGCGTAAAATCTTTAGAGTAAACAAAAAATTGTTTCCATATATATTTATGTATATGTATATATTTTTGTTTAATTTATTAGTCTATCTATCTATATATCTATAAAAGTAAAAGTGTCTGTGTGTCTGTCTGTGTGGATTTCCCTACGTAATAAATCCGTCAATTTTAAGTTTACAGACTCAAAATTTGATATACACGGTACTGAGTTTTGGGAAAATCTATGTGATCAGTTTTCGAAATTTGGCTTTTACGGGTCAAAGTTCAACGATTTGACCTTTGAGAACTCTACCAAACTCATCCGACAATTTTGGGTCTAAACACTTGAAATTTTAGATATAGGTTCATTGGACATGGATCTAACTTAATAACTTTATTTGAGCCCAAAACAATAAATGTTAAGGGGTCATAATAGGGGTCAAAGTTTAAAAATAACTGACCTCTGCGGTCTCTACCAAATTTCTCAGACAGTTTCTGGTCTAAACCTTTGAAATTTTACATAAAGGGTATTCAGAGATAGGGCAAGCTTTTTCGTCGGTTTAGGTCGAAGATTTTTAGTTATTAATATATAAATGTATGTATGTATGCAAGTTTGCATGTTTGCCCAACATTTTCGACAGAGGCGACGGCTTTTCTCAAGACACGTATCCTTTTGAAGTTCGACCTTTCAGACGACAAATATCGAAAAATTGGCTAAAAGCATTAATGTCTTCACCTTAAACTGGGTACTTTTCTACAGGGGGGTCGCTTTTTTCGCCGATATTTTTAAAAGTCATCCACTCCTTTCGATTGTCTAGCCTAAATTTTTAAAGATGTCACTTCCGGTTTGGCGGTAGTCGTAACAGTATAGACGTCAGCTGTTTTCTCCGTTCTTTCCCTCCTTTGCGGTACGGGTGGGGCCTGCCTTTCTACTACCACTTTGTTTTTTTTTTTGCTCAACATACACATCCAAACATCCGGGCAACGCCGGGCTGAAATGCTAGTATATATATATATATATATATATATATATATATATATATATATATATATACTAGCAGAGACACCTAACGTTGCTCGAGATTGTATTAGGACCAATGAATGTTCCACGCTGTCATCGAAATCGGTTAAATTACCCATTTTTCAATTAAATTGGTTGATTACCTATTCTGATGGAGGACCCACTATAATGTATCCGGAGGACGCTTTGTATGGCTCCCCGCAGTGATTTAGTCCACAATACATTGTAGAGACATTTTACTGTAGAGAACGTACTATTAATTTTATGAAATTATTTTTATATAACGTTCTGAACTAGGTTAAAATACAAATGTCAAGTATTAGGTTGGTGCAAAAATAATGTCGTTTTTTGACATGAAGTTGAACGTCAAAAAAACGATATTATTTTTGCACCAACCTATTATAATGCTTCGATTGTTCTCTAAACATAATCATTCATTTTGTAATATCAAAGAATTTATTGTTGATTTTATATGCCTGGTCTTACTGCTTATATTGTGATAATGTATTGAACTAAAGTTTAAAATGAAAAAGTCAATTATTATGGCGCAATTGTGCTTTAAACAGAAACATTTATTTCAAACGCACTACTGTCATATCGAAGAACCTACTGTTGATTTTATATGTCGTATTTTTCTGCTTTTGAGGCAAGAAAACTTCTCCAATGCACTTGAGATGTAAGGTTGTATAAGTTGTTTGGTCAAAATCGTCTGTTCCTTCGCTCATTGGATCTTTTCAATTATCGATACTTATCGAAGACATTCCGATACAAAACCTATCTAAGAACGCTGCCAGGTACATAAAATACCTTCGTGTGAACTATTATAAAAATCAGCAAAGCAGTTTTCGAGTTCATAGGGCACGAACTATCACGCACAGACAAATTACCATATATTTATAAATAAATATATATAAATATGATTACTTCATTTAATATATATAGGATTACTTCATTTAATCACATAAATTATTATACAAAGATATAATTTTATGCGTAAATGTGTCAGTATTTACTTCAACAGTGCTCGATACATACATAGAGCGAGGTAGTAGGTTATGAAAATATGGCAATTAAGCTACACAGAATAAGCCTGACGAATTCTCACGAGAATGAAACGACGAATATTCTGTGTAGTTTAATTGCCATATATATTTCCATAACCTATTATATGTGTGTGTTTGTGTGTGTGTGTGTGTGTGTGTGTGTGTGTGTGTGTGTGTGTGCGCGTGTGTGTGTATTCGAGAAAGAGAAATTTAATGAAACAGTAAAATTGATGAAAATACAAGACTATAAACTGAATGATTACAATTCTATATTAAAATATGATATGAGATTCGTGATAATCTCTTAACAGACATTTTCTTCGAAGCCATAAACAGATTGAAAAAAATCGTATTTAATTTTCTAAAGACAAGTTTTATTGCTATCTATTTCTATTTTCCTCCATCCTATTTTGACATTTCATCATGAAGAATTCCTCTCTTCCAATTCCTCGAAGGGTGATTTGTACAGAAAGCCGCAAGACAATTTCACAGACTAAAATTGATTTTTCAATTCTGGAAAATTCCCCCTTGGCCGCGTATATGCTGAAAGTCAAATAAACTTTCCCATTTGTTTGTTTAATAAATGTTTCATTCTTTCCATTGAAACCGGACGAAATAACTAGAAAATAGAAATTGGAAGAAGCTAACATACATTTGACCTTTGGAGATGGAGTTCCAGTAATCATTAATTTTGTTTTTCACAATCTTATACACGAAACTCAGATGATAATCGAACTTACTAGCAAATTTCGATCACGTTAACATTTCATATAATTTACATTTATTTCTATAATTCATAAGTTTAAGTCAGTCGTTGTTCAATTGTTCGCTTCCTTGTGGATGATAGGGAGACGGAGATATATTTGTGAAATAAGCCTGAATCCGTTCAGCCAAAGTTGATGATCTCGCAATCCTATTCGCTACGTATCATTTCAGACTTCATTTTCCGTAAGAAATCTTCCCAAACACGTCAGCTTTAATTCTACTCTAGTGTTTATATGGAAATCTTAGTTTACTTACAATCTACCTTTGCGTGGAGAATTCCATATCTATCCATTACAACATTCGCCCGTTCGACTATTGTTTCACGCTGGGCAAACATATACTTTGTAAAGAAAAATAAAATATTTCATAACGTTTTTAAATTTATAGAAATATATGTTAGAAGTCTTTTTTACTTCAAAGAGCATTTATTTTTCATAACTTGAAAACTTTTGTTATGCATAAAACGATAATAGACAACAGCCAAATTTGTGACAGAAAAAAATGTACGTCATGCGATATGCAAAAACATGTGCTTAGTGAACATTACTCTTACCACCATGAATTATTTTAAAGAAATACAATTAATTAAGCAAATCCTATTTATTTTGCTTTACTTACTCATTCGTAACCTATTTGCATTCTACTCTATACTTCCTTTTATCAAATGTGCCCGACTGAGCTCTAATCTATGGCCACATTTGTAAAACGTTCGTCACAAATACTCGTCTATCTACGATAACCGTCAACAATTTTCTTTCACTCTCTTTCTGTGCCTAAAATTAAGCAAAAATTCCACGAGCAGATTTTCTTTCCTAGATTTCTCCGTTTGTGATATGCAATACAATGCGACTGCTTTCCAGCTGACTATAACATGGTAATGTTCAAATCTAATGCAAATAAGTTCTTTGCTAGCCTTTCTCTTAAATAATCAAGCCTTATATAAGTTCCACAATTAGGGATCATGTCTTACCATCTACCTAACACTTACTAACCTTTATCCCAGCGTGACTCCCGGGCCTTGATAACCGGTGACCCCCAAGTAAAAAGTATTTAATAGGTAAAATAAGATGTATAACTATTTACTTTTAAAATAAAGTAATCTGCTGTAGGCATTTTGTTTCTAGACAAGAACTAAGTACATAAACAGAGAGGAATTGATTAAAGAAGGAAAATGAAAAACCTGGTATTTGACCTCTATTCGCCTCCGCTTCCATTATGTACTATGTTTCCGTTCTGAGTTTGTGGCACATCGAGCGAATTTTCGCTCCGTACAAAATCTGTCCGCGCTTATATCTTCTGTTGTTACTACATTTGTTGTATCACTTTTTCGTCGTCGTCGTCGTCGTCGCCGCCGCCGCCGTAGTAGTGACCACACGTATAGTTGTCTGTTTCTCATTAAGGTGACGCCTGTGGGTTGGTTGTAGTTGCAGCGAGGATAAAAGGATTGTATCTCGGCTTGTATTTTTTTCTTCATAGCAGCAGTTTTATACGTTCTTTTCGGGAATAAAAACACTCATTGCCGCTTAGGTTTTAATAATTGTTTTATTACATATAATTAGATGGTCGGTTTCTGGAACGCCGTACTCAGCGTTCCAGAAGTCAACACATCTAGACGTTGAATATCTGGAAAACTATTACGTATATAGAATCGGCCATGCCATATGTAATCATTAGCATTACCAAAACTCATCTTATTACCATCCATATTTCATAAGACATAATTACTTGGAATTACAGAGTATTACTAACCAGCATTAGTGTTCTCCACTTGTTTCCCGTAAGGGAAGAGAATACGATCTCAGAAACAAATTTTATTTCAGACTATTTCTGAATTAACGAGAGCTGCAACAACCTAAATCATTTGGCTATATTTTAAGTTGTTGACTTTTACAGGATCCAACCATGTTCAGGTTATTTAATGAAGTAGCCAATCATTTGGCCAAAACAATTCTGTTTCAAGTTCATAATATAATCTAGTAATTTTTAATAGTGTTTGGCTTGGTTGTTTTGTAGAGGAAAATTGTTGACGCTGTTTGGACGTTATGTAGAACATGAATGAGTTTTACAAATGGAAGAATATGTTTGATGCAGTTTAGGTCAGGAAATATGTGTCTTCAGACAGCCTGATTGGATAGCAACAGACAGCCCAATAAGATCGGTGCCAAGGCATGAGTATGTCACCGACACTGATAATTTTGCACGTCGTATGAAAGTCTTTTTCATTCAACAGCGATAATAGAAAACAGGTTGGACATTCATAACTGACTTTCTAGGCAAATCAGGCATAAACTGAATTTATTTATATTAAATATGTTAGAATAATGAAAACAAAATTGTGAAGTTTATTACCGATTTCATTAAGAGGGGGCATTTTATTTGTGAGGGGGGGGGGCTCATTTTGAATATAAAATTTTTGCTTTTATAGATTAAAGATCTGGAGAATTATATCACATTAATATAAGACAAATTGAAGTAGCATTCAACTTTACGTACGCATTTATAGATCAATGAAAACGGCTGTAGTTGCTTATACGTCGCCATCTGACAGCATTTTATATTTGTTGTCGAATAGAAACTGAATCTTATTACAAATCCAAATTTTGTACAATGGATTCAAGTAAAATTGAAAACAGGAAACTTTGAATGAATTTCGTGAGAAAAAAAGTGATTTTTGTAAAGAACACTAAGATGTAGTCTTCAAAGATTTGAATTTGCATCATTTTATTTATTCATTGTTGGGTGATTTGCTTCGACAGATAAAACGCGACGAATGTGTCAGCAAGATTATGATGTTGATTGAAGAATGCGTTCATATTTTTTTCACTTTTATCAATATTGAAATTCAAGATGATAGAAGCATTAATATAAGAGTTACAAGGTTTGGATAAATCTCTTCGAATGTGAAGTAAAGTACAATTCGGATTTTATAAAAGTTATATGTAAAATAATACCGAGTTCTTTTTTTTGCGGGTAAAAAGATTGCTGCAGTTTGAAAAGTTGAATGTTATCTGTTATACAGGGTATCGCAAAATAAACCATCTATTCTTATAAAAATTTATATTTCAAAATAGATTATTAGTTTTGTTACAACCTAAATATATCTGTATGTGTGGGTGCGTGTGTGTGTGTGTGGTTGCGGGACCGAACCTCAGTACAATCAGCAGCAGTGATAAGCCGTATATACGGCGAAATACGAGTCCGTGAATAACTTTTTTTATCTATAACTAGCGGGGGTACCCGGCGTTGCCCGAGTGTTTGTTTCCGGGACGGGGGGGGGGAGTTTTAAAAAATGTTATGGTAGGTAAGTAGGAAGGATCAAACCCGGAGTCATGAGTAAAAGTAGGAAAATAAAGTGTGAAAAAAACAAAACATCTGCAACGTTAACAGTTCGGCCACCAAGAAAAGTCCATTCCAGTTGTTTAGGAAAAAAAAAAACGACTGCGGTAGGTCGGCGCGAACGTGAAAATATAATGTGAATTGTCCAGCACGCTAACCACTACGCCACAGAGCACTGCAGCTTAGTTCAGTGATTTTAAATAACTTCACATGAAAGAACTACGAAGCCAAACCGGTGTACTCTTCTCAACTGTTCCTTGTGAACGATCCCCAAACGGTGTTAAGTGGTGGCAGGGGGAGGAGGAATTTATTAGAGAGAAAATATTTTACCACTTCCATTGATCTTAACCGATTTTGGCCGTGACTTCTCAGCAGAAAAAATATAGAAATCTAAGATTATCGAGGAATTTGAGAAATAATAAGCCTATAACACACCTCAGATATTGTTCTGCCGTTTGTGCATATTATATTTGCATGAAATATCTTGATTTTTAATCCTATTAATGTCAAAATCAGACGGGAAAAAATGAGTTCATTTTATTATATAGAAGAGAAAGAAGAAGATAGATAGAAGAAGATAGAATAGAAGAAGAAAGAATAGAAGATAGAAGAATAGAAGAAGATAATTAAGTATTTATGTACGTGCGCGCGTGTGTGTGCGTATGCATGTGGTTACGGGATCGAACCTCAGCACAGTTCGGTCGCATTGATAAGTCGTACATAGGACAAAATACGTGTCCGTAGATGATCTTTTATCTATAAAAATTAAGTATATATATAAATATATATATATATATATATATATATATATATATATATACACGTATATATATATGTGTGTGTGTGTGTGCGTGTGTGTGCGTGTCTGTGTAGTTGCGGGATCCAAATAAATCAGTGCATATATATATATATATATATATATATATATATATATATATATATATATATATTCCAAAGGGCAAATGAACCCTTTTTCGGGTCCAACGACCAACTAGCACCGTGTGTGTTTGTGCGTACGTATGTGTGCGTTGGGGTGGAGAGGGCTCCCGTAAGCCGTGGTGAAAGCAACCTTTCTAGGAGAAGCAAATCTCTGATTTAAAAAACCATAAAGCGGGGGAACAGTATCCGCATTAAGCTGGTCTGCAGTTTAACTTGTTGCTGGCTATCTTGCTCTTGCTTGCTGCTGGATCTCAACATTTTGAACCGAGAGAGAGACTTAGCTGGCGTACAAAGCTCAGACTCTGTAATATCATCTGTGTATAGATACTCCCTCAGGTATTTGTCTATTAAAATGGTCCTGTGGCGATGGAAGTTATTTTGGGGCTCATGGACTTTAAGTGTCTGGGGAAGTGGCACTCGTCTGACAAGCTGTTGCAATCATATATATATATATATATATATAACTACTTCATTTACTCACATAAATTTAATATACGAAGGTATAGATTTATGCGTAAACTTTAAGTATTTACTTCAAAAGTACTCAATACGTAGGTAGAGCTAGTTAGTAATTTATAAAATATATATGGCGATTAAGCTACACTGAATATGCTACATTTCATCCACTATAGGATTCGTCAGGCTTATGCGCGAATTCTGTGGTTGCTTCTTGTTTTTATATATGTTGAGGATTTCTAGTTAGCCAATCAGCTTTCTAGTATCCACCGCGCCCCTTTCTATCAGCCAATGGGCATGCATTTTATCGAACAAAGGATCTGTTTTAGAACTAGGTTAGTGGTTTAAGGTAGATCTTTTCCTTCCTTTTATATATATATATATATATATATATATATAAATATATCTATGTGTACACACATACATGCACATATATATACATATATATATATGTATATATATACATGTATGTGTGATCGTTTATGTATATTCATGTTTATTTAATTTATTTATTTGTTTGTTTTCTATTGTTATTGTTTGTTTTAAAGCTATTTTGTATCGCTATCCTAGAGTAAGTTTTATTTTGTGAACACAGTTGTTTGCTATTTCTCGTCTACAGTTTAATAGATTTTGAGGTTCTTTAAAGTACAGGATAGCAAATTTTTCATGGAGGCATACTTTACATGGGTCATCTAAATGTCTGCACGTGGTAGCTTGTCTCATTATTTTCCATTCGACTACCGGCGAATGTCCGCTTTCTTTGAGTTCCCAGTATTTATTCGCTAGTGTTGTTTTTATACGGTGTTTGTTTTTATTTTTGAATGTACTTTTGTGGTCATAGTATCGGGTTTTGAAATCTTCCTTAGATACATACACATAATACATACATACATATATATATATATATATATATATAAATATATATATATATATATATATATAAACTATCTATCTATCTATCTTTATCTCAGCAATTGCTAACGCTATGCCCAAAACTAAGTTTACTTAGTAGAATATTTATTTGGAACAAAATACCATGTGATTGCTTCTAAACCTCATAGTTATCTTGAAGTCTAATGTGAAGAAGTGCTTGTTAGACTGTCCACTTGGATGATCAATTCCTCTTAAGTGATCTTCTACCTATTTTCCAATCCTCTCGTGGTATCTTTCATCGCCCGACTAACAATATCTTTAATTTTTATTTTCGAGTTGCCCCTAAGTCTTGACTGATTAGTAAAAGACATAAGCACTCTCCACATTTTTATTTCTCTCTCTTGAATATTGCCAATGAAACATGGGATTAGAATTGCGTTCCACATTGTTTCTAAAGCAGTCGAAAACTGCCTTCCTTCGACAATGCGCTGTCTTTTGGATAGAAGCAGTAGAAATTAGTATGCGATACAAGTTCTTCCCGCGGGGTATCCTCCGGCTACGAAATCCGTTTCTTTGAATTGCGGCCGTGTTTCTTTAAGCAGATATCTTGCATGCTGAACACGTGCAATTCCGCCTCGATCTCCGCGGTAAGTCTTTTGTGTTTCCCCCGTGTCTATTAATTTCCTGATCCAAATATCTTTCTTCTGCACACCAATGGCGCCTAATTTAGTACGGGGCGTTCCAAATATAATACCTCCTATTCTTATATTTCGACCGTATGGATCAGAGGGGGTTGCAAATTGCATCGTTATGATGACTGAACTTATGCATCTATAACCTAAACACTCAACAGAAATAAGTGAGTCGAATTATTACTTGTTTTCTGTTCCTTGCAACGTACTTTATTACAAGGTGTTGGCTCCAGAGTGTCGCCAAGTTAACGCGTGTGTAAACGTGTGTGACATTACATTTATGCGTATAAGTAATTCCCCAGGAGCATGGCCAAGCAAAGAGAAGATACGTAGTATGAGACTCATTTTATAAACAATAGGAGATAGTCTCCAGTGTTACCCATAGACTAGAACAACCGGAAAACAAAATCAAGTTTACACATTCATTGTTTCACTAGCAGGATCTGTGGAAATCCCACAGAGGACTGATTCATATGCAATATATTGATGTTGGCATTCTGTAGATGTTCAGCGTAAATGGAGACGCTCTAATATAATTGTAGCTTTTTTGTTAAAACCGCAAAGGTAGTCTGGTCATAAAATACGCTTAAATATGATATTTTAATTCTTTCAAATCGCGTATATATTATCATAGAGTTAATGTTCTATCGTTTTTATATATTATAAAGTTGCGATTTAAAAATCGCAAAAATATCCATGTGACTTGGGTTCGTCAGCTTGAACGTAAACCGAATTCAAAACTTATATATATGTATATATATATATATATATATAATTTGAGTTCTTTCAGCTATAATCGAAACCGAAACCAAAACTGAATAGTTCTTGATAAATTATATATAAAAAATAAATTACTAAGGTGTCATCAGCTAAAATCGAAACCAAAACCATGACTTATGAAGACTTATGAAGAATGACAAAATTATTATTTAAAAATAGATTGTTGGAGTGCCATCAGCTATAATCGAAACCTAAATAAAACTTATGAGGAATTCTTGGTAAAAATATTTTTTTTTAATAGATGACTTAATTGCCATCAGCTATGATCGAAACCAAAATTATGAAGAATTCTTAGTAAAATTATTTATAAAAAAAATAAATGACTTAAGTGCCATCAGCTATAATCGAAACCGAAACCAAAACTTTTGAAAAATTCTTGGTAAAATTATTTATTACAAGAAATGGAAGTACATAACAATTAAACGACCCGGATATATATATATATGACACAGAAAATAACACACACGCTATCGTATTAATATATAGATAATTGATAAACTCATATGGAAAAATGTATCCAATTGATTCCTTATTAGTTTCACAAAAACAGTAGTACATTGAAACAGGCAAGGTAACGTGAATCGATTTCTAATTGATAACAAATATTTCCCCCTCCCTATTTATGGATGCATGTTCAAAATGGCAGTCTCTTCGTCTGTCAGGCTAAAGTTTGGAATAAAATTTTCCTCCGGCTCTTATGTGTTCGTTCGAAATTGAAGAAGATGCTTGTTCAGAGTTTTCTCATAAAAAAATCAAATTCTTTATTGCTTTGTCTGGACCTCGCGGCACTTTTCTGCAGCTTCGCAACTAATTTCATTTTTGCGGACACAGATGGATGTTATGACCATTCTTAGCCAATAATTTCAATTTTTTGTCGCAATTCTCCAGTTTACTTCTCGAGACATTCAAGTTATTCAATAAGCATTTGGTTGTGCTAAAGATTTTCGATTTTCTTAATCCGTTGCTAATTATTATAATCTTATTCAGGTGTAGTTCAACCGTTCATGGTCTCTAGCTTTTAAACTCACTAATAATAAATAGAAAAAGCTCTTAATTGCTACAAATGCTTCTGAAATTAAAGAATATCAAGCATTTTCAAATTTTTCCAGAACTCACTATTAAGTAAAAACAGAAAGAAACAAACGTTGCATTATCCCACCATCTGTAGGAATATATATATATATATATATATATATATATATATATATATATATATATTCTTACTCCTGTCTGTTTGTTTGTTTGTTCACAATTTCATTAATATATACAAAAGTTTCCTTACTTTACTCTCTCATTTATTTCTATATATAGTGTGATTCTTGCAAACTATATACAATTAAGAGACATCATTTATATATTACATTAAGAAAAATCGATTTTATTAAATAGCGGTTTCTTTGTTAATGTTTCTAGCGAGAGAATTTTTATAAGTGTTCTATTTAAAATTGTTATTTAATAAATATTAAACAAGAATTAAATTGATAATATATTTAATTAAATTTATTTGGAATTATTATTCCAACATTGATTTTTAAAAAATCTTTTTAGGGTTATTTGCCCTTCGGAACATAAACGAAAAACTATCACCGAATAAAATTTGGTAATCTCAATAAATTTCTAGCTTGAAAAAATAATTCCCAGTGGATAGAAAAATGTTTGATTTTTATTGTTTTTTTAAATATTAAAAAAAAACACACTTACAAAAAACTGAAAAGATTTAATTTGTTAGTTTCTATTATTCTTTAAACGGATATACAGAAATCGGTACATTTTTTACGATGTGACCAAGCGTCGTTTAACACCAAAAAATTAAAGATCTACTGTAACCCCTCTCTTGATGAAGTTGGCTAGAACCCCTGTTGTCTGTAAACTTCGGCTCTGATCGTCTGATCCTTCTCAGAGGGTTGTTACATTGAATCATGTATGCTGAAAGCGAATATCGAAGCCGCAGGCAGAAAGGAATACAGGCATGTGAAATTCTACACTACTAGCTAATACAGTTTCTTTATTTCACATGCAAGTTTTTTTTTTTGTATATTCTTTTTTTTCAATTCACATTAATAATTACAAAGATAAGATAATCACCATTTAAAAATTGTCACTCAATGAAATGCAACAAGTTCATCAATTAGCTCATAAGAGTTACTTCCCTTGGTTAAAAGTTTTGTCCCCTTTCTTTTTCCAGGATTTTATAAGAATTATTCCCCTTTTTCCATTTTTTTTTTTTCATCAATTCAATCATACTTCAATTTTTGTTTTTCACAGAGTGTCAGCCACAATTTACAAGATTTTTTTCACTTCGCTGCTATCAACAGCATAGTTTCGTAATAAAGGGTATGCAGCCCTAATCTGGGTTTTCAAAGAACCCGCTTTTTATTAAGCTAGGGGAATCTTTCTCACCTTAAGCAGTTGTAGTTGAACCGTCACCTTTTATTTCACAGTTCAAATCTCCTTCATAAGCATCTTGTAAAAATTTCTTTCACTGAGGACTTTTTCTCACCTCAATAGACGGTCATTGAATGTATCGTTGGGGATCTTCCTTCGACGTTTCTCAGCTTCAGCGTCCTGCAAGAATTTTAATAAAACAGAGAGAAAAGAAAAAAAAAAGACGAGAATCTTCAAGCCGTCTTCAGTTCCTTTGGATTTCGGCATCAGGGAGGTCTTCGGGTTTCACTTCGTTTTCGTTAGCATCAGCAGCCGCATTCTCCAGAATCACAGGCGGGTTCGAACCAGGGCCTCCCTTATCACCTGTGCAATCCGCCTTGAGATGCTCATCACTTACATTCGCTCTTTTCACTCACCAACAACAACACAATTATCGTTACTAGCGTACTCACTCCCGCTCCTGTAACCACTACCTTATGGAGCTATCCCTAGCTTTTGTACTCTCCATACTTAATTATTTTTAAAGGGGAAAATGTTAGAATAAATTGCTTTGACTCTTCCGGAAATATAGGATCGTGGTTATTCCCCTTGGCCGGAATTAAGTATTCCGCCATATTGATTTCTCGAAAACACGTGTATATTTTTAAGTTGATAAAAACTTTACGAAAGGCATTCCTGTTTACTCTTCTTTTACTGGCCTGTAATTCACTCAAATCTATTCGTCTAACTCCTCCCATAACTTTTGGTAGCCTACGTAGGTTATGTGACGGTGAACGATGGATCAGGGGGTCCCAGAGGTCAGTGAGGTTAGTCAGTTGGTCATTCGCCCACTACCTCAGGTGCTTTTTATAAATTCCGTTCCTTAACCTGATAATACGCAGGTAACCCTATGCCCCTTCCCCGGGCTGCACGCCCCCTGTCCAGTTTTACCATAGTTAAAGGTGGTCCCACCTTGATTACCCCAGCAGTCGTGTTACTGCATACCTTGGACAATTCCATCTTATGTTGCGTGGATACCAACCAGGTGCCATCAGCTACTTTTATAGTCAGTGGCAAAACACCTTCACTTGCTACTTCAACCTGACAGACGCTATTTATCATTCTCTCACCCCCCTGAAATAAGCCCAACACACACAACTCATAATCTCCAACAAACAACGGACATACAACAGACAAATTCCAACACCATTATTTCGGCATTTTCCTGCCTCTCGCTAATTCAACAGCATGAATCTATCTCTTGCCATATTAAACGCTACATATTCGGACTCCACTCTGTAACTGGCCACCAACCCTAAATAGGGTGTGTCCAGTGGATATGGAACAAGTGGAGTAATAACTTGACAAACCTCGTATTTGGTTCCTCAATTTATCGAATCCTCTTCGACAATTCAAACACAAACACCAATGTTTTATCCTCCAAGAGTTTAATATACGGGTATATTATTCTACTCTCCCAAATATCTCTTATATCCATTAACGAAGCTATGACTGACAGACATCGATCTCCCCAACCGTTCTCCAGGCGGAGCGTCCATCAAAGCTATTTTTCCTAACGACAAGCAGAGCGAACGTGTTGCTCAGGGCCACCGAGGGTAAACAATTCGCGATTCTACCCATGTCGCGTTACACAGTTCCCTCCTTCTGCCAGCTACCGCTCGCCGCTCTGCTATCAGAGCATCTCTCCTGGTCTCCATAGATACACTAGCTTGATCACGCCCATCCCCGGAACAAAGCGAGGAAAATTCCGTCTGTCGGTACACAACTATTTACAAAAAATCAAGCACCTTTTTATCACAGACTGTTTAAACAACCAATTCAGTTTCAATAAAATTACTCCGTACCCTCATGGATAGTCAAAATAAAAAAAAAACTACAGGGAGCTAAATACGCCTCCTAATTTGTCGAGTTCCTTTTGATATTTCCCATAATACACTCTTTTTACACTCCGTGTGACACACAAACGCTCGTGCAGACAACGACCTCAATTCCAACATAACTAATGTCTCCTTATGGACGGTTAATAATAGAAACTACAAGGAGCTATCTACGCGCCCCCAGCGTCCTCCCAGACGGCATGTCCGACTGGATCCATATCCAGAAATGCACCACAAGTTCACGCAAGGATCGGCAACTGATTCCTACTCCCAAAATTAAATTAAATGCTCCGTAATTAATTTCAACTAATTACAAAAAATTAATTACTAAGAAATGCGTATCTTTAACGATCTCGCAGGTCGTGCCCTTCAAGGAGACTCATTTAACGCCTCGCTATCGTACGGGAATCTCTGTCTTTTTTTTTTTTTAATTAATATCTCCAGGTGCGAACATCACGCACCTGATTTACTCGCAATGGAAAAATCCATCTAAAAAATATAAATCGCTTTTCGCACACAATTGAGTGTACCACCCTTCACTCAGTGATGCTAATAATTATTTACCAGTATTCTTCGTTCAGATTGCGGCCTCTTTGACCCTTATTTCGCAATTAAGAAATCCTTCCTGACCGATGCAAAATTTTAATTCCGCAAAAAGTTAATTTAATCGCCGGAATTAATGCTTCTCATTATTCCCAACAGAACTCAACTAAAATTGTTCAGTTTTATAAACGAAATCCTTCTAGACTGAAATAACAAAAATATTTTTTTTTCAAAAATCAATTCAACCCTCAAAATGTAATATTTCCAATTATTCTCGTTTGAATACATAAAGATACAACTCTCAAAAGTTTAATTCTACACAACAACGATAAATATCGATTAATACAGATTACTTCAGTTAACAGATATCAACAAAATTCACCAACAGATTAAAATAATATTATGTTTTTTTTTGTTTTCAAGAAACTTTTTTCCAACTAAATTCAATCATCGGAATTCTTCCCTCACAATTTAAAATTGCAATGCCACTAAAGGCATAAATCATTATCATCAGAGCTAAACCCGCTCTCAACAGAACTCAACGAATAGTTACTTTAAAAAAAATATATATATATATATATATATATATATATATATATATATATATATATATATATATATATATATATATATATAAGATCAAGCAACAGCGATTGGTCAGTTTACTTCAGTTTTCTTTTCCTCTTTTTAAAAAAAAAAAAACCTTCGTGCGGATCCGCAACAAATTACTCTCTGATTATATGACTGTGCACTAATATTACGTTAAATTCACAGCCACAAGCAAAATCACGATTCTTCTCCACTTTTTAAAACACATATAATCGTTCTTACTCTCTCTCTCTCTCTCTCTCTCTCTCTCTCTCTCTCTCTCTCTCTCTCTCTAACAAGGCCAACTGCACAGACAATAACAGAGAGAAAGAAAGGCTCGCTTACCTCGATGTCTGTGTTTCCTCTTCGTTTTCTTCCTCGCCGCTGATTTCTCGCGTCCATTTGCAATTGAGTTTGTCCTTTTTTTCTGTTTCTTTAAAAGTTTATCCTTTTTCTACGTTTTTTTTTTCAACCGGGCGTTTCTTTTTAAAGTTTTTTCTTCAAAATATGCTTTTCCAAACTTTTTTTTTTTTTTAAGTTTTTTTTTTTTTTCAAAATGTTTTTTCACGTTAGAGTCTTTTTCAAACGTTTTTTTTTTTTCAACCGGGCGCGTTTCTATATTTTTCAGTTCTGTCTTTCCTTCCTTTTTTTCTAAATGTCTAAGTCTGTCTGTTTCTTTCTTATTGCGTCTTTTCTCCTGATTTCGTCGTGGAAATACTCTTTTCCTCGTTTTTTTTTTCTTTGTTTTTGTGTCCGTGGTAACAAAAAAATAAGAAATATTAAATCTCACCCTTTTTTTCGGGTCGATATCCTTGTCGCGGGCACCAATCATGTAAAATAATTATCTTTCTCTTCTTCGTCGTGGAAAGATTTCTTCTCTCTTTTTCGTGGTAATCAAAAAGCGTTTATCCTGGTCAAACGGCACCAACAATGTAACAGATGTCATCAATTTTAAATGCAAACTTCCAAACAATATCTATTTTGACAATGAAATAAAATATATATCTATATTCTCTATTTTAAATCCTCGGGATACCTGCCGTTATCCGGGATCGGTTAAAGCTATCTCAGCAGAGCTATTCGGCCCTCCTTATGCCCCTGGGGGGATCTACAGCTCCCAAATGAGGGGAAAATTGCTTTATCAGGTTGATTACGTCACACTACTTCCCCCTCTAAATACCACAATTTACACGTTTTTCTTTTTCCACGTTAATCTCATCAATTACAAACTTAACTTTCTAATTAAAAAAAGGTAATTTTTTACGTCGTTTAACCTAAAAAAAAATGAAGACCTACTTTTTTGCCTAATACGTGCTTAAACAGCCTTTATAAATAATATGAAAGAAATTTTGAAAAAAAAAAAAAAGAAAATTAACATTTTAGAATGGGGGATCACGTTTCCATATATATTTAAGGTAAAATGAATACACACTTTTGGGCCACCAACCGTTCAACGAGACATGTTCCCTGTAGCATTTTTTCAAGTTTGGCGAACAAGGGAGGGGGTCAAACATGACAAATACAATTTGTTTTTGTGGAGGGGGGAATTACCTTTGAAACATAAAATAACGATAAATTTAATTAATTTTTATGAGACCACTCTGTACTTTCACCTTACAATTTCATAAACAAAACGAAATATGACAAATTACATGGGAGGGGGTTACATTAGAAGCTTAATATTACGAAAAAGTTAATTTATTTGTTTTGGAATTAATTTTTGGTAAATCTTCATTTTTTTATGGCTTATGCCTACTTGGCTTTTTTTTATTGCGATCGCACGGGCATTCACTGCCATTTTATTGAAACAAACGTTGTGATGATTTATTTTTAATGATTTATTTTTTGGAGATGAGTTTTCTTTCCAGTGCTCAATATCCGGAGAATAGTTTCTTCTCTTTGTAGCTCTTCTGCCGATATATCTGGTGGAGAGAGTATCACGTACTTCTTCTTTTTTTTGTGGCGATTATATTTACATGTTTTTATCCGTTCTTTTATTTATAGAATTGTTGTGGGGGTATCCACGTTGCCCATGATGAAAATGATTAGTATAGCAGGTGTGCTCCAAACGGAACTTCATGTCAACCCAGGCAACGCCAGGTACCCATGATTGTATTGCATAAACTTGAATTGGCCTTCGGGACAAGATCACAGTGTAGTATCTGTTCTTCAGATGCTCCACTTCAATTTCTTGTTCTCTGTCAGTGGAGGAGAAATCCTTCACGACTGAGACAATTTTTATTTTTGTTCCTTTTCTCCACGTTAAAAAACGACCCTGGTGTCTAACTCTGTTTCGTGGGGAGGCATTGTAAATAGGAACATACTTTGCTGGCCGTGCTTCCGGTAGGTGTCCCTTATGTGATCTTACTAGAACGAGGAACTGCCAACCGTAAATAGTTTTCTTCATACGATGACAAAAGGACCAACACACAACGTCTGAAGGCAAGAAGAGGTTGGCTCACTTCGGACCATCTGTTATCATATGAATAAAGCACAAGGTAAGCATGGAGGCAATTACTCGTTAATCACATTTTTACAATACATTTCTTACAGGACATGTTCGAATAACAAACCTTCCGATCGAAGTCCTCTTCTTTCCGTCTGCCTTCTTCAAGCAATGTGATGTCACCCCTGGTTTTATGGCTATTGAAAAAGGTTGGAAATCTTGAGAGACTTTACAGCAATACTCAAGAGAATATCACGATTCCCAGGGATTAGCAGAGATTATCAGTGAGCAATGAGTGATAAGTGTGAGAACTCCTAGTGAGTCAATAATAATAATAATAACCAATGCCAAAAGATTTCGAAAAACGAATGGGCGATATTGGAATCTGAGGGATGGTTGAGGAGATACAACAAATAACAATAATGCAAACGGACGAAATATTAAGGAAACCCCATGAGTGCAGAGACACATGATCCGCGGCATACAGAAACTACTACAGATATAAAACACAAAGAGATACCACATGGAATCGTGAAAACTGAAACTATATGATTGCATGATTATAAGCTAATCTCCATACGCCTTCGCCTGTTTTATACCATAAACTTGTGCTGCACTAAATAAATATGGAGGGTCAAAGAAGGTGGAAAGACCGAGGAGAGAAAGCACTAGTCAGACCTCCGCTAGTTGAGGGCAAAAAGGAATGGGACATTAGGGAAGCGTTTTGCCACCCAAATTCAAATGAAGACTAATGGTTGCTGTCAAAGAGAACTCAGTGGTAAGAATTTGTTGTAATAAAGCAAATTCATCTGCAACGGTTATCGAAAGAGGTGGAGGGTACTGGAAATCTGGTGAAACTCGTTGTCATTCAGATTCTACAGAACGCCACACGTTGTTCCCAAAGATAAATATTTCATGATGGTCTGTGTGACTACTTTTAGAGAGTAAATACTACTACTAATAATAATAATAATAAGAAGAAGAAGAAGAAGAAGACGACGACGACGACGACGAAAAGGAAGGAATAGTTAAGAGTAAAAAAGGAGAGAGAGGGAAAGTATAAGGAAGATGGGGGAAATTCGACTGATAATTAAACGCAAGTAGTATGAAAGATGGGGCGAGAGGAATATTAGATAGAAGAGGAAGACTATCGCATAGTTCTGCCTTCTTGCGAGAACAAGTTCGTTCAAACTCTGAAAAAGAAACGACCAAAATGAGCAACAGTTAAAGACAATAAACGATCGACGTAAAAAATGCTTATTTGCCCCAATAGACTGTGAAATTTATATTACCCCTCCAGAGGGATTTATAATGGAAAATAAAAATAGCGTGTGGCGACTTAACAAGTCATTATATGATCTAAAGCAGAGTGCTCAGTGTTGGAACACAGTATTTCATTATTATATTATTAAACAACAATTTAGACAATGCGCTGTCGACCCCTGTTTATATACCCAACACAAAGACGATAAACTACTGATTTTGGTTTTGTGGGTCGATGATATTTTAATCGCATCAAATTGTGACATAATGGTAACCGATGTTAAGAACAAATTAAGTAAAAGATTCAAAATGGCCGATCTTGGCAAAATATCCTGGTTTCTGGGAATAGAATTTACTCAAAGCAAAGGACTTGTTACGATGACTCCATCGAGATACATCGACAAAATACTATTCAAATTTGGAATGGGAGAGTGCAAGAAACGCTCTACACCAGTCGAAAATGATATTAATAAAATATACACACAGAATCTGAAATAATAAATGACACACAATATCGCCAAATTATAGGCAGTCTTATATATTTAATGATTGCAAAGCATTAAACATATTGAGAGAGCATTATTTATCGAAAGGAAAACCCAAAATTATTTCTTTATACACTGAACTGACCTCTCTAAAACGAATGGAAGCCGAAGCTATTACTGATTATACTATAAGAGCCGAAACGACTGCAAATTCTTTAAAAATGTCTGGTGAAGTTATAAGTGACCGTCTGTTAATTTCCATGGTCGTTAAGGGATTACCGAGTGATTTCAAGCCATTTACAACCGTGATGACACAGAAAGAAACCCCCATGACTTTTAGCCAATTCAAGGTAGCACTCAGAAGTTACGAAGAAACTGAAAAAATGATCACAGAACAAAACGAATCCACAAACATCATGAAATTTAAAAATACACACATAAAAACACCAAAATTAAATTATACCCATGCCAGGAATAAAAACCGCAACTTTGCCAAAAACAATTTTTCTCCTAAGAAAAGTACAAAAATTATTTGCTATAATTGTGGACGACCTAATCACAAGAGTTTCCAATGTAGATACAGGACTCAAAATGGCGACCCCATTAAAAATGTAGAGAGCTCTGTTAGCGAACATACATTTTTATTTTCGTGTACGTTTAATGCTTCAACAAACAATAATAATTTTCTTGTCGATTGTGGGGCCACGGCACATGTGATTACAAAGGAATCTGATTTTATCAATTTTGACCCCAACTTTAAGCCACAAAATCATTTTGTAGAACTAGCTGACGGGAGACGAGTAAATGATATCATTTTGAAAAGAGGCAATGCGAAAATCTCGCTAAAGAACAATAAAGGTGAACTATGTTTCTGTATTTTAGAAAACGCTCTTCTAATCCCAAAATTTAAACAAAATATATTTTCTGTACAAGTTGCCACAAAACAAGGTGCAAATATAAACTTTAGCCCCAATAAATCAAAACTGGTATACTCGAATGGAACTATATTCGACATTAAAGAAAATGGAAGACTATATTATTTAAATAGTGTAGTCCCATCGAAAACCGCCTGCCATGATCTACAGACATGGCATAAAATTCTTGGACACTGCAATATTCCTGATATCAAAATGTTGCGGACTGTAGTTGATGGAATGAAAATACAAACACCAAAAAACTTCAACTGCGACGTCTGTACGCAAGGGAAAATGACAAACTATCAAAGCAAGATACCAGACAAAAAGGCCAAAAAATCCTATCAATGGTGCATTGTGACTTGAACGGTCCCGTGGAACCGATGGCCAGAGAACATTATAGATATGTGTTGAATTTCGTGGATGACCATTCAGGTTTAATAATGGCTTACACTTCTAGAATTCGCTTGGGATCCTTTATCAATCACTGACCAATGAGGCGGCGCGATTACTGGTATATCGTGCTATTTCTTAACGCACATGTTCTTACGACAAAGCTACCGATCGAGCTACTCCCTTTTCGCCGTCCCTCTAACCATGCAACGTCACGTTTGCATCTACCAGCTCGCACGATGGATCGTGCTAACTTTTGATGACACTAAGATGATTTTAGCTCAACCGAATTTTCTGCATTCTTAAATAACAGAATTATGTTCGTCTTTTGTGTTTCCCCTATTTCTATTAATTTCCTGATCCAAATATATCTTTGTTTTTGTTTTGCTTTGTTTTTTGCACACCAATGGCAATCGCTCACGACAAGGCATGACGCCACTTGATATAGGAAGATGAAAAAGGTGAAAAAGTAACCAACATTTAACAGGAAAACATAGGAAAAATGAAGAGACAGAGGAATAGTTCAAAGATCTTTTGAGAAAGACTGGTAAAAAGAGAGAGAACAATGATATTATAAATCAAAGAGAAAATAGAAAGTAAACAAAGAAAAAGATAAAATAACAACAGAAGATTTTTTTAAACTAGCCCGAGCACCCGGTGTTGCCCGGGTGTTTTGAGGTGTGTTTTGAACAAAAAAAAATTGGAACTCATGACCCGTAAAAAAAGTGACAGAAAACGTGACGTCTTACCCCCATTCCATGACGTAACCAAAAGTTCGGAACGTTTAAATTAGTAAAGTCATTTTAACCGATATGATGACTTTCAAAAATAGCGACACAAAAAACAGCCCTCCTTATAGAAAAGTGCCCAGTTGAGGGGGAAGAAATTAATGTTTTTAGCCAATTTTTCGATATTTGTCGTCCAAAGGCTCGAGATTCTACACGATGTCAATATCGTGAAAATCCGTCGTCTGTCGAAAGTTTGAAGCAGAAATACCTACATATATTTAACAGATAGGTGAGATTTATATAATAGATAATAAATAAAAATAAACTGAAATAAGCAGTTTTTAATAGTGAGAAAAAGTAAAAGAGAAGTATAACTTTTAATTCTTCTTTTCTTCATAACAAATTAGGAAATTGGAAGAAAGAGGAAAATAAATTTGACAATATAAACCAAACTATCAAAATAAAAGAATAAGAAAAAAACAAAAAAAAGAGATTTTAACACAAAAAGATACAAATAAATACACAAATAAAGTTTAAAAACAGATAAAAAGAACAAATATAACATTTAATTCTTCTCTTGTTCATTAAAAAAATAATCGCACAATTCCTAACAGACTGCCAGATTGTTTTCCACTAATTAAGATGATAATCCTACGAGATGATTACAAAACTGAAACGTGAGACTATTTTCCCGCTACAATCAAGAATTGATGCAAAAATATAATTTTGATTATTCTGATTTCAGATAAAACTTAATCAGTATTACAATTATCAATAACGACAAAAAATACAATTTATAAGGTAGAAATAGTTATAGTTAATGATAATTCTTAATTTCATAATTATGTTTAGTCTATTGTCGCGAAATATTTAATTTAATGGAAATCGCTCAAGATAAGGCATGAAGCCACTTGATATAAGAAAATGAAAAAGGTGGAAAAGTAACCAAAAATAAATAAGTATTAGATGCATAAACTGGCCTATAAAACAGCAATTCTTCCCCTTTTGTCAGAAACATCATCCGTGAGGACTAAAGGACGAAATGCTGGAAAATAAAATGTTTGATTGAATTGTTGGAAACTTCATGGGGTCTTCTAGAAGTCTCACATACATTTCACGTCTTTATATGTGCTGTAGTATGAATTATAATAAGATGAATCTATTGCTACGAGCCGTCGAATGCTGTCATACAACTAAGAAAAGTAGAGATAGAAAAAAAAACAACAAATGATAAATCGAGGAAAAACGCAGATGAACAGTCGTTAAAGAAATGTATTTATTTCTCTAAAGATACAAGACGAAAAATGCAGAAACCCCTGAGAAGGTCGATCGCTGAGGACATTGGAATACTGGAAAATCTGGAGACGTGGAAGCTGGATCCTGGATAGCATGTGCTGACGTCACGTTGGAATTGATGTAAACGTCCTCTAGGAGTTTCAGATGAGGGGTTACAGAATGTGCTGCAAGTGAGGAACCTAGACCATTGTCATCATGACGTCACACTGAGATTAATGTAAACATCCCTGAGCTGTGATAAAATGTCTCATGTGGGACCGGTCCTTACGGACCTGACCAGGGGCTTGATCGCCAGGAACACAGGTTACACAAATGAATTGAATCCTGGGACCGAGCATCAACGATCACTGGAAGAGAGAGCCGAACGTTGACGGGCACTGAAGCAGGGTGGTAAATGTTGATAAGCACTGCAGCAGGGAGGTTGAGGCTATAGGCAGGGATCGCTGGAAGAAACTAGAGCAGAAACCGCTTAAGGAGCCAGTGCAATAAGGAACTGGAACTAATCGAAGGGGCCACTGATAGTTGCTGGAGCATGAGGTGCTGGATGATACTGGAGCTGGAGCAGAAAGCTTCAGGAATTAGCTGAGAAAGGAGTTGGAACTGTAGGAGTCAGACCAAGAACAGGAGAGTGGCAGAGCTGGAAGTGTAGCATTCGGAACATGAAACGGAGTTTGAACTGCATGAGTTAGCTGAAGTCAGAGTTGGAAAGGAATGTTGTAGTTAGATGGATATAGCAGGCAGCAAGAAATGAAATATTACATCGCATTTTAATAGTTTGAGAGCGATCTACAACAAAGCAATTTGATTGCTGCTTACCTCATTTCGCTACACAATCGAAGGTGGGGGTTTCCTGATCACCCGACAGAAATCTTGGTATTTATTTCTTTTCCACTGCAATAAATGTGAATCCAGAGTCGGAAACTTGGATTAAATGTCAGCGCCCCTGAGGAAAGGCACCTTGACACCATCTTTCGTAAGTTAGATGAAGTAGTTGCACTAAAGTCACGTGATCTGCTGATGCCAGGGAATAAAGCATCCATCACTGATCGAGAGTAGATAAAGATGCCGAGTCGTTGCATTGTACCGTTGCCGTCGTAAATAAATATACGGTTTACAAAAAAGTTCTTGCGCTTTTTAACTTTAAAATTCAAATGAACTTATCTCGCCTGTTGCACTTTATAACGGTGTTTTTTTTTTTTTGTTTTTTTTTTGCCTTCGTTCAATTTGGGATCTTTTTTTTTACATGGGGGCCACTCAGGAATAAGGGTTATTGCATCCATTTATCAATTTATTGTCTTTCCAATCTATCTTAAGCGGTTGGAAATCCTCGTATACGTTATGTTAAATTCAGCAGCCAGTTCTCGAACAGTTGTGCGGGGATTAGCTTCTATTACGAGTTTTAATTGATCGGTGTTAACATCTGATGGCCGACCACTACGCTCATCATCTTCAAGACTCTCGTCGCCGCTATAAAATTTATTAAACCTCCATTGTGCTGTGACTTCAGTAGTTATTCCTCAGCAAAACGCTTCGTTTATATCGCGACCTGTTTCAGCAGTGTTTAGGCTTAGCTTAAATTGAAAAAAAAAGTGGTGCGAATTTGCTTTTTTCCATCGTGTATTCAACATTCTGAAAAGAAAACAATTGGTTTAAACGATTGTAATTAAAACGATTAGATAGAGCGAAAGGCGCTCTTTAAAATAATATATAAAGTAGAGTTATACCAATGAAAACTTGTTGTAAAATACATGGTTGGAAATCAGAATTAAAAATTTCGCAAGAACCTTCTTAACCCAATATCTTACGACGGTGGTTGCACCGAATTACAGAGCTAGTTACAAAAATGTCTCAAAATTTACTGTATTTTCTTTTCTTAAAGACAACAAATTAGTGCCCATTTGGAAACAACGATTTTCCATTTGGGCAATTAAAAGAAAAAACTTCTTGGTGGATCAATACAGTATTTTTAAAAGTATATTTATTACAAAAATTTGAAATTGAAGAAAGTTAAAACAATATGTGCTTTTTTTTAAAAAAAGAAATATTTAGTTATTTTTAAAGATAAATAAATATTTACCTTTAAAACGAAAATATTTCTTTAAAGACAAAAAGCAGATATTGTTCGAACTTCTTAAAATCTTAAAATTTAATAGTCATTTCATAAAAAAGGAGTCATTCTATATCTGAATTATCTCCAGTTGTCAAAGATATCTTTAAATGAGATTTTATTTTCATGTTATTTTTACTTTAATTTGTAGATTTTCTTAGTGTCTTAAGAAAACGCGTATGTCAACTAGAGAAAATTGAACAATAAAATCTTTTATAACCTGTTAAAGAAATAATTTGTCACGAAATTTTTCTAATCCTGCGAGAGAACAAAAACAAACTATCCACTTCGAAAATGAAGAGTTTTTTTATGATGCTCGCTTACCTGGCCGATATTTTCGGCCGATCAATCGTTTTAAACCCGTGATATGCCAGTCTATGACTTGAAAAACTAGCTTGATGGACTGCTTGTTCAGATTGAAGTCTGAAAGGCACAAATCTAGGCTTAGTCCACAGCATGTTTCCATTCATAGCAAATGCAGAGGATTGAACTTCCGATCGGCATAAAACTTTGCATCACCGGAAATCTTTAATAAAAAAAATTCTGCTGAATTAACACCTTTTTTTCAACGAAGCACCACTGAATGTTTCATGGCATAGAGACCCTTTCAACACGAAAATTGAACCTAGTAAAGACAAAGCAAAGGAGATGGCAAAATTCAAGGTTCCAAAAGCAATGAAGCTGGTGGCCTTCAGTAACAAGGAAGACTTCTCCAACTCGTGGTTGTCTATTCCAGATACGTATTCCCTACTCAACAAAATGGTATCCGTAATGATCATAAAATTCCCTACAACATCCCTTTGTTAATGTGGATATTTTTTTACATGGCGACTATTAAGACGAAGCCCAAAAATCGTCTTCATGTTAGAGACGATATTCTCTTTGTGTCCAAGACGAAACCGAATATAAGATGCTTCGTCACATGAGCTCACTGGCAAGTGCGTGATTTTATGCAAAATTTTCATTTTGATTAATAATTTTAGAATAACTAAATAAATAACATAAAGCAAAAGCTGCATTTTTTTGTTGAAGTTTGGAAGTGCACGAGTATTAAGCTACTCGGCAAGGATGGCAAGGGTCATCAAATGTTGAGGAACACTGGTCTAGACTGATGATTTGGGGGTCGGAGGGGAAAATCCCCCGGCGGAAGCACTGGGTATGTATTTCTCTTCTATGGTGATTAATATCATAGAAGGTTCGTAAATATGATTGAAAAGTCAACACCTCCGAGGTGGGTTTCTCTGATTCGCAAAAAGTATCTTCGTGGCCTCGTTGGTATTCTCCAGTCGTGGCGCCTCATGCGATGAGCGTTAAACTAACCTCTTCTGAAAGGGTTAGAATGCAAAGCCTAGGAGGCTGGCCCTTTTTGAACTTCACAAGACCAACTTCCTACTGCAATAAAGAAGGAAAAGGCTCTGTTGATTTTGTTGCCGAGGTAAAAAAAAAAGAAAGTGCAGGCCGAACGAAAGTTTTTTGGGGGGTTTTTTTGTCCGAAGTACGCTATATCTTGCAGGAGGCCTATTACAGTGGCGATGTCATTAAAGAAACAACAATTATAATTATTGAATGACTGAATTTGGCTCGATTCGAAATATCTAATGTCATGGTTTATTATATTTACATAGTTTCGGTCAATATTTAGACGCTAGTGTTTTAGTAGATGTGAGGAAAAGGATGTAAGAAATTGAAACCCCGTTTTAAGGGTCAAGATTTTGGGGGCGTGGCTTAATGCCTACGTTTATTTAATTATTTATTCATTTATTGGAGAAAGATTTGTTTTAATTTTTGATACTCCAACGTCAATTAAACGGAAAAACGTAGTATCATTTTCACGCTGCATTCATTAGGTTTTACTGTGACGCCAATGATATTTTTCAGCTTACTTCAACTCCACTAATCACGTTCAACTAAGCAGAAAAAGTTGTTTTGCGTCCTTGAGTTTGTAATAAAAAATAAATAAATAAACAGAATATAAACATCTGTTCAAGGTCCATTTCGCAAAACAAAACAAAATATCCGGGAGGAGGCACCAGAAAGGAGTGGATATTGAACTTGTATCTATAATCTATAAAGGCTTGATTTTGTGCCGAGGTAGAATAACGGCACGCTGCTAAACTTCCGATTATACTTTGATCTGCGTAAATAGAAATAAAAGAAAACAGTAGAAAACTTCATATTCCTACAACTGTTTGACATTTCTTAAAGACAACTGTACATAAAACATTACGAGCTGCAGTAAGTCCAAAAAGATGCAACACACTGATAAATGTCGAAATGCGTATAAAACTTCTGCAACAACCTTTATTTCAAGCGAAGAATTTTTTTATTGTTAGATTGAAGAACTGTAAAAAGAGCTCATTTGTAATACTTGCCTTTTAAAACTACATCTGACATTGCGTAATATAAAACGCCATGTATGACGTCATAATATATATATAATATGACGTCATTTTGAACAAACAAACAAATAAACAAACAACTAGAAAGGAATATGGATTGTTTTTAAAAATAATAAATAAATAAAAAATGTTATATACGTCCAAAATTAAAAAGGGCGACTTTCTAAGTAAATAAAAAAAAATGAGCTCCGAGGCGGAGCCAATATTAACCGTATGTATCGCTTGAAAAATAACAACAATAACAAAATCTAAATTTATAAGCGATAAAAATAAACAGTATAATTAATCTATGGATTATGGCCTAACGGTTAAGGCACCGGACTGTGGTAAACATGGTCTGAGGTTCGATCCCTAGAAACAGTTAAACTACGCTGATGAGAGGTAATGACCTTGAAACACGCGTGTACGTAGATTACTGTTTTTAAAAATAATAAATAAATAAAAAATGTTATATACATCCAAAATTAAAAAGGGCGACTTTTTAAGTAAATAAAAAAAAAAAATGAGCTCCGAGGCGGAGCCAATATTAACCGTATGTATCGCTTGAAAAATAACAACAATAACAATATATATATATATATATATATATATATATATATATATATATACTAGCGGACCTCTGGGGATTCCACAGCTGAATATTATATATTGATGTTGGCATTATTTGGACGTTCAGCGTAAATTGAGACGCTCTGATGTTATTGTACTTATTTGCAATGCCTCCCCACGGGGCAGGGTTAGACACCAGGGTCGTTTTTTTAACGTGGAGAAAAGGTACAAGAATAAAAATTGTTTCAGTCGTGAAGGATTTCTCCTCCACTGAAAGAGGACGAGAAATGGAAGTGCAGCATCTGAGGAACAGATGGTATTTATTTGCTCCCCCACAGAGCAAATTAGGCACAAGGCCAATTTTTAATGTGAGGAGTGAAGGGAGGGGGAAGAGAAAAAGGGGACCAGCTCCCGAGAGGTGGGAAATGGGAGCTGGTTAAAGGTCAGGCATGTGGGGTTGCCCCCACATCTGGTCTTTGCTAGTCATAGCTAGTCATAGCTAGTCATAGCTTGCAGTATCTGCCGGAACAGATACTACACTTTGATCTTGGCCAAAAGGCCAAGTAGCTGGGACGCCCGGCGTAGCCCGGTTGTAAAGTATAGATTTTTACAGTATATAAAGTTGCGATTTCCAAAATAAAAAATATATCCACATGACTTGGGTGCATCAGTTTGAATCGAAACCGAAACAAAAATGATAAATAAAATTATATATATATATATATATATATATATATATATATATATATATATATATATATATATATATCCCAAACCTCTGGCCTTGATGGAGAGGAGACTAAACGTTGCTGCTATGGTTTCGAATGATCTATAATAACAGCAAGGCGAAACTTGATTCCAAATATTTCACATATGATATCTCCCCTATTTTGAAAATAAGTAACGATTATGAATGTCTCCAGTATCAAATAATCCTTATACACTGTGGATTTTACTTTATGTATGAAAACGAATGAGGGAAGATATAACATATGAGAAATATTTGGAATCAAGTCTCCCCTTGATGTTATTTTAGATCATGTGACACCACAGCAACAAGTGTTACTTACCACTCCATCAAAGCTAGAGGTTTGGGAGAAATATCAGATATTTTGTAATTGATATGTAAAACTACGGAAACAAATGACTATGATTAAAACATTTTATTTCTATAAAAAAAGTGAAAAACATAGGCACTGGATGATCTTCTTTCATCAAATGTCACAAAGCCAACTACACAATTCAGACGAGCCTTCATTTGTTAAATTGTGATCACTAATCGCTGAGATTTGGAACTTATAAAATTGACAAAAAATGTGATATATAAATTCAAGTTTGAGATTTTTAAAAGTAGGAAGTAATGATATAACAATCACAAACATAATCTACTGTTCTGTAAATACGCCCCACTTTAATAATTTCACATTTATATTGTCTATCTGAAATAAATTGATAACAATTTTACAAAAAGGTTGAAATACGACTTCTCCGTTTTACTCTTCTTTTTTAGAAAGCTCGCAACTTTTATAGGCTCAGTCTTTTGATTTTTCTATAGCGTCGAATGATTCAGGGCCATTTTGGGGCATTTTTGACCTCTTTTGAGCCCCTGGGGACGCAACGGAAATTTATCGCAAAAAAAAAAAAATATTGTGCACATTTATTTAATGAAATACAATTTGTGGCAAAATTTGAGGAAAAATTAATGGACGGTTATCTGGCAATCCTCCAGACTGACGGATGCACGGGGGGACGCATGAACCCACGGAAGCAGACGCCACTGAAAACATGGGTTCCTCTCCAATAAATCGGGGGACAATAACATTTCTGTTGTCTCACATGCTTAAGTTTGAAATAAAATGTTAGTGTTTCTCTCACGATCAAGTTTTAAATGATTTCGTCGATGTTTCAGGCTTGAATTAATATTTTAATCGCTTGAGAAGCTAATAATGAATGCTGAAGTTTAAATAAAAATGTTGTACAATTGACTTTAACATCCAATCTAAAAATTTGAAATTTTACATTAGCTGTATTCAGACATAAGTAAACGTTTTTAATCGGTTTTTGTCCGCAAATTTGGCTACTAAGGGGTCAAAGGACAAAAGATATATATATATATATATATATATATATATATATATATATATATATATATTACAAAATTTTGTTGAAATTCAAAGACATATTTTTTCTTTTATATAACTCTTGTTTATATTATCTTGGATATCTTTATTACAGCTGTTTCGTTAATGGGATGACAATTTTATGTTTTATGTTTTCATGAAAAATTTCTTTCTCATCAACTCGTCATATATATATATATATATATATATATATATATATATATATATATATATATATATGCGTGTGTGTGTATATTGACTGTGGCATTTTATATAATGTAAACACTTATATATTATATATCCGTGTCCACGCCCTATCAGCCAATACCAGATTTAATTTAATCCGTTGTGCATTTCTTATGTTTTAGAGGGACTTACAAACACACATACATTCATACACACTAACAGACGACTCTCATTTATACAATAGATAAACATAAATGAGGTGCTGATTGAAAGAGAAAGCCCTTCACACAGACGTAAATCCATATTGCCAGCGATACATTACTGCTATAATGATTAGTGAGTCAGATATTAGAATTAATATGCAGACTAACTTAAAATTCAGTTTCTTCAATTAATGATTCTGACGTGCATTTTATGCTATTCACACTCGCACTAAAAATAATGAACCAATGAATAATGTAATTCACGTAGGACATACGTGATAACGAGTAATTTGTCGAGTTAAAGATGTCTGCTGTGCTTACGCAACTTTGCAATTCTCATCAACATATTTCGAATTTCAAACTTTTTCGTTTTACTGTTGAGTCAGCATGTATGAAGGCCAAGAGCCACTCGAGGAGAAAGAGAATGAAACGTGTGGTACAATTATAAAAAAATTAACTTTAGGAAACCTCAGCTATGTACATTTAGAGTCCTTACGCCCGACATCCCTTGTACTCGGATGGAGACAAGTTAATGTGCTATGAAAAATTGCAGAGACAGCAATGTTTAGGTCGCTGCAGATTAGATAGATTGTTTATCGAATCGGGTGCCGGAAGGCTGTCTAAACGGTCAAGGACAGTAAACAGAGTGAATTTCTCACCTATATCATGAAATAATTATATCCCAGTCTCTTTGTTTTAATATATATCCATCTCTCTTCATCTTTCTCTCTATATCGTTTTTCGTCACAATAAAAGAGACGATAAGTTGAAATCCGAACAATGAAGGCAACGGATCGCGTGTTTCAACTCGGAGAGTTGAAACTTGAACTCCGTTCGCGGCAGACTTGAGATATTGAAGTCGAGACGCCATCGCATACACGCCGTACACAATTGAGTCCTCGACTTTCTTGAGAACGGATTAATTGTTCAAATAAAATAATTCTATTTTTATATATATACTAGCAGTTCCACCCAGCTTTGCTCGGGCCCTATGTACTTTTCATAACTTTATGTGCATATGTATATATTAAAAAGTGTGAATATGTACGGTAATCCTTTCTATACAATAGGCTTCCTTAATTACCATAGAGAAAAATTGGTAGAGACCGCAGACGCCAAATGTTTTTTTACTTTGATCCCAATTTTGACCCCTTAACATTTATTCTTTTGGGCCCAAATAAAGTTAAAATGTTAAACCATGTCCAAGTAACCTCCATCTAAAATTTCAAGTGTTTAAACCAAAAATTGGTGGAGGAGTTTGGTAGAGTTTGAAAAGGTCAACTCTATAAACTATCACCTCTTGTCAGCCAAATTTTCTCTCAAAACTGATTAAAAAGCTTGCTGCATGTCTGAATACCCTTCATGTAAAATTTCAAATGTTTAGACGCTCAATTCGTTTAATAGTTTGGTAGAAACCGCAAAGGTAAAATATTTTGGACTTTGACCCCTTAGAAGCTAAAGTTTATTTTTTCAATACAACGATTAAAAAGCTTGCCCTATCACTGAATACACTTTATGTAAAATTTCAAATGTTTAGACCAAAAATTGGCTGAGTAATTTTGTAGAGACCGCAGAGGTCAATTTTTTGAAATTTTGACCCCAATTATGACCCCTTAACATTTATAGTCTTGGGGTCAAATCAAATTATAAAGTTAGATCCATGTCGAAGTAACCTTTATCTAAAATTCCAAGCGTTTAGACCCAAAATTAGTGGAGGAGTTTTGTAGAGATCTCAAAGGTCAAATCGTTGAACTTTGACCCCTTATAGCCAAATTTCTGGCCGAAAACCGATTAAAAATATTTTTTTTCAAATCTCAATATCCCCTTATGTCAAATATCGAGTCCGTAGACCGAAAATTGACAGAGTTATTTGGCAGAGAAGTGTACACAGACAGACACACACACACACACACACACACACACACATTTCCACTTTTATAGATATATAGATTGTGTTAGTCGGATATCTTATAAAAGTGTTTAGTTCCAACGTAGCAGTCCTGTAAATAATAACGCCGACAGAGCACTCGAAAGAAGATCCTCCAGCAAATGGAGCTAACGACATATTAACCGCTTCGTCTAAAAGGAGTGTGCCCATCGTTTTATCGTAGTTAACAACCGGGGAGCTAGTTGCCGTGCACATGACATAAAAACCGTTCCAGAGACGCCCCAATGACATTGACAAACAAAGTAATACTCTCCGGCAAGAGATAGTAACACATGCTGAATGATTAACAGTCAAAAGATGAGAGTACTAAAATTAATTAATATATAAATATATATTAACTGAAAATGTGAGACACGTTTCTGTGTCAGTTATTATAATTAGATTGTTTACTTGTTTATCGTCCCATTCCATACACTAATCTTTTCTTTCTTTATGTAAATTGTGAGTATATTTTCCTTTTCATTAATTGTCTTTAGTTTTTAGTGTCTTTCTTCGAAATACATGGATCTTCAATATTCCACACTGACTGCAGATGTGAGGGTTTGACAGCCGTGTAGAGATCACAGAGGCTACCTATGATGAACGGCATCTCCATCATAGACCCTAACCAACGTTGAAACCATTGAAGCCAAGGAGAAGCATATCGAATTCTTTAATAACATCTCAAGAAGAGACCAGACTACAGATGTGGGACAGACGGCTAGAAAATTTCTCATTGTTGCTGACATGGGAATTTCCCCGCCTGGGGCCCTCTTTTCAAGTTAATAAGCAACCTGGATCCAACGGAAAACACTCAAATGCGATCAAGTATTTTTATGACTTGATGGAGCTACAAAAATGACTCAGCCATCAGAAAATGTGAACAAGAGGACAAGACAATGTAATACAGTATTGTCTTCTTTCTGCTGTGTTACTGGTGTAACATTATGAAATGTGCACGAATAAATCATAGGGCTGCCTTAAAATCACGGAGTTTTCATATGATCACTTGCTTCAAAGCTTCGCATCAAAAGAAGACTTACTGAATATTCTATAACAGTGGCTATTAGATATAGAAGAAACAAATATTCACTAACGTTCTCAACCAAATTAGGTTTTCCATTCTCACGAATTATTTTATGGCATCCAAAAAGTTTCTGCAAATGTATATTTTATCAAATCGATCTAAAGATGCGGCGACTGTCATGCTGTTGTGTTTGATAGCAACAAGCATCAACGCAATTGTGCAAACTCTTTCAGGAAGTATTTATTTGACAATTCCATTAGCCTCGATTCTCATTGACGAGAAGTCAGATATCACAAATGGTAGATATCACACACGCTGGATATCATACACGTAAAATATCACACGTCTTCGGTGAGTAACAAAAACTGAACAGTTTACAGTTGAGTAGGAAAGATATTAACAAACAAGATACAGCAATATTCGATAAATACGTTATCTGTGTGAAATATACGCCAAGATGATCAAAGAAAACTTCACGCTATTTTGGCATGGAAACAAACCCTCGAATTTATACATACATACATACATACATACATACATACACACACACACACACACACATATATATATATATATATATATATATATATATATATATATATATATATATATATATATACTAGCATGGGTGCCCGGCGTTGCCCGGGTGCTTTGAGGTGTATATTAAGCAAAAAAAAAACGGTCATTTTTTTTTTAATTTGACCCCTATTATGACCCCTTAACATTTATTATGTAGGGCTCAAATCAAGTTATTAAGTTAGATCCATGTTCAAGGAATCTATATCTAAAATTTCAAATTTTTAGACCCAAAATTGTAGGAGGAGTTTGGTAGAGTTCTGAAAGGTCAAATCGTTCAACTTTGACCACTTAATCGCAAAATTTCTGCCCGAAAACCGATCACATTGATTTTCCCAAATCTCAGTGCCCTGTATATCAAATTTCGAGTCTCTAGGCTTAAAATTGACAGAGTTATTGCGTAAGGAAATGTACACACACACACAGACACACACAGACACACACACAGACACTTTCACTTTTATAGATATATATATATATGTGTGTGTCTGTGTGTGTGTGTGTGTGTGCATAGATATATAAAAGAATTTCTTTATAAATTAAATAATTATGCAAATATTAATATTTCTAAGGCAATCCTAACCAAACGAAAAAATACTTTTTACTTGGTAGAAAAAATCTTATACGGTAATTTTAGGATGCCATTATCGATTTTGAAATGTATCTATATTTATTTTTAAATCACTTGGATCATCAATATTTCTATTGGACTCGTCCATGTGCTTCTTTACATCTGACCAATCAACTGGTTTGGATTTAACAAGTTTTCTATGGTTATTTCATCGAACCTGAACTTCATTTGAAATATATTTAAAGCTATATTCTGGAATAGCGGATTACACATTAAACGAACGCTCAAGGCAGAGATCAAAAATTAAAAAAAAAAAAAATATTTTAAAATCTGTTTTTTCTCTCTCTGCCTTGGGGGTTCCATGTTAGTTCAACATCTCCTTCATGTCCAGGATGATCTCCAACTGGTACAGGCAGACCAAATATGTTGCAATTCATGCCATTTTCCATGAATAAGGTATTCAGAAAGTGGAGAGCAACATTTGCAGCAGTTATGTTATCATATCTAAGCAGCAGATCTTCGATCATAAAATGCTTATTCTCATTCCATAAATGCAGAGCATTCACGGGCTGGTTGAAGACGCACATCATTTTTAATTTTTAATTAACGAAAACTGCGTTTCCCTCTCTCTCTCTCTCTCTCTCTCTCTCTCTCTCTCTCTCTCTCTCTCTCTCTCTCTCTATCTATCTATCTATCTATCTCTCCCTCTCTCACACTCTGTGTGTCTATCTATCTATCTATCTATCTATCTATCTATCGCTCCCTCTCTCTCTCTCTCTCAAACAAATGTAAAGAAAAATAGATAAGCTAAATGTAAAGAAAAATAAATAAGCTAAAAATTAAATAAAACTTTTGAAAATATTTTTAAATAAACATATTTATAAAACATAAATGAAGATGTATTTATTGAGAATATTTGGAGCACTAATATCGTGATTTTGGTATATACATATTTACATACATTTTACCTACCGTACTCTTCATTTACTATTTAAAAAAAATAGTCCACAGGGTGAATTCGTCGGCCAGGGCAGTAAAGGGTTAATGTAAATGTTTCAAGGTACGGATATGTGATGGGATAATGTGTATGTGAAAAAAAAAGAAAAGAAAACGTGAAATTTTTCTCGCTCTCCCTTGAGCGTTCTCTTTTTTCTCTCTCTGCCTGGGTTGGCAGACGATAATAATTATTTAAAGCCAAATTTTTCAGAAAAAAAAAGCCGAAAAGGCAAAATCCAAAAGCGCATGCACATTTTATAAGTAAAAAAGGCCAACAAAAAGCCAAATTGAAAATTAAAGAAAAATTGACTATATTGAAGTTGTTGACTTTCAAAGATAAACATTTAGTAAATAACTGTGTAAACAGATTTTAAAATATTTTTAATTAACGAAGACTGCGTTTCTCTCTATCTATCTATCTATCTATCTATCTATCTATCTCTCTGCCTTGAGCGTGCGTACAGAAAAGGGCCGAACTTGAAAAAAAAAGATTTTAAAATATTTCTTTTTTTTAATGTTTTTATTTGTTTATATCTAACAGCAATCAGTCGTAGTTGCGATAATATTTTTAATTAACGAAAACTGCGTTTCTCTCTCTCCCTCTCTCTCTCTATATATATCTCTTTCTCTCACACTCTGTGTGTCTATCTATCTATCTATCTATCGCTCCCTCTCTCTCTCTCACACAAACAAATGTAAAGAAAAATAAACAATGAAAAAAAAACAAATAAATGTTCAATTTTTGTCCCCGCCCAGTGGAAATTTAACCAGGTGTACTATTTTTTTTTAAATAGTAAATTTTCAGCAGTTATGTTATCATATCTAAGCAGCAGATCTTCGATCATAAAATGCTTATTCTCATTCCATAAATGCAGAGCATTCATGGGCTGGTTGAAGACGCACATCATTTTTAATTTTTAATTAACGAAAACTGCGTTTCCCTCTCTCTCTCTCTCTCTCTCTCTATCTATCTCTCTCACACTCTGTGTGTCTATCTATCTATCTATCTATCTATCGCTCCCTCTCTCTCTCTCAAACAAATGTAAAGAAAAATAAATAAGCTAAATGTAAAGAAAAATAAATAAGCTGAAAATTAAATAAAACTTTTGAAAATATTTTTAAATAAACATATTTATAAAACATAAATGAAGATGTATTTATTGAGAATATTTGGAGCACTAATATCGTGATTTTGGTATATACATATTTACATGCATTTTACCTACCGTACTCTTCATTTACTATTTAAAAGAAAAATAGTACACAGGGTTAATTCGTAGGCCAGGGCAGTAAAGGGTTAATGTAAATGTTTCAAGGTACGGATATGTGATGGGATAATGTGTATGTGAAAAAAAAGAAAAGAAAACGTGAAATTTTTCTCGCTCTCCCTTGAGCGTTCTCTTTTTTCTCTCTCTGCCTGGGTTGGCAGACGATAATAATTATTTAAAGCCAAATTTTTCAGAAAAAAAAAGCCAAAAAGGCAAAATCCAAAAGCGCAGGCTTGTTTTATAAGTAAAAAAGGCCAACAAAAAGCCAAATTGAAAATTAAAGAAAAATTGACTATATTGAAGTTGTTGACTTTCAAAGATAAACATTTAGTAAGTAACTGTGTGAACAGATTTTAAAATATTTTTAATTAACGAAGACTGCGTTTCTCTCTATCTATCTATCTATCTATCTATCAATCTATCTATCTATCTATCTATCTATCTCTGCCTTGAGCGTGCGTACAGAAAAGGGCCGAACTTGAAAAAAAAGATTTTAAAATATTTTTTTTTAATATTTTTATTTGTTTATATCTAACAGCAATCAGTCGTAGTTGCGATAATATTTTTAATTAACGAAAACTGCGTTTCTCTCTCTCTCTCCCTCTCTCTCTCTCTCTCTATCTCTCTCACACTCTGTGTGTCTATCTATCTATATATCTATCTATCTATCGCTCCCTCTCTCTCTTTCTCAAACAAATGTAAAGAAAAATAAACGATGAAAAAAAAAACAAATAAATGTTCAATTTTTGTCCCCGCCCAGTGGAAATTCACCCTGTGTACTATTTTTTTTTAAATAGTAAATTTTCAGCAGTTATGTTATCATATCTAAGCAGCAGATCTTCGATCATAAAATGCTTATTCTCATTCCATAAATGCAGAGCATTCATGGGCTGGTTGAAGACGCACATCATTTTTAATTTTTAATTAACGAAAACTGCGTTTCCCTCTCTCTCTCTCTCTCTCTCTCTCTCTCTCTATCTCTCTCACTCTGTGTGTCTATCTATCTATCTATCTATCGCTCCCTCTCTCTCTCTCTCTCTCTCTCTCAAACAAATGTAAAGAAAAATAAATAAGCTAAATGTAAAGAAAAATAAATAAGCTGAAAATTAAATAAAACTTTTGAAAATATTTTTAAATAAACATATTTATAAAACATAAATGAAGATGTATTTATTGAGAATATTTGGAGCACTAATATCGTGATTTTGGTATATACATATTTACATGCATTTTACCTACCGTACTCTTCATTTACTATTTAAAAAAAATAGTACACAGGGTGAATTCGTCGGCCAGGGCAGTAAAGGGTTAATGTAAATGTTTCAAGGTACGGATATGTGATGGGATAATGTGTATGTGAAAAAAAAAGAAAAGAAAACGTGAAATTTTCACGGGTCCAGCTAGTAATAATAATAATAATAATAATAATAATAATAATAATAATACCAGACAATGCCGAGATATACAAAGATTAGAACTGAAGTAACAACATTATCGGACGATGACTGGTTACCAAAAAACAAGAAGCAAACGGGAGAAAGCGACGCAGACCCTGACCTGTGACGTAGATGAAAACGTCAATGGTAAACAAAGCAACAATATTAATTGTCTGTATTTTTGAGATGAGGTGTTTTCATTGATTGAGATTGTCGGACTGACTTCCTCATCTTGGTTGTTATTGTCACAACGTTTCGGCCGTTTTGCCCTCCGGCCTTCATCAGGTGTTTTGTATCGAACTGGGGAACCGTTTGTTAGGAGTCTCGAACCCAACCCTTTATTATTATCCTAGTGACATATGGCCGAGTAGTCCTAGACGTTGTATCAAAGTTTACAGTTACCCAAAGGTGCTGAGTTCAATCCTGAACGAAGGCAGTGAAAAAGTAACATTCAAAACAGAGAATCAGCAACTATGTCCCAGAGCCTAGCTGGAGTCCGAACACGGTACCCCCGTAATAATAATTTTGAGAAAGAATATAGAAATCTAAGATAGCGTTACAAACTCCGACACGTGAAAGATCAAGGAAATAAAGTATATATATATATATATATATATATATATATATATATATATACATACATATATATATATATATATATTTCAAAGAATTTGAACATAACCGCCTTTGTCATAGGGACACCCTTCGTGCAAATATGAAGGCAAAACACAAGAAACATCCACCTAAAAATGAATATGTATGCCATTGTGGTTTCAGAGCACGCAGCAAAGCAGGGTTATCTGTTCATTCGAGAAGGCATCTTTGACCTACGAGCATATGAAAGTTCACCATCTGCGGAGGAGTGTGCCGGACGTCTACAGGATTGCAATTACGCATGTGATGTCACAGATCTTGGGAGCTGCTGAAGATTGCATACTGAACCCTCATTCATCGTCTTCGATGAGAGAATCCACCATATATATATATATATATATATATATATATATATATATATATATATATATATATATATATATATATATTAGCTGTACCCGGCCACGCGTTGCTGTTCCTCAAGAAAAATTGCATTTTGTATTGTTTATTTACTTTTATTTATTTATTTATTTTTTTTTTTTTTTTGCAATTTTTTTATAAATAAAAGTTGGGGGGTTTTCCACAAAAAAGATTAATTTTTTATCATAAATTGTTAGGTGAAAGTTTGTTTTAATGAAAAAAACTTTTTTTTAAAGAAAGTTGGAAGTAAACGTTTCTTTTTGAAAACGGAATTTTTATTATAAAAAGAACAGATGAATGCTTTATATGAACACTGTAAATAGTAAGGTGAAAGTAGAGAAAAGTTTGATTTTTTTCAAGCAAAATGTACTAATTATTTTTGTCAACAGATATTAAGAAAACAAACAGAAAAAATAGTCTCATCATTAATTAATTAAATATGCAAAAAAATAAAATAAAATGTTGATTTAGTGTTTCAATCTTTGAACAACGCTCGGCTGAATCCGGTGATTGCCGATCGAACCCTAAACATTATTGGAATCCGGGGATGGTCAAATTCTGCATGAGTACCATTCTTTCTAATTTCATCTTTTGTTCAATTTTTGAGTGGGCTATCAGTGATTGCAAACTAACAAATTTGACCAAAATGCAAATTAAACAATTAAATAATTTTAAAAAGTGCTCAGCTTCTAATACAAATCCTAATAAATCAATCCCTCTTATTGGAAACACTCAAGAGAAGGACGAAACCAAATTATTGCCAGTATGCTTGAGAGAGGTTCTATTTTTCCTTTTTTTTTCAATATTTTAAGCAGATTTGACATTCAGCTACCAGATTTTTATGTGTCGCTCGGTTTTTAATATAATGTAAGTAGATCTAGATTTTTATGACTTACGATAAAACTTGCTGAGTATGCGCTGTTTTACGGTTGTTGTAAAAATGAAATGGAAACTTAAATTTCGCTCCGTTTTAATCTTTTATTTAATTTTGACCCCCAAACAAATACAATAAGAAGAATAACATTCAACAATTGTACTTTATATATATAAAACACAAAATATATATAAAAAGGTTTAAACGAAAAAAGTCAGTTTGGTATATCTTTTTGTTATTTTTTACATAAGTCCAACTTATCATTCACATTGGAAATGTCGACATTTATAGGTTGTCCGGTATGTCTACAACGAATAAACACTCCAATCTACACATGTTAAGAACGGATCTCGGAGTAGACACCGCTAACTTTGTCATACCTATAAACCTATAAAAGTTGAATGTGAACGATGAGTTGGACGTAATGTAAAAATGTACCGTATTTAAAAGGGAAAGAAATTTAAATTTCCGTTCTATTTCTACAACTGTAAAGAAGAGACTTCTATGCAAATTCTCCCTAACTTAGTGTATTAATGTTATTTTTTTAAGTAAAAATAATATTTAGGTTTGTATATAAATTCCTAAACTCATTTCACACTAAATAATTTAGGTGACTGAAATAGGAATCTAATTGAATCTTTAATTTCCTGAATAGTAAAAAGATGATCCACAATGGTCGGTTTGCTGCTAATACCCATTTTTTAGGTAAGGGTAAAAATAAATGAAGAATAGTGGGACCTAGTTTTGAAAGCCGATTTATCATAATTTTTTGTAGGTTTCCGACAACTTTTTGATTGTATTTGAAGTATTAAGGACTAAACTTAATTTCCCAAAGGAAAAAAAATTGTACACATGAAATAACATTTATGAAAAATGTTTTCACGGCGAGCTTACCAATTCAGCTAAATTTTGAAGTTATATAAATTCATTGTAAAAATCTTTTTAGAGATAAATATTAGTTTTCTGGGTCTATTTCAAAGATAATTAGTAAAGTCCTAAGATATTGAATTAAAAAAAGCACCTTGTTTGTGCTAAAAATAGCTGAATTAGTCCCACAACCGAGTGTTTTTACCGTCCGCATAAGCACAACAAACCGTACTTTTGGAAATACGGAATATACAGAGGCCCAAAATCTGAGATAGTGGAAAAGCTGTCTGGGAATGATGTCATAAAAGGAAGGAGGGGTGCTGGATTTCTTTTTTTTTTCCCCCAGACGGGCATCCCCATCCGTACAATTCTATTGTAAATGTTTGTATAAATTTTACCATTTTTTAATTTAATTATTTTTCTATGTTCTTGTTTTTAAATTATATTTTTTAATTACTGGCCAATATTATATAAAAATTATGTTACGCCGAAAGTTGCACATTCTTGCAAGCAAGGAAATTACTAAATTCTTGCATATAAAAATTCTGCAAAATCTGTAATTAAAAAAAGTAAAAATATTTTTGCTATTATAAGTTGTTTTTTGTAAAAATATTAAATAAACAATGCTTAATTCAATGATAATATCGGCAGTTCGAGAAATTCATTTTTTCTTCGAGTTATATCGAATTCGTTAATACGGACTTTAGGGGCTTTTTTCGTAATGTTCCTGTAAAAAAAATTTTTGTTACAAATTACGATGCTTTATTTATATAAAAAAAGCAAAAATAAATTCTTGCGTTTTTTATTTACTACTGAAAACCATAACTTTAGTTTGGTTTGGTTTGGTTGTTTTGTTTTAGGGCATTTTTCAGGTTATTTAATGCCGAATCTGGTGATTTTGAAGAACGATTTTTTAATATAGTATATTTGTTTTTTAGAGCGTATTCTATTTAACCCATAGTTGGGACCCTAACAGGTACTACCACACCGGGTCAGAGTGGACCTGGGAGCAATGGCAATTTAAGGGTGGCTCCACATTCCCTAAGGCCTGCAAGCTGGGGCCTCATCATCGGATATAGTTTTAGGTCATATCCAGGACCCATAACTTTAGTAAAGCTATATTTTGTTTAAACAAAATAATACATTTTCACTAAGATTTAAAATAAAAAATAATTCCGCGATTATTATTTGATAAATACTGAAATTTTCATTAAAATTGGTTAATTTTTTTATTTTTGGTGAATTTTTAAGTAAAGGGAGGGGTCAAAATGTTTATACATTTTGAGCGTCGGCATTCATTTTGCCCATAGGAAAGCGACCACATGTGATTAATTTAAATTAAATTTCAGTCACATGGTTACATTATAAATAATCACGTGATTAAATCCACTTAAAATTTACCGATTAGAATCTGATATTTTAAAAAATTATTTCATACAATATGATAAGAATTTGTTTACATTAAGCGAGACCACGGCCTGTAGTGGTGAGACCAAAAATTCCTATAAGTGATGTCACGTGATGGTTGGCGGTGATAAATAAATATGTCGCCAAATAAAAAAATGGCAACATCGGAACAAAGAAAACCACCAATTTATTAAAGAAAAATTAAGTATAATGTTATAATTAGAAAGAGATATATAAAAACACGCATGGGTACAGTAAACATATTATACCAAAATGTCGAAGCAATCTGTCCAGTGGTTATTTATACTATTAATAACGAACGAACCAAGAACTACATTTATATATAGATATATATATATCCAGCGTCGTAATGTTTCTTTCGGATGGAAGTATTTCTGTTACAGCGTTTAAACCAGGTGTAAGTCGCCGGAAGATAAAAGAAACCACTATGAAAGTGAAATGTGTAGTCTGTTATTGAACAGCTATTTTGTCTTATATGTTGAACGTCACGTGCATGAACAATAAAGCGACATTATTATGAATACATTTCAGAGACACGTTTGTATCTGCATATACGCTATTATGAATACGTTTACAAAAGCAGCTAACTCTGTTTGACAACGTTTATATATATATATATATATATATATATATATATATATATATACGCTATTTTACATATACCTTATTGAAACTCGTTTATATATATTTACACGTTTTGTACCCATGTTAAAGACACCAGTGGCATCTCGTATATTAAAACGTTAATCTATAGACTGCTATATAACAAAACAATAACAAATATGTTATGTCTTCTCACTGTAAAATAATATTCTTAAAATTAATAAAACTAATTTTACTTGTTTATTTAAAATCGTAATGTTTTATTGAACGGGAAACTAATTTATTTTGTAGCAATTAATTTTTAGTGCATATTATAATGTGTCTCCTTTGGCAAGCTAGAAAAGAGGCTCTGGACAAGGGCTGGGATCTGGCTAGAGACGAAGTGCAGAGTCTACAAAACCATCGTCCTGTCAGCCCTGCTGTACTCAGCAGAGATCTACACTCTGTATAGAGAACACGTAAGGAGATTGGAAGCCGTCTAACAGAGACACCCGAGAAGGATCATGAAGATCAAATGGAGTGACTTTATACAAAACACGGAAGTTCTCAGGAGAGCAAACCTTAATAATGTGAAAGATACCCTTGCTACTATGCAACAACGATGGACCGAGCACATTACTAGAATGGAAGAAAACCGAATTCCAAAGATGATTTTCTACGGGGAACTGGAAAATGGAACCCGCAAGGTAGGAAGTCTGAAAGCAATGAACATCAATGTCGAAAGTTGGGAGGAACAAGCCAAAGAAAGGAGTGGTTGGCGGAACAGTCTCCACAAAGCAAAGAAAGAAATAGAGAGAAAGATTGGAGAAGCCTTAGAGCTGAGACACGATAGACCACACAACCCTGGCACCCCCATATGCAGTGCCTGTGACCGGATGTTTCACACAGAAAGAGGACTATGTCAACACCAAAGGATAAAGCACTGAGCCCCGACTAGTTATTGTCAAGACTGACGGACTGCATGATGATATATATATATATATATATATATATATATATATATATATATATATATAATACTGAAATATAGTTATTAAATTTTATTTTTGTTTTATTCTTTATTATGATGAATCCATATCGTTTTAAAATCACGAAACAAAAATACTGTCTTGAATGATTAACGAGTTTTTATTATTATTTTTATATTTTATCGCAATGAATAATCTCGTAGACATGTGTTACACGGGACAAATAAAATTACAACTTTATTGCGTTTTTCTGTATGGCGTTTTTCTGATGACAGAATTGTAATCCATGTTTTTGTGTCTCTCTTTTAATGGGCAATTTGTAGAGACGAAAAAAAAAGAGAGAATGAAGTTGTTAGGTACAACTTAAAATAAAAGAGTTATCGCCTTTGATGTAAAGATGACCCGCCATAAGAATTTAAGATGAGCAAATGTGTCTTTTGTTAGACACTTTAATATCACGCATCTTGCGGCTTCTAAATTACCATTTAATCTTTGTGTTGCTGAATGAATCTGTTAAAAATTGTATTTTATCCTCTGCTTCTTTTGGAGTTGCTATTATACTGATACCGTGCATCATTAGACGTAACACATACAACTTACTGATGAGTGGGAGATCATCTTAGAGAGATGTTTGAATGTACCTTATATGTAATGGATTAACTTAAAAAGGATATTTCCTTTTCTATTCTATTTCTGAAGACGCGGTTGTAAGAGATGTATTTTGTATCTTTCATTTCCATGAGCAATTGGAAGGGAAGATGGAAGAAAGAAAAGAAAAAAAGAGGAACTGAATTAGCACGATACAAGAAGGAAAAACAGGGAATATAATTTCATGTACTAGTTATACAAACTACTCTTCTTTGAAAATCCAAATCGAATAAGAATGATTTTGGTACTGCCTTTATGGGCAAGAAGTCAGATGCATAATATGCGAAATTTAGAACTAATATTCATTTTTATACCTTAACGATCTTAGAATCTGATGGGGGCTCACGTAAAATCGTCTCTTTCTAAACGATTTCAACATCTGCGCATGTGCGAATCGCTTCACCTCTCGTATGCGTTAAGTGCAAATATTTGCAACCTCGCGATATGACTTTCGCCGAAGTCCAATGAGTCAGAGCGTTTAAAATACTAGGCGGATGTTTCGGATTTTTTTAATATATTTTTGAACACATCTGCTTAAGTAAGCTTTTGCGATTAAACAGGGTTAAAAGATTTTTTCTTTCCTGCTATTATAGTTTTGTTTTTTTTTAATTTTTTGAAAAATTAATTTGGGACGCTCCAAATGTAAACACTTTTTTGTCCAACGTTATGTCGTTTACGAAGCGCTGAAAATAACTTCTTTTTAATATGCGTACAACTTTATTTTAATTTGAAAATACTATTTTTAAAAATTAGTACAGTACAAGTCCATATGCAACAAAGAAACAATTGATATTAAATCTTACGTACACAATTTTTTTTAGATATGCTCAAACGTAACTATGCATCTTCTTTTGTCTTATATGGCAAGGGCAACGACCGGTATCCTTGCTAGTATTCTATAAAAAGGCAAGGACTAAAGTATATTTCTGTTAAATAAAAATTGTTTGTGCCATATAATAAAACCCTCTTCCATTATTTTATTATATGCAGGACAAAGATTACATCTTGAATTAATCAATGAAAGTATACCAAACAGAATTCGTTTGTCACCAATACTAGTTTTATCTTTTTACTTTTTAAGGAAATCAGACAGTACCAATTTGAAAATGAATTTGAGACGCTTAAACCAACGCTATCAAGAAATGGTCTCAAATCCATAATCTGTAATTTGATTTCGCCATGCGTAGAAATTATCAAATATAATTACATTTAAGAAGCTATGCTTTCTTTTTAATTTTCGTTTATTGAGAATCAACAACAGTGGAACACAATTGTTTAGCTCCTTAACATTAGATTTTAATTAAAAAAGGTGAGTATACTATTGAAATAAACGAAAATGTGGACCATAGATGTTAGACAATTAAATTAATTAAATAGACATTGAAATGTGACTTATTTGAAAGATATCTGCCTTGTAGTAATTAACATCAATTCATATATTAACCTTCAAATAAAGTTTAATGTAAAACAATGACTACAAAGATAAAGTAAATGCCAGTAAAATGATGAGCAATAAAACTTATATATTCGAACTGTACCAATTTGGGACGCTAATACAAATCGAAAAATAGTCACAAATCCACCGTCTCTATTACACATTAATTATCTATATATTAATATTATAGCGTGTGTGTTATTTATTTTGTGTGTCACACTTACAACCCAGTGACTGTCGTTTAATTGATATGGATTTACATTTCTTCTAATACATAATTTTACCAAGAATTCTTCATAAGTTTTGGTTTCGGTTTCGATTATAGCTGATGGAACTCAAATCATGTTTTATATAAAATATATTTTTATAAATAATTTTTCCAAGAATTCTTCATAAATATTGGTTTCGGTTTCTGTTATAGCTGATGATACTCCAGTAATCTATTTTTTATATATACTTTTACCAAGAATTCTTCATAGGTTTTGGTTTCGGTTTCGATTATAGCACACACACACACACACACACACACACATATATATATATATATATATATATATATATTTATAAACTATGCACATATATATGCACTAACCTAATATATATATATATATATATACACATATATATATATATTCGAACGTTAAAAAAACGATATTATTTTTGCACCAACCTAATAATTTTTTGCATAAATTTTCGTTTCAGTTTTGATTCACGCTGATGCACCCAAATCATATGGATATATATTTTATTTTTTAATCGCAACTTTATCATATATAAAATCGATAGAACATTAACTCATTAACTTAACTAATAATATATTCGAAATACTGTTGCAGTTTAACAAAAGAGCTACAATAATATCAGAACGTCTCCATTTACACTGAACATCTACAGAATGCCAACATCATTATATATTATATGGATGTGTCCCCTGTGAAATTTCCACAGGTCCAACTTGTTAATTATTATTATTTTTAAGGATACAATTTTAAATTTAATTTATTCAATATCAACGATAAACACATTGCTTAACCCCATCACATAAAAGTTGAATTAAAAATGGATTATATTCTTACTAACTGTACCCGGCCAAGCGTTGCTGTGGCTCAGTTTTGTTAAATCGAAACAAAAATAAAAGTAAAAGTAAATGTATTTTTCTTATATGTAATGCTCTCAATACTTGTAGCTACGCATTATTTTGTGGGGGTCGATTTTTCATTTTCTATGCAAATGTAAAGAGTGTTTGTTTACCAACATATCCTTGTTCATGTGAGAACTAATCAGGGTGTAGATGTAAGTTACACAAACGTAAAAATTGTTCCTGGGCTTTGCTGATGGTTATTACAAACGCTAAATGCTAAATGAAAATGGTATATCCAGTGAAATCATTCTATGTATATTCGCTGATGCCCGTTCTTCCCGATGTTGAGAGAAGGAAAAAATTTACTATGGACATGTATGCTAGCACGCACTGAAAAATGTTAGATTTTTAAATTTAGTCGATTTTTTTTCTTCATGTAAGTATTATCGATAATAAATAGATGGAAGAAATTTAAAGAATAAACCAATAAAGTGAGATATCAACGATATTTCATAAGACAGAACGAAAGGAGAAAAATGTAAAAAGTTGTAGTATAAGTTTCCAAAAAGGAAATCGTTTGTTGTGTTTTTTATTCAAATAAATATGCTTATTTTTGCACATTTTTAGAAAAAAAATATTGCTTTCAAATATGCAAATGAGAATATTCGTAATTTTTTTGGTGCTCTTCGTTATGGTAGGGAAATTGAAACCAATGGTATTTTCTGAACTACCATGTCGTAGTAATGAAAATATTCCAAAATTACGAAAAGCAATAAGGCAGAAAATTAGTTATTAATGAAAATAGTTTTCAAATTAATCAGAAATTTTAGCCATTTTCCTTGTGTTTACGTCACATGTCAAACGTCACAAGAAAACTATATTTTCGTTGAATCATGGAAGTAAATGTTTTATGTAATATTCCAGAAATACTTAACTAATTGTGGCATGTCAATTAGGTAGATAACATTGCTTATTGTTGACACTGACAAAAGATGTAAGTAGTTATTATTTGTTTTTAATTAAAAATCAACTTTTCAGCTGTCACATTTTGCTATAATAAATGACGAACCACCCTTTTTCATTAGCCGACCTGTAAAATAAACAATCATCATAAATATTTTTTTTATTTGCGGTTTTTTTTTTCAATAAGCGATTGGAAACTAATCTTCCAAAACAAAATGCAAAAATTTAATATGTAAAGATATTTAGAGAGTGATAAGTTTTTAATATAAACTTTTAGTAAACGCGAAACTAAATTATTGCTCGTATAATTGGGAGATTTTTGGGGGATTTTTTTTCAGTATTTTCATTTGATTATTATTAATTAGATACTCATTTACCAGATTCTGCAATTCTAAACAATGCTAAAAATTAAATATTTTAAGATTTTTAAGGATCGTACAGTTTCTAGTACAATGTAAATAGTAGTAGGAGTAGTGATTTCCCGAACTCATTTTACTCTAATAGCAAATAACCACAATTATTAAAATTGTCCTCAAACAATGAAAAATGATTAAACAAACTCTTCAATAAATCGGTTTCGTGTATCCGTGGACTAGTTCCAAGATGGGGGATAGATTTATCAGAAGATTTTATTAGAAACTTAGCACCCCATAAAAATTATTAAATATTTATTTATTTATTTGCAATTTAATAATCGTCAAGAAAAAGTTAGCAGAAACAAAAATTAATTCTGGGGTGGTGTGATATAATTTAAAAGGGTTCAAAGAAAAAAAAAATTTCTTTTCACACATATTTTGACATTTTTATGTTTTAAAGTTTTTTGTCAAGGAAAACTAGAAATAATTTCTTTTGTAAGTATTTTTAAGTATTTTTGTATAATAAGATTTTTTGTTGTTTTTTTTTATTAAAAGAAGAAAATTTAAAGATTCGGTATGTTGGTACAGTCCATGATTTGCATGTAACAACTGTTTCCAATATTTATCTAAAAATCACCGCCTCGTTATAACTCAGCGCGCCGCCTTGTGATTTGCTGATAGGTCCGGCAGCCGATAAATCCGAGTTATTGCTCGGCAAAATCCGGCTGTTGACGTCAGGTTCCGGTCAAAGCCGAGCGAACTCTGAAGTACGTAGTACCCAAATATTTTTAATACTCATTTTATAAACATGTTTATTTAAAAAAATTAATTGTAGACGATACATACCTAAAGTAAATAAGCATAATAAAAAATGGTTTTCTGATATTCTGCAACCATTTATTATTGTGAACATGTGTCTGTACTTTAAAAATTGTGAAAGTATAATGTTTTATTGGTGTCACGTGATCGGCGAATCGTTATAGGCCCCCATATTATAAAATGGCAATATCGTTACACAGAAAACCATTCAATTTATTAAATAAAAATCAAGTAGAACGTTATATATAAAAATAGAAACATAAAAACACGCATGGGTACGATGAAAATGCTGTAGCAAAATGTTGAAGCAATCGGTAATAAACATAAAATGTATAGAAAATGAAATTTATGATTCATCAGATTTTACTTAAAATGACATTTAAATTTTATTAACCATATTTGTTTTAATAAGTATATGTGTATTCTGTTGATAATTGTCATTTCCTATATTCACCTTGAAATCAAGTCTTATTTTGAACAATAACTAAAAAATGTTGATTTCACAATAATTGATGAAATAAAAATTAAAACCATAAACTGATTTCTTAAAAATACATTCTTATTAATGCATGCGAAGAAAAACTGTAGACATAGCAGTTTTCGAATCTGTAGGTTTTAAAGTCACATATTCATCTTTCAAATCGATACAGCTCTAATACATTAGCAAACGAAATTCATATTAAATATTGATATGATTTTGGACAATATTGATGAAATGTTGGTATTTTGATATTGTGATGAATTCATATCGGTTTTAAATGGTTCGTAAAAATCATGTTTATTTAACTGTGAAATGCCCTCGAGTGCCGCTCATTAGATAATTGAAAAGAAATATCGATCTGTTCGAGTTGAGTGAGAAACTCATACTTTTCCTGGAATTGATTTGCAGTTCCGATAAATCATACACGTCGCATTCCCCGATGTCCGCTGGGACAAATAAAAGCCAGAAAATCAAAATATTGTTGCGCTAAAACATCATAAAACGAAATTTCCATTTGTTTATATCGACCTGGTTCATTTATCGCTATCAGCCAAAACCCCTTCATTAGATTGGAACGAAAAGAGGTATTCAGTTTCGATCACAAAACGGTTTCAGTCGACGCACACGTTTAAACCACCGTAACAATTACTGTTAATACAGTTGTGAAATTGGTAAAAAAAAAAAAAATGGGTGTTTTGCTTATTTATGATTTATTTGCATTAAAACATTAATATTTAATATAAAATTTAACGTTCGTATTATGTGGATTATTCAGACTACAGTTCTCAAATTGAGTATTATGTAACCTTTGATCAGATTTCTATGAATATGCTTTTTAAATTAAAAGTCATCTTTAATTTCATGAAAGTTTCCGATGGGTAGATAATCTGTGCAAGTCCTGGAGATGAAACAAAGATTTTGATAGGTAGTTGATCTGTATAAGCTGTGGACTATACAATTTTGCAGACAAAGAGCAAAGACCTTTCTCGTGTGGACACGAAAATATTATGTGCGAATTCTAAAAGATCCAGTATTTTTATGGAGCTATTCCGGTCACTGATTGGTTGCTCTTTTTAAAAAAATTTTTTTAATTACATTTTCACCCGAAACAAGGCACGTTGCCACTTTGGTGTAGGGGGCTACTATCAGGGGCAACAACTACTGGGGTACTATGTAAGGATTTGGGCAGCAAGATGTCGGCTCATATTACACTTGAACTTCTGCACGTCAGTAAAGTTGGGGAAGCAGGGACCTGGAATCGAATTCCAAAGTCTAGCGGTTCTGGGGAAGAAATTACTGGAGTAGAAATATCTTTTACATCTAGGGATCTCTACTGTGTGGGGGGTGGGATTTAGCTGCCTGTCGGGTTTGTCGATGGTTTTTACGTCGTGGAGGGGGGGCACAAGTGCTTGCAGTTCGCCAGAGCATTCACCATTAAAATACTTGTAGAACAGGCAGAGGGATGCAAAATTTCGTCGATGGGACAGACGCTGAAGCTTAGATGCCAGTTCAGGGCCTATCAGATTAGCGACTCTCTTTTGAACCTTGTCTAGGAGCGAGAGACTAGTAGCAGATGCACCAGCCCAAATATGACAGCAATACTCCATACATGGGCTAATGGTTGCCTTATAGAGGTACAGGATACTTTCGGGTGTTAGTAGTTTTCTAGCACGGTAGAGAGAGCCTGCCTTCTTCGCAGCGGCGCTGGCAATGCTTTCAATGTAATTGTTCCAGCTCATGTTTCCAGTGAACGTTAGGCCAAGGAGTTTGATAGATGTACTCTCAGATAAAGAGTCATTGGCCATTGCTATTGGTGGTAGAGAGGGTTTCTTGTAATTATTGAAGGAAACGAATTTAGTCTTGGCAGCATTGAACGGGACCATCCATGTTTGCCTCCATGCCACAACATTCTAATATTCTTTAATCATACCCGCTTATTATATAAAATATATTGCATCACTTTTCGAACCTTTCTGATGAATTCAGGAATCTACACGAAACGTTTTATTTTATCCACAGGGGTCGGTTTACTTTACAAGATATCTCACGGGTCTTTTATAGGGTCAGGCATAAAAATTTACTTAACAAGCTAGTTCATTATGGAATATCTAGGAATATCTTCTTAACCCCCAATTCCTTTCTCTTTGATAAGTTTATAAAAGTAGTCGTTGATAGGCAGAAGTCTAAACAACATCCAATGAATGTCTCAATAAATATATACGTGATCGAACACTATTCTTAAGTTTTGGCAATAATCACCCAAACCACATTGTATGTTAATTCGTTGATACAAGGGGCGTGCAATAAGTAATGCCCCTGACCAACTTCCCATAACAGTAGAGCAACGAAACTTGGCACAGTTATTAGTCTTTCTCTACATAGGAACCACCCAGAGTTATGCATTTCTCACATCGTTTGATGCAGCTATGGAGACCGTTTTTGTAGAACACCCCAGGTTGGTCCTCCAACCAATACGTGACTTCAGAAATCAATCTGAGAAACGTTTTCTTTCAAAAACAACTTCATGGCTGGGAAGAGCTGAAAGTCAAATGGTGTAAGGTCAGGAGAGTAGGAAGGATGGGGAAAGATTTCATAACCACACGCCCGTGTTTCTGACCTGGCGACATGCGAGTTGTGGACCAGAGCGTTGTCCTGCAGGACGAGGGTACCTTTGCTGATCTTGCCCCGCCTCTTGATTTTGATAGCTTCCCTTAATTTCCTAAAAAGTGAAGCATAATAGGCTTCTGTAATTGTGGTACTCTTTGTCAGGAAATCTGTCATCACTACTCCGTCCTAGTCCTAGAAGACTGTGGGCATGACCTTGCCAGCGGAGGACTGCACCCGTGCCTTCTTTGGAGGTACTGAGTCCAAGTGCTTCCACAGCATTGACTGGGCTTTGGTCTCTGGGTCATAGTGATGGGCCCAGGTTTCATCCTGTATAATCAGTCTTTTGAAAAACTTTGACTCATCTTCTTGGCACATCTCCAAATTCATCCTCGAGCACTCGATGCGTTCTCGCTTCTGGAATGGTGTGAGCAACCTGGGAATCCATCTGGCAGACGCCTTATACATATGCAAATGGTCATGAATGATAGTTTCCACAGACCCTGTACTAATATTGACATCTTGGGCTATTTGGCGAATAGTAATGCGCCGATCTTCCAAAATGGCAGCCTCAACTTGACGGGCAGGGGCCTCATCAATGGCAGAAGATGGGCGACCAAGTCTGGGAGCTGTTTCCACAGACTACTGGCCATGTTTGACTTCACGATGCCAGCATTTTACAAGGTCATATGATGGGGCATTATCACCATAAGTTTCTTTCGTTTCATCAAAAGTCTCCTGTGGTGTGCGTCCCTTCAAATACAAAAACCGGATCACTGCTCGACATTCAACAGGCTCCATTTCACACTTGACTCAGTTCAAACATCTGTAAAATAGAAACCACGATTAGTTCAGAGCTGTAATTTGCCACATAACCCTTAGAGATATAAATCATTGCACATGCAAAATTTCAGCTAGATCAGTCAACTGGAAGTGGGTCAGGGGCATTACTTATTGCACTCCCCTAGTATTTATGCAGATGGCACAACGATCTATGGCAACACTTCGAATAGCATAATTTCCCAAGATCTCCCTATTTCTCTCCCTTTCGCGCTTTCTTCTCTCTATTTGTCTTTTTGTACGTAGAGTGATGATGAAAACAGTAGCTGGTTACTTTAAATGCAAGTAAAACCAAGCGCCTCTCCTTTCATTACCAATGTTCGGATTATCTCTTTACTCTAATTGTAATGAATATCTCTCTCTTTTAGAAATCCTAGAACTGACTTTCACTCCAGACTTCAAGTGGAAGATTTACATTAAATCTATTGCTAAGGGCGATAGAAAAATAATTGGATCATTCTACCGCTCCAGAAAATATCCCACTTGGGACTTATAAGAATCAGGTAGTCCTAAGATGTAGATCAGAAATTTGCCAGTCCTTTTCTACTCTATCGTTATTTCCATGTGGGATGCTCAATTGAAATCTTTAATATTTTTTACCATTTGTAAAACATTTGTAAAAAATTTGTTAAACATTTGTAAAGCATTTGTTAAACATTTGTAAAACATTTGTAAAACATTTGTTAAATATTTGTTAAACATTTTTAAAACATTTGTAAAATATGTGTAAAGCATTTGTTAAACATTTGAAAAACATTTGTAAAGCATTTGTAAAATATTTGTAAAACATTTGTAAAACATTTGTAAAGTATATGTAAAGTATTTGTAAAACATTTGTAAAACATTTGTTAAACATTTGTAAAACATTTGTTAAACATTTGTTAAACATTTGTTAAATATTTGTAAAACATTTGTAAAATATTTGTATAACATTTGTAAAGTATTTGTAAAGTATTTGTAAAACATTTGTAAAACATTTGTTAAACATTTGTAAAGCAACTGTTAAACATTTGTTAAACATTTGTTAAATATTTGTAAAACATTTGTAAAAAATTTGTTAAATATTTGTTAAACATTTTTAAAACATTTGTAAACATTTGTAAAACATTTGAAAAACATTTGTAAAGCATTTGTAAAATATTTGTAAAACATTTGAAAAAGATTTGTAAAGCATTTGTAAAATATTTGTAAAACATTTGTAAAACATTTACATCTAGCTACAGTAAATAATTGTACTTTCTCCATCTGTTTATTTAAAACGCAACTTCTATTACCAATTTTTTTCAAAGAATATCAGTCTGTGGAACACAATACTACGGGGTTGCTTTCGAACTGACTATAGCATGGTCGTTTTAAGGTGCAACGTTAACGATTTCTTGTAAAGTCACTCTCTTAAATAACTTAATTTCTGGCCAGTTTCAACCATTGTTCCAATATTCACTGTCCTGATGAATAAATCAAAAACACTTTTCCTCAAATGATTTCTGATTGTTTGTAAGCAGTAACGTATTAGTGCTTAAAAAGGCTGCATGTTTTTTGCAATTCAATTTTTTTTATTCGAAATTTTCAGCTATATATTTGCGGAAATGTTCCAGTTCTAGCTGTAAAGTGTGTGTATATATATATATATATATATATATATATATATATATATATATATATATATATATATTAAAATAAGAGAAACATAGGAAAATCCTCTTTAGGCAATAGCATATCGAAGCTAAATGCTTCTCATCAGAAGAGGAGAAAGCCGGTACCGACTTAAAACATTTAACTTAGAAACCAAATAAGTAGAGAATAAAAAATCTGTCTCTGCTGAGCTGTTTAGTGAACTTCCGCGATTCAACGAAACACGTGCAAGATGTACTACATAAACATATAAATTAAATACTACGAGTGTGAGGTAAATACATCTATTAGTTTTAAAATGATAACTAACGATATATGTACATATGTACATGTGTTTGTGTGTATATAAACATATATTAGCCTCACTAAGAGATATTACGAGGATGAAATACGGAAAATCTGTGTAGTTTAATTGCTATAAATATTTCTAACTATATCTAGATTACCAATCGATGCATAAACTATTATATTTCCTTATAAAATTTTATTTTGGATACATGAAATAAGATATGTTTGTATGTATGTGTGTGTTTACATGTACATACGTATATATATATATATATATATATATATATATATATATATATATATATATAGGTAGATAGCTGGATAAGTAGATAGATATTGATATACATGTATATATTAATCTAGTAAATGTAATAGTTTCCATATATGAGGGTATTAATATACCTATATATCTATCAACTCCAGTTTTATTTTATTTATTATTATTATTATTATTATTATTATTATTGTTGTTGTTGTTGTAGTAGTAGTTGTTGTTGTTGTTGTTGTTGTTGTTGTTGTTGTTGTATATGAATACACATCGGAGAAACCACTATAAAATGTTCATATCTGTCATATTTATTACTATTTATTATTAGTTTTACTTCGTTATTGAGCGCTCTTGTATTAACCTTGTTAAACGTCATTGGTTACTTACACTCTGGAAAACAATATCCTCAGCTTATATATATATATATATATATATATATATATATATATATATATATATATATATATATATATATATATATATATAAGCGAGATAAGACACTGATAGAATTCAGATGAAAATCCTGATAGATATTACTTGGAGTAATACTTTCAAGGTGGTCCTATGCGTGTATATGTTTTTATATATGTGTATATGTGTGTGTGTGTGTATATATATATATATGCATGATTTTTATCTATTAATTTTATTACCTTATGCATGTGGATATATATATATATATATGTATGAGCGCGTAGGCGTGCGTTTTTTGTTGAGTGTGTATACATATGTTTATGTGCTGGAGTATATATGTGTGTATGCACGTGTGCGTATGTGTGCCTGTATACGCGTATGTATGTGTATTTATATGTATATATATATATATATATATATACATGCGTGTGTTTGTGTGTGCATGGACATTTAATGGGCTTACACACCTTAGCCGTATGTGAGTACACTCTAGCTGTCTATATCCCCCTGGACCATATGTATGCGCAGGCAAATGAGGATTATCCCCCTCTCTAAAATAGAATCATTAGATAAACCTGATCATTTGTTTATGTATGTTAACGGTAGATGCACGCTCGTTATATTTGTATGTTAGATATATCAGTGTGCGCGTCTTTATCTCTGTTTAGACATAACACTTATGTAGATGTTTATTTGCTGTATGTATACGATGGTATGCATATGCGGGTGTGACTTGCATGCTTGGACATGATTATAGCGATGTTCGGCCGTGTATATGGGCGCAGCTGTACGCTCGAGTACACGCGCATGCATGCACGCCTGGCTGTATATATTTTCTGTGCTTGCATGTATGTATTATGATGTGTATGTATGTAATTGAGTACACATGTGCATTAGTATAAGGATGCGTGTGTATATAAGTCTGTTTTTATGTATGCATGGTATGGACCAGTGTTTGTGCTTATGTGTCTATTATGTATATGTATATGAATATATGTATATGTGCGTGTGTATGTGTGTCTGTGAGTATATATATGCTTATATTTGCACTTATATTAAGGTTTGACAGATGGATATGCAAGTAATTATTATATAAATAATTACATTCAACCACGTTTGGGCAACCCCGCACCCAGCCTCTCATTTAAATCAAATCTCCCCATTATAAACATAGCTAATTAACCACAGTATAAAAAGCACTCACTCAAACATCGATTCCAACCAAACGAGCAGCAAAACAAACTCATCCATAGATCGCCTCCAACAGAAATATATACATTTTAAATAAATTTTAAATAAACTTAATTAAACCAGATCACACGACGACCACACGCATAATGAACTAACTGTATCTCAGTTAATCAAGTTACCTTTAAATATACAGTCAAAATTAAAAGAACCCAACCTTAAGCTAACTTAAATAAGTAACCGTCCAAGCATTACAAAATTTCAGACCATGACTCGTATCTATCTCCACCTCACCCACTCACCCATCCGCACAGCAAAAAACAGCACACCCACCTCATATGACGCACACTCCCATTGAAAATCACATTTCCCATTTGAACTTAAAATCAAGAGGTCAACCAATTTTAAAGAATGCTAAAATACAAATCCCCCCCCGAAACAATTCCATTAAGCACCTGTGTACTAGCCCAATTTTGACCCTCTCTCTCTCTCTCTCTCTCTCTCTCTCTCTCTCTCTCTCTCTCTTTACCCTCTCTACTTCACCCCACTCTCCTATTTATTTCATCTAAAAGGCTTCCCTCACCCACTGTCAACAAGAAAGCTAACTATCTTTCTGACGGGCTCACACCAGAAGCCAATCGTCCAACGCACCGTTCTGAATATCATCTCCTGTATTATTTTGCTATTTTGCTACCGATACTATTGATTTCGAGGTCCATTGCATACATAACTCAATGCTCAAATTCTATTACTCACGGGGATATTTACAATGAAATGGTATATCAACCCAACATCGGATACACTTTGTCAACACCGAGAAAGCTTTCGGACTACATCAATCAACATGCACTCAACGCACCAACGAATACGGCTGCCTCGTATACCTTTCGAAAAATCAATAAGGAGCAATATGCTTTTGCTATATGGGAATGTTACCTTCTCCCCTGGACCTATTTTCTGCCCACCTGGATATATAACCTCGAAGGACATTGTACTCCTTCCAATAATTAACTTCCTAGGTTGTATCAACTTCTCTTTTCGTATAATTTTTTCCATATAATTATCCACAACCACTCATAAAAACTATTTTCAATAATTGTGCTGATAAGCGAAATAAGCGTCCATTCACAGCTGAACATTTTGCTAACCGCATTTCATTTCCTCTGATGATTTGAGCCATTATTGAAAATCCATGGATTAAGGAATTAACACAACCCCTTCTATATATTCACTTTGTCAAACAATAAATTCTTAATTCGAATATATGTGTCTATATGTTATTTTTTCAGAATTTAAAATTTAACCACCAAACTTATATTAAAAAACTGTAGTGTTTGAATAGACGGTTAAGTGGCACTTTTAGTTATTATGAACTGCCTTAAAGCTTTACCGCTGACTCATTTTTCGACCAAATTTCAAACAATTATTACAGTTTATAGTCACCTTCTCAGTTATATTGGGAAAAGAATTCTATTTTCGTTCAGTAAAACAAAACGCGCTAGTTAAGAAGGGACAGCATGGTTGTACACAACTATGTATACCAACCACACAATTTTATTAAGTCTTAGATGAGAATTGAGTATTCGTATTTTTTGGTGTAGTGATTTAAACACTTGGTGAATTCAATTTTAAGTTACACTCTCTGGAGGGTGAAGGTTCAATCCTCGGTGTGGATGACATTAAAAAATACAACTGTGAATTACTTAACCAGTCATGTTTGACGGAACGAGAACATGCTACACCCATGGTTTAAATAAAAGGTTCTGTTCGAAACTCCGTGCAGATTCTCAAGTTCGACAGAAAGATACCCTAATTCGATAAAGTACACCTAAACAATATCGGAGGTTACAGCAACCGAAACGTTGTGAAGATGAGGGAAGTAGTCTGATGAATCCAAATAATACGAAAGAAAGGATCTGTATTATTATTTATTCCTTCAGATAATTTTAAATGTGTTCCTTTGAATAAATGTATACGTTGCTGCCAAACCACGATTCACGCAACACTTGACCCCTAACTGACTTTTCAGTTCTGATTTAAAGTCCATAAACGGATACATCTAATACACATGTTTCATGACATTCTTTTCTTGTTCATATCTACGTACACATATGTAAAAAAAACATGATCTGGATCTCGTGTAATAAATGTATACAGATATAATTCTCGTCTGGCAGCGTGATTTATGACGTGAATCATGTAACCTTCTTCATTTCAGACGATCGTATATTTTAATTATTACCATTAATGGTTTTTCATGTATTTATTTTAAACAATGACCAAATATGTCTTGTTTTTCCTGGAGCAAAACCAATTGAGAAAAACATAAATCAACGAAGCTCATTTCATTTATTGGTTCCCAACTGACCTTCCGTAAATAAACAAGCAAATCAGTAATTATTCGACCAGTTTTGTCTTGGTAAACTGTATACAAATGTGCGAGTAAATATTTTTGTGTCTCTCAATGAACAGTATTCAAATAGACATATCCACATGAACATAATACATCAAGATTTATTAAAATTATTATTATTATTATTATTATTAGTAGTAGTAGTAGTAGTAGTAGTAGTAGTAGTAGTAGTAGTTACTCACAAGGGGTAGTCACACAGGCCATCATCAAAGATTTCTCTTTGAGAACAACTTGTGGCGTTTTCTGTAGACTGAGCGACAAGTCTCCCCAGATTTCCGGTACTCACTACCTCTTTTGGCAACCAGTGCAGATGAATTTACCTTATCATAACAGCCGCTTACCATTGATTTCTCGTTGGCAGCGACCATTTGTCATCACTGGAATTAGGGTGGCAAAAAACCTCCCCAAGGTCTCAGCCCTCTTTGCACTTATCCAGCTGAGGTCTAGCTAGTGCTTTCACTTCTCGGTCTTTCCATCCTCTTTGACCCTCTTCGCTTATTTGGTGTGGCGTCAGTTTTCGGTGATATCATCATCATCATCATCATCATCATCATCATCATCATTATTAGTATTATTATTATTTCATTGAAGTTTTAACTTTTGAATGTTTTTAGTTGGGTTTTTTCTTGACCGTCAGATTAATTCATTAGGCATTCAAGCAGCAACTTCACACTTTTGCAAAATTGGAAAAACAAATTCTCCTCAATCTGATTAAGCCATTTATGGGGGCTTTTCGATATGGCCCCAAGCATTTCAATTACAATGGGAACACGTTGTCTTCTTTACATTACGTAATTTTGACTAATTCCCATTTTGATATTTATTTATTTATTTATTTATTCGTGCTCTTTTTCTTGCACTGTAGCATTGAAAATGCGGGCTATGATTGTGCAAGTTCTCTCGTTTTTGTTCCAAAAATTATGTCAGGTTTATAATGTTCAAGGACTTTATCAGTTTTTGGCCGGATACCCCAAATAAGTTTGGCATTGTCGTTCCTGTACCACTTCTGGTTTATGCTCATACCACTTCTCATTGTGGTCTAATTCATTCAGTGTAGGACGAACGACTTTGTCGTGTTTCCACTTTTATATGGATGTTGAGCTATCATATAGCATTCTGGTATGCGCTAATTTTTCTTCCCTTGGATTTCACATTCTGTACATCGGTGATTTTGCAGTGTCAATGATGGACTTGGAGCGAATGGCTTGTTCCTGGGCCACCATTAAAGTTCTCTCAGTAGATATTTTAAGATCATCACTAACCAACCAATTCTAACTGATCTTTATTATTTTATTTCCTTTTTCTTTTACAATTTTCCTTCATTTCTTTTCCTTCTTTACCTTTTTCTTTTCCTGTTCTTCTTTTCTTTGTTGTTGTTATTATTATTATTATTATTATTATTATTATTATTATTATTATTATTATTATTATTATTATTATTATTCACTAGAAGTTTTCACAAAGGTCATCGTCAAAGATTTCTCTTTGAAACCACCTGTGATGTCTCATGGAGTCTGAATGATAACAAGTTTCCCATTGTTCCCAGTGCTCTCTACCTCTTTTGATATTTTTTTGCAAATGAATTTGCATTATCGCGCACGGATGTTTACCATTGACTTTTCGTTCGTAGCAGTCATTGCTCTTCACTGAAATTAGAGTTACAACAGGATTCTTAAGGTTCCAGTCAATCTTGCATTCATTCAGTAGAATACTGGTTAGTGCTTTCTCTCCTCGATCCTTCCATCTTCCTTGGTCCTCCTTGACTATTTAGTGTGATTTAATCACCTCACCCTCTGGGAGGGGGGTTAAAATTATAGTTTCAGTTTTACTGATTTCGTGTTTCTTTGTTTTATTTCTGTAACAGTTTCTATGTGTCCGGCTAGCACTTCTAGCGCATGTGCATTAGTCTATTATTTCTATTATTGCAATCCGTTGTATCATCTCACCTATCCGTCTGATTACAATATCTCCCAATCAATTTTCAAAATTTTTCGAGATTTTTCCTAGTTCTCACACTATTATTGGTGTGATCTTGACTGTCTTCATCTTCGATATCCCTTACTGTGTTGCGTTGTTGCTAGGAAAAACAATTATATTGTATTATTGCTGGATGTGAGTGTATATATATACACTAAATGGACATACTGTGTATGTATGTGACGAAGGGTTCATCTGAAAGTGTGCTAAGTCTAATTGAACCCCAAGTTATGTTGTTGCTATCTAATTATGTTCCAATGTTATGATCGTCTAAATGTTCATATGCTGGTGTGTGTGTGTGTGTGTGTGTGTGTGTGTGTGTGTGTGTGTGTGTGTGTGTGTGTGTGTGTCATACATGTATTTTCTACATGTCTTATTCAACTGCGTCGTTGATCTTTGTCCATCTAGATTCCATCTTGTTCTTGGGGAGGAAGCGGGAACCTGTTTGAACAAAATGCAAAAACGCTGATTGTATTTTATATTAGTTTTATTTCGCTTTCCATGTGTCGGGCGTAGATGAATAAGGAAAGTTAGCTTCTTTTGCCATGTTGGTTAATTCTATCAGTCTCCATTGTGAGACTCGCCATCACCCTCCCAAGGGCGGGACAACCGTTCTGTTTTAAGTTCAATTTCTAACTTCAATTATTCTTCTCAGTTAACTAGAACCACGTGACCCACACATACTTCCGTCAGCAGATCAGATGCTTCCGGTGACACTTTTCTATTTTATAGCTCGATAATATTTTGACAACTTTTATCAAATATCTTGATATCTCATCACTTGTTTATCTCGCCAGTCAGATAGATTGAGATGGGTAGAAGCAGAAATAGATAGAAAACTAAATCGAGAGATATATCGATGATGACCATATATAGATAGATTGACAGACAGATAATAACTAACAAATACTTTCTTGTGTTTGAGCTACTACATAACAATTATTCGCTAGAAGTTCGCACACAGGTCATAATCAGAGATTAATCACCGATAATATCTAGCGTCCCATGTAGTCTGAGTAGCAACTAACCTCCCAAGATTCCCCATATTCTCCATCTTTTTCGATAACTTTTGCAAATAACTTTGCGTTATTTCAAGAACCAGCTACCATTGATTACTCTCTAGCAATAATCATTGGTCGTTGCTGGAATTTGAGTGTAATAAACCTCTTATAATATATATATATATATATATATATATATATATATATATATATATATATATACATATATTTATGCAATTATTTCATGTAGTATAAACCAATCTTCAGGCGCTATTATTATTATTATTATTATTATTATTATTATTATTATTATTATTATTATTATTATTATTATTATTAAATATACCAATAATTTCTATAAGAAAAATTTCGAACCCCCTGTAGATACCCATCTTAGTGGAGCACTAGCTTGCTTATTACTAATCGTTAGCATCTTTATGGCTGGGAGATTAATCTATGCGGGCAAGAGACCTTTGAAAACTGGATGTATTCGATCATCACTGCATATGCGAGTTGGCAACAGTTTATCTCCAGCAGTAAAGTATTCGCTCGTTGTACGTTCAATTCTCTTCAAATACTCTGTCTTCGTTGGTTTGACCATACTTTTCGTGGGCATCAAGTGATTCAGGACTACATTATTTGAATTCCTATGATCTTACCCATTCAAATTTGGATTATCAGTAAATACTGAATATTAAAGATGTATTAACAACATTTTAGTTTTTTTTTTTAATCTTAACAAAAATAAAACGCAGCCCATCCCTCCATAAAGTTTGACTATGAAACAAAGACAAATAACTCAATATACTTATAATAAAAATCCAACAATAATCTAAGTTCAACATGCATCGGTAAACTACACACGAAAATAACTACATCCATTTTGATTCACACCATAAAACTAATTCAAAACAAACAAGATAATCAGTCTCTTTCTTCATTCAGAATTTATAGTCTACATTATCTAAACGAATATTTTAAATATATCACATTAATTAAAAGCATTGGAATGTCATACGTATTTTGTATTAAATTCAAAGCAAAAAAACATACAAATATTCTTTCAGAAAAAATAAGCAAAATTTTGGAGATGAGGATTAGTTATTCGTATTATTTAGATTCATCGGACTATTGTTCCCATCTTGAGTGTGTTTTTTTACAACGTTTCGGTTGATGTAATCTCCGACCTTCTTCAGGTGTATTTTGTTGGCTGACGGAACAAGACCATGCTACCCCGGTGAAGTAAATAAAGGGTTCCGCTCAAAATTTAATCTAAATTCCCAAGTTTGACAGAAACATTACCGAGTTCGACAATGTACACGTAAAGAAGGTCGAAGGTTACATCGACCGAAACTTTGTGAAAATCACACTCAATATGAGAAAAGTAGTCAGATGAATCCAAATAATAAGAAATAAGCAAAAATTATATACACCAAACATTCTTCTTATAAACAGACATCATAGTTTACATAACCATGCTAATAAAATAATTACAAGCTTGCAAATAAACTAGGCATGGTAACAATAAAAACTACTTCACAATTTATAAAACAAACATTAAACAAGAAAACATTTTCGAAAGTGTACACATTAAATGCAGTCCATGCACTAACTCTCATCAGATACACATTGGTTAAACTAAAGAAAATGCCTAGTGAACATAAAAAAGGATAAAAAAAAATTAACAATTTCCTGAATGCACTATTCTCTCATACATTACAATATGATCATTCTTTTAATTTTATACAAGCTTGACTCATCAAATTTATTGTAAATAAATCTCGACAAAGATTTATGAATCAGCATTCGTCATAAACTATAACAACGTAAGGTTTTCTACAATCTGTCTCCTTTAATCAATAAACTTTTACTAGCCGATCAGAACTTGAATTTAGATGCAAACTATCTATTCTAAGCCACATTCCAAATATAATTTTACGCATCGAAAATAAAACACATAAAATTAATAAATAAACATCTATTCCGTTATATAAGCGCATTAAAGATTTTGAATTCTAACGGCTATAATCCGTCAATGAAAAGAACAAAGACATTCTTTGCGCGTGATAATCTCTTCTGCAGTAAAATTATTTTGGAGAGAGACATTTGAGAAATGTATATGTGCATGCATTCGTATATGAGTATATGCATGTACGTATTTACTTATTTATATGTTCTGTATGCATATGCTTTAGTAAAAGTAATGTATTTAGTCAATACGAATTTAGTAAATAAAATTACATCATGAAAATTAAGCATTTAGTTAATGTTACTTCTCATTAGCATTGTGAGATTCCATACACATGTGTGCGTATACATATATATATATATATATATGTGTGTGTGTGTGTACGCACACATGTATATGGAATCTCCAAATAATAATAATTTAATAAGAATAAATGTATAAATGTTTAAATCTTTACTGTATCTCTCGCTGTTGATGGTAGCTAAATGGTTCGAGTCCTTGCTAATGAAGCCAGACATGACTTCTGTTGCCGGAGTTCGAGTCTCTCGACTAGCGTTAATCGTGACACCCTGAACTGATGATTGCCAAAAAGATGAAACACTAGTGTCTGTAGTTATTTAATAATTATTATAGTAAATAATAATGTCAGCCCTTTAAGAAACTCGTTTCTCATCGTTGAGCAATTTTAGTTGTCATAAAGTAGGTCAACTTAGCTCATATGCGTAGATCGTCAAATTATGATTAGATGACTCTGACTGACGTTATAAGCATTGAATAAGAATAAATATTTAAATTTAACTGTATCTCTATTAGCTGGTTGACTGACAGCGTCCCCTGTCGAGACGAAGTAGGCCCATTTCACAGTCGGATATCGGCACGGCTTGCTTGATCTGTGTAAATAGAATTTCTTGTGTGCGGGGCGTTTGCACAGTTCGCAGAGTGCTTAGCCCGCATGCAAGAGGCTCGGGTTTCGAATTCTGAGTTCGGATGTGTCTTACTGATGAACCCAAATGAGAGCGAAACTCAAGTCTTGGACTTTCGATTCGTTGACTGTCATGGCTCTCTGTGGGATTCGACGTTTTTTTTTTGCTGTAGAATTTATTATATATATATATATATATATATATATATATATATATATATATATATATATATATATATATATATATTAATACATATGTAGATATAAGTCTTTTTAATTAATGAATGTATGTATATATCAATATATATGCATATATATATTAATATATTTATTATATATATTAATATATGTATTATATATTAATATATGTTAAAGTGATTTCCTTAATTCACGTATATATATATATATATATATATATATATATATATATATATTTAGTAATTTATAAAATATATATGGCGATTAAGCTACACTGAATATTCTACGTTTCATCCAACTATAGGATTCGTCAGGCTTATGCGCGAATTCTGTCGTTGCTTCTTGTTTTTATATATGTTGAGGATTTCTAGTTGGCCAACCAGCTTTCTAGTATCCACCGCGCCCCTTCCTATCAGCCAATGGGCATGCATTTTATCAAACAAAGGATCTGTTTTAGAGCTAGGTTAGTGGTTTTAGGTGGCCGTTCTCCTTTTATATATATATATATATATATATATATATATATATATATATATATATATATATATACCTATGTGTACACAATAATGCACATATATATACATATATATATACATATATGTGTGTGATCGTTTATGTATATTCATGTTTATTTAATTTATTTATTTGTTTGTTTTCTATTGTTATTGTTAGTTTTAAAGTTTTAAAAAAAAAAGGAAAACGGCCACCTAAAACCACTAACCTAGCTCTAAAACAGATCATTTGTTTGATAAAATGCATGCCCATTGGCTGATAGGAAGGGGCGCGGTGGATACTAGAAAGCTGATTGGCCAACTAGAAATCCTCAACATATATAAAAACAAGAAGCAACGACAGAATTCGCGCATAAGCCTGACGAATCCTATAGTTGGATGAAACGCAGAATATTCAGTGTAGCTTAATCGCCATATATATTTTATAAATTACTAACTAGCTCTACCTACGTATTGAGCACTTTTGAAGTAAATACTTAAAGTTTACGCATAAATCTATACTTTCGTATATTAAATTTATGTGAATAAATGAAGTAGTTATATATATATTTATACATATGTAGATATTAGTCTTTTAATTAATGAATGTATGTATATATTAATATATATGTATATGTAAATATATATTAATATATGTATTATATATATTAATATACGTATTATATATATTAATATATGTATTATATATATTAATATAGGTTAAAGTGATTTCCTTAATTCATGTATATATGTATATAATTACATACGTAGATATAAGTCTTTTTAATTAATGAATATATGTATATATTCATGTATATATGTCTGTATATATTAATATATATATATGCATGTATATAATAATATATATGTCAAAGTGATTTCCTTAATTCATGTATATATTATATTATATATATATATATATATATATATATATATGCGTGTGTGTGTGTTTTAATTTTAGTAAAAATGAATAAACTAATGCAAAGACGCTTTGGCTTCATTTCCTTTTTCTTTTTCTTTATTTCCAACCAATGACATACGAGCGAATTGTGTAGCTGTTTTATTTACTAAATATGAGAAATCCGAATAGGTGATTGTAAATTGCATTGTTATAATGACTGACCTAGTGCATTCATGGTCTGAAAGGTTCATCTCTCTGTTGCAGATATCGATGGTGTGAGACTAAAAAACAACCCCTGTTATGGACGTGCATCTGAAGTAGAGATGTGTCATTGAATTTTTATATATAGAAAAATTGAACGGGTCAATATTTATAGCGCATGTTGAACGTTTACAAAGCCAATGCAGTTAGAGTTCAGCATAGAAAGAGGATGGGTTCGTCGATTTCAAATGTGCGGCAGCTGTGAGTTACAAGGCGCGCTTCGGACGCTCATACAGAGCCACCACTCCATCACTGGCAAAAAGTGAACATAGAATTGTGGTGACTATATGTAAATTAATGAATTCTAAGACACAGAAGGTCACTCGTTTTGTTGGTATCACTCCCGTCTTTGCAGCTTTTCATTTTTAGTTAAAAGTAGGATTAATTACTTCTGGAACTGTTTATATATATATATATATATATATATATATATATATATATATATATATATATATATATATATATATAGGGAGAGAGAGAGAGAAAGAGAGAGATTATTTTCTCGCTAGCAGTTTTCACAATAGCTATCAGTACTCTCTTTTGATAATCTTTGCAAATTTATTTGCATTATCGCATCAGCTGTTTACCATTTATTTCTCGTTGGTAGCGACCATTGTCATCACTGGAATTTGTGTGGCAACAAGCTTTCTAAAGGTTCCAGTCCATTTCACACTTATCTAGTGCAGATCTGGTTAGTGTTTTTTCTTTCCATCCTTCTTGAAACTTCACGACTATTTCGAGTAGTGCTAGTTGATGCCAGCATATTTTTGCGTATGTGAGGAGGGTGAACTCACAATTATACAGTTTCAGCTAAAGAATGATTTGGCTAAAGATTATGGCTGCGTTTATAAGTGGCCCTAGTTCCATTTTGTTAATTGCAAAATGTTTCAGGTCGTACATATACATTAGATTGTTCATTCTGTCGTCTCTATTAGTAACTTTAGCTGGCTTTGCATGTGGCACAATGACGTAGCCCCTTTTTTATAGATCTGGTGGCTTCTACATTAATAACCCCTATATCTAGCTTCTAACCTTGTGTCTAACTTTGTGATGAAGTTAAAAACGTTTCATGCAGGTGTTTTGTGGGTTTGGGAAGGTTAGAGCATGTCGGTTGGGTTTGAATGACATGACATGTTATGAAACTTAACTATTTTGTGGATAGAGCTTTTTGTTTAAACGTCGGTTATTTAAAAAAATATATAGACAAAATGGCTAAAACTAACCAACCCCAATTTAATAGAATCCTCATAGGTAGATCGAAGATCCCAATCTTTACTGGAAAACCATCCGACTTTGGGCCATGGCTAGCAGCTCTGAAAAAGAAAGAGCGGGTTTACCAGCTTACAGACCCAGAGCTAGTAAACCTAGCGTATGATTTTACGGATGGACTAGTATCGGAAATGATCGGAGAATTTCTCGATGATCATCCGAAATGCACAAGTAAGGATCTGTTCGATCAAATAGCAGACCAGTACGGCGAGTTCGCAAATGCTGCCGACATTGCTCGGGCTTTAATAAGAATAAAGCAAGATCGAGGTAAGGTACTCGCAGATTTAGCAAGTAGGATAATTAAACTTGCGAAATTAGCTTTTAGGGAGGTAGAGATAAGGGAAGGTCCAGCTGTGCAAGTTCACTTAGCTGAATTCTTCATAAATGCATTAAATAACCCCTTTATCAAGGAGGGTGTGGTCGTATAGAATCCGACAACATTATCGGAGGCCTTGTCTGCTGCTAAACAAAGCGAAGTGCTTTATGAGCAACTCCGTAGTGGCCACAAGAAAGAGCAGGCTTTCTTAAATAATAGCTTTAACAGGTATTATGGACCAAGGGGGGACCCAACTAGATTTAAGGTACCCAATATCGAACCTTACAGTAGCTGTAATGCTGTAAGATATAAGTTTTGTGAGTGTGCTTCGGCAAGACTGCAGCGAGGGCGTTCCAGCTATAACAGACGAGACTGGCAATCGTCACCTGAAGAAAGATTAAATAACTTTGCTTCAGGAAAAAGCAAGCCCAAGATACACTCGAAACCCACTCACCATCGACCGCCACAGAGGTCAAACACACGAACATGCAACCATGACAAACCCTCAAAGAAAGGAGTAACCCTGGGAGGATAAACACCAGAGGTCATGGATGTCTAGAAAGTGGTGAGAGCAGACCTAAACGGACCCACCAAAGAAATAAATCGGTCAAGAAAACTCGGGAAAATAGAGAGACCCGACGAAGCAAAATCCCCAACCAGAGCTCCGGAATGGAGTGTCTAGTTAAAATAAGAGGTAGACAGATAGAGGCACTGATCGACACTGTCAGAAGTCTCGCTCCTCAAAACATCAGTTTTTAAAGAAATTGTAACCTAACAGTCACTCTCGCAAATGGGCAAAGGATGCCACCAAAAAGCATGGCCCATTTGTCTATTAAGATTAAGAAGACGCAAACTTCGTCTAGGTTTTATATCACCCCAGTCTTAGATTGGGAGTTGATATTAGGTGCAGACTGCTTGCAAAGGAACCACGCTCAAATAACCTTTCACCCTAACCAACTAACGGTAAAAGAGGTGAATATTCCACTTGGTAATAATACCAGTGGTAGAGTCAAGTTACCGCCATGCACTGCATCGACGCATACTGTTAAAGTAGTTTCTAACAAACATAAAAAGAATCCACCCCGTCAGCATCAGACTTCAGTCCAAGAAGGGACATTAAAGTATGTCCCCACCTATCCACTTCACAGGTACCTGTGAACACTAAAAGCCTTAGAAAAACTGTCAGCTTTTCACAGGACTTTTCCTTTCCGAAAAAGAAGGGATTTTCAATGACTAATCCCTTCACACAAAAATCCAAAAACGCTAAAATGCTTACAAAACATCTGGAAGTCCCTTTACACAAAAATCCCAAAACTCTAAAATGCTTACAAAATATCTGGATAATTCATGACCTATAGAACTCTCGAATTTACCCATGCCCAATATTATAAGTAGAAGCCGACTACAAAACAAAAAAAAACTTTTGGAAACGGCCAAGAAATTTGAAAAAAAAAGAACAGTATATATACACAAGAGCAAAGAGAAATTGTCACCAACACACACACACACACACACTGTTCTGAAGTCGCGGCAGTTATTCCTCAGAATCTTGCTTTCAGGTACCTACAATACCTTCCAGCAGTCAACTTCAGAAAGCGTGCGTTGGGCAGACAGATAACTCAAATTAACACAACGAAAACAACTATTACGTTGAAAACGCTTTATTAATTAGGTAAAAAAAATCTGGAACAAAAATAAAACAAAAAGGGAATTAAAAGGAGAAAAAATAATTAGACAAAAGGAAATAATACATGAAAATAATTATATATTTTGGACACGACTTCCAAATTAATAAATTCTGGGATATCTGTTATCCTTTTCAATCAACTGTTAGGTGAAAGTCCGAAACAGTTAAAAAGTGTCTTTTTTCTCCATTATTAAATTGTTAGGTGCATACGGAGCAGTTAGAAAATGTCTTTTTTCTCTTTCATTAAATTGTTACGTGAAAGTATGGAATAGTTATGTCTCTTTTTCCTACGAAGGTTGTAATTTCAGCACGGCGCATAAACTGCACAAGCGCCAACAAAATAAAAAAATAGAAATAAAAGTCTGAGAAAATATATAAGTTCTGTGCGAGCGAAAAAGGAGAGAATAAATTAAAATTTCTCAAAATTGTATATAGAACTTAAACACTGGATTAATTAAACATAAATAAGGTTTAAAGTTTTTTCTTAGAAATGATAGGAAGGTAAAGTCAATAAAAGAGCACAAGGCGAGGTATAAAGGGATATTCTAACGTAGTTCATGGCTGAGAACGGGGGTTAGCCCAGTTCGAGGAGTCAAGAAAGGCCGTGCGTATAGTTTAAAATTCCGCAGTAGAAAAAGGAAGAAACACAGAATTGAACACGAGACTAGGATGAGATCGCGTGAGAACCCGAAGTTCTCGAAGGATAGCAATAAGAAGTTTTCTCTTTTTTTTTCTTTTTTTGGAAAACGGCTAATTTTTTCTTTAAAGAAAGAGCAGGAAGGGAAGAAAATAAAAAAAGGAAAAGTAAAAAAAACTTGTACAGAGATTAATGAAAAAGAGGCTCGAGGAACCGGTGCTCTTAAAGCATGTGTCCCTTCGTTAAAAAGAGCCCGGTCTGAAGACAGAACACACACACACACACACACACACACACACGTACACACGCACACACAAAGAAAAATGTTGAAAAATTCAAAACAAGTAAAGCTTCGCAAAAAGTCAATGAAAAATCAAATGACTATAAAACTAAACAGGGGACGACTAACGTTTTTCGAAAAAAATACAACAAATTGATCAAATATTATATTAAAAAAATGATCAAAAGATTGAATGAGAAAAAAATTAACAGGGGAAGATAAAGGTTTTACAAAAAAAAAAATATGTTTAAAAAAAAGAACATAACCATTGTGACAACGACCAAACGATATTATGATATTTGTTAGTGACAGCAAAGGTCACAAAAATGGGAGGTTGCATGTGGCACAATGACGTAGCCCCTTTTAATGGATCTGGTGGCTTCTACATTAATAACCCCTATATCTAGCTTCTAACCTTGTGTCTGACTTTATGATGAAGTTAAGAACGTTTCATGCAGGTGTTTTGTGGGTTTGGAAAGGTTAGAGCATGTCGGTTGGGTTTGAATGACAGGTGTTATGAAACTTCATTGGTGTCAGAATAATTAAAGAAAGGTCAGACTTACACACGGGACATAGTAGTTGGGTGTGCACGCAATGGGTCGACTAAATATGCTTCCTACTTGTTAACTGTTAAATAAATTATGTAATTTTTATAAAAATGCATTTGTTCGCTATTTCTGTACAAGCGTTCGATTTCAGCATGCCATTAATACCGATGATGGGAATATGCCTGTAACGACACAATGAAGAAGCGACCCATCCCAGCCCTTATAGCTGACGACATATCGACCCGTTGTTGTTGATGTTTCCAACATGTCCTTATCGTTAGATATCGTTGGATATCGTTTATTCCCCGGGGAGCTGGTTGCGTTCCCAGGACGTTCCTCAACCAAGTAACCCCCCCCCCCCGGGGAAGCGATAGTATCATATGCATTTTCTTGGTATATTGTTAAGAGGTATCATGGATATGATGAACAGTAGTGGCAATCGGAAGTCTCCTTGGAAGATATCTCCGTGTTTATCTGTTATGTGTTGTGCTTCAGCTGTTAATTCAAGTCTCCAGGTTTTCATTGATAATCTTGTACGGGATTTTGTACATCCTCTGTTCTATTACCCATGCTTGAGGGATCTTGTCATATGTTTTCTTATAGTCGATCCATGACATGGCTATATTTATCTTCTATTTTTTTTATCTCTCACATGATCTTTTGTTCTATGTGTATAGTAGACCATGTGTTCCTCTTTTTCTGTTTTAGCATCCTTTTCTTTTCCTCGGAAAGTAATCCACAATTATTAAGGAAGTAGTAAGTTTGTTCGCTCAGTCGTTGATAAGCAAGTTATAAGCCTGTAGTTGACTGTTCTGCCCCCCCCTTTTTTGCATCTGTATGATTCTGACACCTCTTATTTATTTCTTATTTTGGTCTAAAATCAAAATATAAAGTTTTACCCATATCCAAGTTACTTACATCTAAAATTTCAAGTGTTTAGATCAAAATTGGCGGGAGAATTTGGTAGAATCTCCAAAGGCTAACTCTTTCAAATTTTCGCCCTTAAACTGATTAAAATGCTTGCCGCATGTCTGAATACCTGTTATGTATAAATTTCCAATGTTTAGACACACAATTCTGTGGATACATTTTTTTAGGTTCTGAATTAGTTTTCTATGTAGTGCCGTAACTTTTTGGAACCAGCATACGTGTATTATTATTATTATTATTATTATTATTATTGTTATTATTATTATTGTTGTTCTTATTATTGTTGTTATTATTATTGTTATCATTATTATTATTGTTGTTATTGATATTGTTGTTATTGTTATTATTATTATTGTTATTATTGTTGTTTTTGTTATTATTATTATTGTTATTATTATTGTTATTTTTTTTAATTTATTATTATTATTATTGTTATTATTATTATTATTATTATTATTATTATTATTATTATTATTATTATTATTATTATTTAAACAAGTTTTGTATAAAAGCATATACGCGGGCTCCATAATCAGAAGTACGTGTCTATGAGACATCGGGAATAGGTATTTTATTGCAATATTTGGGTTTAATGCAGAATATGAGAATCTCTATGGGTTCGCATTTTCTCACATTCAAGTCGATTGCAATCGAAAACCGATTTGCATCAGTTGAGTCTCTGACGGATGAATTCTCAAATCATATAAACTGTTGAGGGAGAAAATCGAGATATGGAGAGCAAGAGAGTCGCCCTGTGAAGCGTATCATGTAACACACTTTTCTGTATAGATTACGATGATAGAAAATACACGTCGCGTGATTGTAGCAATATTAATATTACACGATTTCTTTAAGATTCAATAACTTCTCAGAAAATGTCTTGTATTAAAGTTCAAGACGGTTTCGTGATCAGTCTCTTTATTCTGTGTAGACAAAGAAAACCGATGCGGAATATGTGAATATATATTTTAAATGCGTAAGTATATATATATATATATATATATATATATATATATATATATATATATATATATATATATATATAAGTGAAATTATCTGTCTGTGTGTACATTCCCCTACGAAACTGCTCTGTCAATTTTCAGTCTACAGACTCGAGATTTAAAATAAGGGGGTACTGAGATTTAGGAAAATCTTTGTAATGGCTGTCAAGGGGTCAAAGTTCAACGATTTGACCTTTGAAAACTCTATTAAACTATTCCGCCAATTTTGGGTCTAAACACTTGAAATTTTAGATGTAAGTTTTTTGGGCATGAATTATTTTTTTTTTTAAATTTGATTTGAGCCCAAAACAATAAATGTTAAGGGGTCAAAGTTTTAAAAGATTGACTTCTGCGATTTCTACCAAATTACTCAGCCAATTTTTTAGTCTTTGAAATTTTACATAAGTGTATTCAGAGATAAGGCAAGCTTTTAAATCAGTTTTTGGCTGGGAATTTGGCTACCAAGCGGTAAAGGTTCTAAAGATTTGACTTTTGCGTCTCTAGCAAACTATTTAGACAATTTCGGGTCTAAACATTTCAAATTTTACATAAAGGGTATTCAGATATGCAGCAAGCTTTTTAATCAGTTTTGGGCAAAAACTTGGCTGCCAAAGAAAGAGTTGACCTTTGTAAAATTTACCAAAAATCACCGCCAATAGTGGGTCTAAACACTTGAAATTTTAGATGTAGGTTACCTGGACATGAGTTAAACTTTTAATATATATATATATATATATATATATATATATATATATATATATATATATATATATATGCACATAAAGTTATCAACAGTACACAGGGCTCGTACAAAGCCGGGCTGAATTGCTAATATATATATATATATATATATATATATATATATAATACATTAACATATCGTAAAACCGTTCTTCAACAAAAGATTCAAAATTATTATCCTGTTCAGTAGTATTCTTTATTAGCTTACGTATATATTAATTCATATATTTTTGAAATAGTAACTGGTTTGTTTCTACATGTTATAGGAAAGTGAATTTTCCAAACTACAACAGCTGTTCTCGTATTATTTGGAATAATATTTCTTCTGTTCTCATCTTGAGTATGGTTTTCAGAACGTTTCGGTCGATGTAACTTCCGACCTTCTTCAGGTGTATCTTGTCGAACTTGGAAATGTTTCTGTCAAATTCGGGAATTTAGACATAATTTTGAGCAGAACTCTTTATTTGTTCACCGGGGTAGCCATGGTTGGATAGAGGTCCTAAGTAATTCCTAAGTAATTCGCAATTGTATTTTTCGGTCGCCCACAATGAGGATTGAACCTTCAACCATTCAGGAGAATATCACTTTTTACAATTGATTTTTCCAAGTATTCTGACCACTGCGTCACGGGTCCTTGCAATGAAAGTTCACAAACTGGAAGTTCAAGATTCACATTTCGATCACCTTTGCGCTCATCACTTAAACATATATCGAATTCCGAGTTCTGATTGATTCAATTGATGAGCCCAAACAGGGCTAAACTCGAGTTTTGCCCTTCCGGGTTGTTCGCTTTCACGGCTCGTATGAGTTGCGACGTTGTTTGACTGTAGAAATAATTACATCATATCTCACATTCTGAAAACTCTTATATATGTATATATACTAGCAGGACACGTTAACCGGCAGTGCTCGGTGGTAGCCCTCCTTCCGTGTAAAATAATTAAATTAGGTTTGTGTTGTTGTTGTTTTTGTTGTAGTCCAGCCACCAACCTCTAATGTTAAGAACGGAAATCGGATTGGACACCCTTAACCTACCTATGTTAAGAACGGCTTTCGTAATAGACGCACTATTTTTTGAGTGTGGGTGTGAGTGGCAAGAAATTAGGCCGAAATGTAAGGTATGTAATAATGAAAAAAACAATATATTGAGCGTTGTGACCTATTTGGGTCAAAAATTAATAACAAAACAGTTAATAATAGTTTAATAATATTAAAGTATGCACAAAGAGTTTTAAACATTAATGGTATTTTCCATTCTGACGTATCTGTATGTAAAAATAAAAAGAACGGGTGAATAAACTGAGGTCAAAACTCTCTCTCTCTCTCTCTCTCTCTCTCTCTCTCTCTCTCTTCCTCTCACTCTATCACACACACACACACATTCTCTCTCTCTTTCTCTCTCTCTCTCTCTTTCTCTCTCTCTCTCTCTTTCTCTCTATCTATCTATCTATCTGCAGGATTGCCAACCCTATATCGAGCAAAAAATAATCAAGTGAGTGACATCGCTATCACAGTGAACCTAAACAGAACGTAAACAGAACGTGTTTACAATTAAACAAATGAATAAGTTAAGAATTTGCAATCAAAACAAATTAGAGTTTGAAATAAAAAATAATTTAGGCTGACTTACACGAGTGAGGCCCCTATAACAAAGGGAAAAACTCCAGAAAAATAAATTATAAATTAAAGGTTTAATAAAATTTCACGATGTGTTTTTAATGGTTAAGCATGCCGTTCCAAGGATTAAAGAAAAAATAAGGTTGAAATGAAATTAGGATGTAAAAGATATGATATCCTAAAAGTTGTGAACAACCGAAACCAGTAGCGATAAAATTCTGTTTATTGTTGGATTCAGGAAAAGTATTTTATCCGTGATTTAAAAATGTTTTTTGTTAGTTTATTTGTGAAAAAGCTTTACTTTTAAAACATAAGAGATTATTCTTATTCCAAATTGATAACTTTTATTATTATTTTGTTTACCTGGAAAAATGTTCTATATACGAGTTACGTTCGGACCTTCGAAATAACGGTCTCTATCTGTCCCTGTATGTCTATTTGTAGCTCTCTCTTAACTTATATTATTCATTTGTTTACCTGCGCAAACTTTCTGTGTACGAGTTACGTTCGGACCTTCGAAATAACGGTCTCTGTCTCTCTCTATCTATTTATCTATATGTAGCTCTCTCTGTGGATGTGTGCGTGTGTGTGCGTATGTTTGTGTGCTTGTGTGTTTAACTAAGTGTGCTGGCGTGCCGAAGAATGGAAAAAAACAATTGATCTGTTTCACATTGTAAGGATTGCAAGATGAGTAGTGTGCGAACATGGTAGTTGAAAATGTAATGCATGTTCGTTTATTTACAAGTAGTCGTATTCCGGAATTAGGGATTTGTTTACTCTCAGCCAATGAGATTTGCCGGATGTCTTTAAGGGAGATATTATTATTATTTTTTCTAACGGCAAAAATGAAAGGTAATGGCATGTGTATGAGTTCGCGAGGCATTTACATAGGCAGACTGAACGGTATATGTGTAGTGCGAATAATATTTCCTGGTTTTGAGTGAGGTCAGTGGGAGACCTTTTTTTAATGAGGGAAATTTACGAACTACTTCCTCTGTGGGTCTGTAAGTTAGTGTTGATGACGCTCTTAGGATGGATTATTGCATTTTATTATCACGAATTATTATGTATGAAATGGCATTCTACAGTTACATAAGATGGTGAATAATAGTTTAGCCATATTCAATTTGTTTATGACATCTATTTTTGCGAACCTACGCTAAACTGGTACAAACGGGATTATCTTCAATCAAATTATATATGCATATATATATATATATAGAGAGAGAGAGAGAGAGAGAAAGAGAGAGAGAGAGAGAGACTTGTTTGTTATATACTGAGTTTTACTGGGTTCGTAAAATTCAGTAAATTTTCATATACCAATAAGTTTTAAGCCAAAGAGAGATGACTTTAAAAGTAATCTACAAAATTATCATATTACATAATTGAGCATTACTATACTGTATTAACAAAACAAAGACTTCAAAAAAGGAAGTGATAGCAACAAAAAGGGTATTTCATTGTAAGTTACAATTGTTTCGATGCCAGTTGGACAATTTCAAGTATTATGGCGTTTGAAAATTTTCACATAACCAGCATTTCTTCAGACTTCTTGAATAAAAAAAACACTTTGACTTTGTTTTAAGAAAACTCCCTTAACGGAAATGAAGCATGCGAAAACATTTACCCTGGAGGCATCCTCCGTCAAAAGCCCATTCAAATATTAATATATCACCTAATTTTCGTATCCTTATTTAAAAACCAGTCATAAGATGTTTCCACAAAAACATAGCAATTTAAAATATTTTAATAATACTACTCATTGAATTCCTTAATTAGATTTCTATTTTTTTTTTCACATAATTAATTTTTTAAAAAAGAATTTAGAAATAAAAATTTTTTAAATTCTTTTTTAAAAAATTAATTATGTGAAATAAAGAAATATAGAAATCTAATTTAGGAATTCAATGAATAGTATTATTAAAAGATTTAATATATATATATATATATATATATATATATATATATATATATATATATATATATATATATATATATAGTACAAAATTTTGTTGAAATTCAAAGACTTACATTTTTCTTTTTTGTAACTTTTGTTTATTTCATTTTGGATTTCTTCATTACAGCCGTTTCGTTAATGGGATTGCAATTTTATGATTTTATGTGTTCATAAAAGTCTCCTATTCTCATCGATTCATCAGGTATTATTTCCATTCGATGTTACCAACAAAGAGTTAATTTTGTACATGATAAACCTGGCGTTTACGTTTGGGGAAAGGAAAATCCATCCCCACAAGTTGGCCATCTTAGGTGTCGTGCAAACTAAAATTCCTGTCATAAACCTTAATTTCGTATTTTTTTATTTTTTGTTTTAGTTTTAATTTCCAATTCTTTTTCCTATTATGTATTTTTTCCTATTTTTTAATAATTTTTATTTCTACATTTATGCGTGTTTATTCTAATATTCATTTTGTTTGGTTTCGAATTCTTATTTATAAGTTAATGATATGTGTGTGTGTGTGTGTGTGTGTGTGTGTGTGTGTGTGTGTGTGTGTGTGTGTGTGTGTGTGTGTGTGTGATTTACCGGTTTCCGTCAGATCACCAAAAACCGAAACTAAACAACGTTGGGCCTGGTCAGTATCAAAGTGGGTGACCATTTAAAAATTTCAGGTGTTGTATGTGTTCGCTTATTTTGGCATTGTTTCGGGTCAGTCTTGGTCCTCTCCTTACCACTGGACCTAAGCAGTGACGATTCAACATTTTCCTCAGAATTACATGCGCAGCTACTTTAACAATTGTATTCATTATCTCTTGAGACTGAACGAAGCCATCGATCGATATGTAACTCAACGTATGAGTGTTTGTGTGTGATGCTTGTGTATACCCTATAAAAAGACATTTAAGAGAATCTACATAAAATCTAAAATCGTACGCATGTAAAATTTATTGGGTAAGGAAGTGAAAGTATTCCCAAATCTCTAAGTGCCTCCCGTAAGGACGGTTATGAGGACATATCTTTTAAAACTTCAAACATATCCTATGTTGGTTCACGTATGTAAGCTAAGGGCGGGGGGGGGATGACGATCTTTCAAAATTTCAAATATACCCTATTTTCATGAAATTTATATCATAGGTATAAAATTCAATGTGGAAGATAATTGAAATGATACTGAATATATACTTTACTCTATATGTGTCGATTATCTACGTGTTCTAACCTTTCAGCGGTCGATGTAGAACAGAACGTCCATTTTAACTTCGAATACGTATATCCGATTTTAATGAAATGGAAGTCATATTTATAAGTCATTAATTTGGAAATATTTGAAACATCTCATCTTCTTCCGACTTATATAAAATGTCGAAACGGGAATAGGGGCAACAGTAAAACAAGGGATATAATATGGTGCTATAGATGGCAGGATGGTATAACGCACGTGTCGGAAAGTAGGATTTGAAGTGCCAGCACCTTTTTGTAAGAGCATTTTAGCATACAAAATAAATAACCCTAGGTAGCCCTGTCGGTATACTCCGGTAGGGGGCGCCTCAGGCTATTAGTAATAACAAAGCCATTCTGAAAGAGAGAAGACAAAGCCTGGAAGGATGAACCTCCTAGAACTGCACAGGACTAACAACATACCGCAGTCAATAGGAAACAAGCTATCTCAACAATGTTCTAATGATTTTGCTACCGAGGAAGAAACTATCTGTCTCAGTGATAAAAATAGACAGTAATGATTTTTATTCAATCCCGAGCAACGTCGAGTATGTTAGTTTTTTCTTAATTCTCTTAACTTTAATAAATACCTCTTTATATTCCAGATTTGAGTACATAATAAAAAAAAATATTTATTGGATGTACTTGTTGTTTATCGTTAGACAATTTTTTAATAAAGTTTAGATATTTTAGACATTTCAGATTTTTTCTACTGCTTCAATTAAATTAGAGATCTCTATATTTTTTTAGGTTTCAATAAATTTTCTACGTGTTCAATTAAATTAGACACTTCTATATATTTTTCTAGTTTCAATAAATTTCCACTTATATATCATGTATGATATTATTATTTATGAGCCCAAAATTAAATTCGTGTGGTGTATTTTTTATTCGGGATAACATGTCGAAGCGAAAGTATTCCATCTTTTTACTTTAGTACGTCGTTGTTTTGCTTTCTATGTGAAAGAGAAACAGGTTCTATGACGATATTTTGGGAAAATTCTTGCCAACATTATTTAAATATTTAAAATAAATATTCTCTCAGGAGACGCTGGTGTAGTAGTGGAGCTACATAGCCTGGGTAGGATGATATGGGAGGAGAGTTGTTGCCCGTGCAGCAGTCCTTCCTCTCCACGAAGCTAGAGAGTTTCAGGAAAAAAGAGTCGATAAAGCTTGACTCTAACTGCGCCGCAAGTGTAGCCACTGATTACAATATAAAGTAAGGCCACCTAAGGGACTCTGGCTTCGGATTTTTTTTACTGGAATTTACTCCTTTAGTCTTTTTTCTGATGGGGTGATACCGCAAGGCGGCGGAGCCTTTCCCCAGGTGAGCTACCATCCAAAGTTTACGAGCCCAACGAAGTGGCTGGTTTTAAGGCGCCAATGGACCGCCTTTGCCCCGTCTCCCAGTTAGCATAAACAGTTTCGCTAAGCTAAACTAAACCATAAGAGAAGCTCAGGAGCTGGACTTGGTTGTCCGAAGCTATTTGAGACGCATGGAGCATGGGGGCATTTTTTTAAGGGAGAGGGAGCTTATCCTCACTACTATCCTTGGTTGTGACAACATGTGAAACCAAATAAATATATAGTTCACATTACTCTTAGCGGCTGCGTTCTAAATTCCATAATGATCAGTTAATTAGTTTAGGAGTGGATTTCTTGCCACCGTTCCCATTATTATAACTAGTGTGCTTTCCTTGTTTCTGTTTCCTTTTCTTTCTATTCACTTGATCAAAATCCGGCGTAATTCGTTCGAACCCAAATCTAGGCATATTATAGATATCGTTTTATCGTGCCGAAGAATGGGAAAAAACAATTGATCTGTTTCACATTGTAAGGATTGCAAGATGAGTAGTGTGCGAACATGTTGATTGTGAAAGTAATGCGTGTTCGTTTATTTATGAGTAAATCGTATTCCGGAATTAGGGATTTGTTTACTCTCAGCCAATGAGATTTGCCGGATGTTTTTAAGGGAGATATTATTATTTTTCTAACGAGGAAAGGAAAGGTAATGGTATGAGTTTGCGGAGCAGTTACGTAGGAAGACTGAAAGGTATATGTGTAGTGCGAATAATATTTCCTGGTTTTGAATGGGGTCGGTAGGAGTACTTTTTTATGAGGGTAAATTACGAATTACTTCCTCTGTAGGTCTTGAAGATAGTGTTGATGACGCTCATAGGATGGACTGTAGCATTTTATTATCACGAATAAATATGCATGAAACGGCATTCTACAGTTACATAAGATGGTGAATAATAGTTTAGACATATTCAATTTGTATCTGACATATTATTGTAAATACTGTATCAAATGTTATTTGATACAGAGGGGAATTTCTGCAATCAAATTATTTATATATATATATATGTATAATCCTATAACTCCTCTGTCAGTTTTTGGTCTAGAGAAATGACACTTAATATATAGGGTATTCAAACCCATGTGAAACGTTATATTAGATTTTGAGCCGGGGAAAATGTCTCCAAAAGTATGAAAATTAAAAATATGAAATACGTAAATATATATAGAAAGAGATTTGTGTTTACTACAAACTTTTTTACGCAAATATTGCGCAAGTATAAATCATGTAGAATATCTGCATGAATATAAATACATGTAGTAGTGAACAAAAGATGACCATTCTATGAGAAAATTGATAAAAAATAGGGAATTAATTAAAACGAACGTTTAAAAGAATATGCAAATTAGCTAGATCTTTTTCTGATGAATGCAATTCCACGACCGATATATAACGAATTTGTATTTTCTTTTTAAATAAGTAGAAAAAACGGTTTTTTAATGTGGACATCAGTACACAAAACAACCCAAATGTATAGGAGTATATATTATTATTATTATTATTATTATTATTATTATTATTATTATTATTATTATTATATCAACTATCAAGTGTATTAACTTAATTCATTACAAATTGTTTCAATAGACAGGACAAAAATTATCCGTCCCTATCGTCAGATGATTCAAGTTAAAATAAAAATAAAAAGGAAAAATATTTTTTTTTGTGATTGCATATGGATATGAAAAACCAGGAGAGTGGAAGCGATGGTGACAAAAGGAAGAAAAGAAAAGAAGGAAAAAGAAAAGATGGGAAAGGCAATAAAAAATTAAATTTTAAATTTATTAAATAAACCCCATAAGACCTAAAAATTCTGTGTCCCACCTGACTACAACTTGGATGTCTTCAAGTCCAACATAAACAAATTCCTGATGAACCGCCCCCTTAAGAAAGACACTTTATCAAATCTCAACACTAACGTACTGTACACGCAATAACCATTATCCCCTAGTGGCTTCCAGACCTTGATAAGTAGTGATCACCTCGTAAAAAAAAAATTAGTAAAATAATCTTAGAGAGAATAAACTTACAATGAAGCCCTAGAAGTCGCATTCTTCCTCTCTGATATACAGCCAAATGCAATAGACATTATCAAAAAATGTAGGAAAACTGTTCTCATTAACCGGGCCAGCAGTGGGCCAAAAGGAATCAAGCCGGATCCTTTGATATCTCTATGCGCTCTCTGGATTCAGCAGAGGCAACTTACCTAGTAGGCCTTTTTATTTTCTACAACTAACAAGAATAATTGATACCAAACGTATAAGGCTCTAGAGGGAGGAATGATTGATAATTGTCGAGAACTCTGATGGCCCAAATGCGAAAAAACAAAAAAAGCCTTAATTTAAGTAAGGAAAAGAATTAATCTAAAAATCGACATTAAATCTAATATTAAAATTGTAAACTTTCTCGATGTTAATTTCAACCACATGAAACATCTTTAACTATCATTAACTACATCCTCAATTTCACTGAAAATAGAATTAGTACAAACTCATCTAAACGGGAATTTTTTAATAAACACAAACCCTTTTTATGAAGTAGCTCTAAATAATAGTGAATATATGAATACCACCATTAACTATATTGAACCCCCTCCCCAGCAATAAAAAACAGATATAGGAAAAGTATTTACTTCGACCCTCCTTTTAATATAATCATTAAATACAAACTGGGAAAAAATTCTTCAAGTTAGTTAACACCCACTTCTCACCAAATAACATATTGCATAAAATCTTTAATAAAAACACAATAAAACTAAGCTACAGTTGCAGTGATAATCTAGAAAGAATAATTAACAGGCATAATAATAGAATACTTAATAATGACACCAATAATTACAATAATAACAATAACACAAAAAACAGCAACTGCACAAATAAATCAAATTGTCCACTCAAACAACAATGCGTACAGACTGAAGATGTATGCAAAGCCACAACTGCCCCAATAGAAAGCCTAAATGATATAAATACTACACCAGACTTACTGAAACCTCTTTTAAAGCCCGTTTTAGAGTCCACAAATGCTCTTTAAATAATCTCAACCACCTCAACAAAACCTCATTAACAGCCTACTACTTAAACCTGATTCAAAATAATCTCATACCTATCATTAAATGGGAAATTCTCAAAAATCTAATACTTGTAAATCTTTATATTCCCCCTGCTTTTGTCTACATGAATTTTTTTATTACTAACTTTACAGATAGAGATAAGTTATCAAACATTAGAAATTAAACATCAACTGTTTGTAAATATTCCAAATCCCACCTTCTTAGCAACTTCACACCCTACTGAAGATCATATAATACAACCCTCTCAGCCTAATAACTGCACATTTTTAACACTATTACACTACCTAACGAAACGCACAACTATTACATTAAACACTATTTTACTTTATTACTTTTTAAGCAAACTACCTTATTTTTCATTGTTCATTATCTATTTTATGCTTTTGAGATGATATCATCCTCCTAATTATCACAGTTTTTATTAACTGAAAATTTCTTAGAAATGTAATTACGGTTAGACTTCAAATTCCCCATCTTCTCCTATCCATGCGTATTATTCTCCACTAATAATTCCAAACATAGTTATGCGTAATATTCTCGATTAATAACTCCAAATATTTTAAAAATAAAATTAAAATTATTAAACCTATGTAGTCAAAACTTTAAATGTCTGAAACTACTACAAAATCCGACACTCCTAGGAATTCCACACCTTTCACAATCCATCCCTAATCTACTTTAATACTGCATGGTAATTTAACAACCCTATTCCCAACTACTTTCACATCCCCTTTAATCCTAGGACAACTCAACATCGTTTTATGATGCCTACTTTTTTAATATTTTCCCAAACAGCCCATGTATTCTTTCTTTCTTTATTTTTTATCTATTTCCCTTTGTTCCCTAAACTCGACTTTAATTCTAAAATCTACCCAACAGAATCTAAAATTGATTTCCTACACAAAGAAATATTATATAAGCTATATTGGACGCATCTGTTTACATAATTCGATCTGCAGACCTGAAACTTGATATATAACGTATTTGAACCTTGGGAACACTTTCGATTTGGCTTTTAGCATATGAAAGTAGCTGCTAAGTGCTCAATATTAAAAGAAAGAAAAAAAATGACCGGTACAGGTGTTAATCGAGTAACTACTGAGCATGCGTACATATACATTTTTAGCTTAAAGTTGCTTAATTTTTAAGCTTTTCTCTTTCATTCATCTAGCGATAGCTCAGACGGTAACGACGGAGGTTGTAGCAGTAAATGGCCACTAAGGCTGGAGCGCTGAATGTTTTGGTTTCGATTTCGGTTGATGACACCGAAGTATTTTTTTTTTTTAACTTTTGAAATCATTACTATATATATATTGGGTACAATATAATAATCAATAAAAAAAACACGCCCTACAATAATATATGCGAAATCTGCATGAATTAAAATATATTTAAGCGTATTTTATGACCGGAAAACGCCGAGTAGCCCGCTAATAGTAAATAAAAACAATAAAATGATTATACCAAATTTTTGATAGTGAAAATTGAAAATAGTCGTGAAACAATAATGAAAGCAAAAAATAATCCCGAGCAATGCTGAGTAGATATGGCTTGTATATTGATATACTTTTGCAAGAAATTCCATAATCAAGTTAAAAAACACATTTCGAGAAACTAAATTATAAATTGTGTTTATTCAGATGGAAAAAAGGAAAAACGAGAAAGATTGATGTACATATGATGTTATTGACATAAATTACATAGAGATTTTTTTAGTTTGCAGAATATTTTCTACCGCCAAAATATGTATCCGAAAATAGGATTATATTTTCAGGTTTATTTTGTGCCAAAACACGAGGAATGTTCCAAAGAGTAATGACTCCTATATTTTTATTATCCGCTCGAATAGATCTTATATATTCATGACCTGAGAATTTCATCTCTCTGTTGCAGATATTGACGGTGTGAAACTCTAAAGAAAGAACCTGTCAAGGATGTGCGCCAGAAGCAGAGATGCGTCATTGAATTTCTTCTGTGCAGAAGAAGTGAGTTGATTAATATTCACCGGCGCCTGTTGAACGTTTACGAAGCCGATGTACTTGATGTTAACACAGTTAGATGGGTTCGTCGATTTCAGTATGGCGAGAAAGATGTAAGTGGCAAAGCAGACTCTGGTACGACCGATGCATCAAACGAGGCTAGTAAAAGTGCATTGAGAATGATGCTGACTAGAGAAAAATAAAATGTGGAGCACAAAATTTAACTCGTTTCAATGATACCACTTTCTTTTTCGTAGCTCTTTCACGTTTTAGTTTCTGGGTTTAAAAAAATAGGAGGTCTTACCTTTACATATATTTATTGATCGTTTATTATTAACAAACTGTGTTTATCCGGGATTGACCAATTGTTGTTTTTCATGGGTTGGCGACTTTTATTGATTTTCGCTGTTTCATGTTTTATCAAATTAATATTTTTCTACCAAATTATTTTTAATCTCTTTTGAAAGTTAAATTTTAGTATTAAGATAAAATTAAATTATTTATTAAACCAAATTGTTTTAAAACAAACAAAGAAAAACTATAACTAATTTTTTAATCGCAATGTCGTTTTAATATATTAAATAAATTTAAATTTAATATTATTAGGTATAAGTTGTTTCGAAAAATTTAAATCTAGGGACTTTCTCGATAATTTGGAAGCGAGATATTACGTTATACTTAACAGTTTAAATGTTACTAAGTTCCTTTCAAAATTCTTCTTTTTGTTCAACTGTTGACCAAATATACTTGCCTATTTTTTTGTAAATCGCACCAGGCAAGACAGGAGACCACTTGATTTAAAGAGCTGAATATACAGGGTGACCAAAACTAAATGGGTCCTAACCCTGATTAGGCCCTGTTTCTTAGTGCTTTATCCGAATGAAATGAAACTTTGGTCATAACTAGTTAATTATATTCAAAACATCACATCAAAGCATTAGGGTCTTTGGCCTTTTTTTCTCCGTTGACTGCAAAATGCTCAAAAAAACAATTAAATGTTCTTTTTTTTCGGGGGGGGGCACCCTGTACTACACTCGATGTCTAAAAATAGCCAACGATAAATGTTAAACGGATATATTTTCTCCCAGAAAATAGAAAAGCTTCCGCCATTTGTGAGAAAAATCGTTCATGGAATGAGAAGACTAAATGATAAACTGATATGGATTTTGCAAGATTATTTTAAGATTTGAGATAATATTATTTTAAATGGTCAATTCTTATCTTCTGTTAGAGTTAGTTTTATTATTTTTTTTATTGTTAATAACTAAAAACAGGGAGAGAGAATTACAGAAGCGAGGTTGGATAAATGTTTTAGGGTACAAATCACCCCTATTTGAGAACTAAGTGGAATCAACCAGTCCTATGAATACCACTGGTTTCAGAGACTAAACGGAGACATTCATACCATGTTTAACCGCATGCTACGAACACGTTCCTCTCATACCACTTTAGTGGATCCTGTATTCTTTATGATAAATACATATTATATTTTATATACTACTTGTGCGTTCTTTCATTTTTGACCCCTAGAATGGGTCTACAACGACTGACTGACGAGTATGATTCAAGAACTTCCCGAATCAATCTACAATAATTGGTTACAACAACTGGATGACGAATATTCGGGCAAGGACTCACTCTAAAAAAAAAACAGCCATTTGAAAACAACATTTGACGACCAAAAGAATTAAGGAAAAAAGAACACACGCGGATATTCGAAATAATTTTTTCCTACACTTTAAAAGTATTTTCAAATGTTTGGTGAAGAACAGGAAAAACTATTACACAACGTTGGGGAAAAAAAAACAACAGTCCACAGACGCGGGATAAAAACACTTCGAAAATGGACAATCCTTGCCGAAAAAGGGATTTTACAAAGACGTCGTGAAAAGCCTTATCTTGCTGTTAAAAATGCTACTAAAAGTGAAACAGAACTCAAGACAATTGCGTTTAGTAATGTCTCGCTAATACGTCGTATGGTTAAAAGGCATTAGCGTTGGGAAAAGAAAATCTCCTGCAAAAGTAAATGATAGTATATTTTATTTAATTGGCTAAAGCGAGTATTCGCACAAAAACAAACAAAATAAAACGTCGTATTTTAATCTGATTAAAATAAACTTTACACTGGTCGACGGAAGTGCACATTAAAGAAAAAAAACCGATTTAGCTTCGCACGACAAATAAAGTGTTAACGAGAAAAGGACATTCTTTTTTCGCACAGAAATTGAAACGAATAGCCAATATTAAATAAATGCTATAAAATTTCTCTCTCACAGATAAGCAACTAATTCTCTTTAAGGAAAAAAGAGGGGAAAATGTGTAGGATCAACAAGGAATTGAACCCATACCTTACGAAAATTGAAAATGTCGAACGAAATCTACTGCTTTTTGTATAAATGCAAACGCCTAATTATTTTCTCAGGAAAATTGCCACACGAAAAAATAAATATATGAAAGAAATATTCGATAAATAAACAGGTACGAATTTTGTAAAGGTTTTTCTATAGAGTTAGTACTATAGGAAAAGTAAATAAACGAATTGTGGTGTTTCTGAAAAAGAAACTCATTTTGTCATATCATGTAATTCTAAACCTTCCAAGAAAAAACAAAATGGAACAAAATGGACGATTTTGCAAAACAGATTTTGGAAATGGTGAAATTCCAACAAAGTCAACAATTAGAACTGGAAAAAAGTTCCGAGAAGCGCAAGTAGAAATACAGAAACAAGACGACGAAATGCAACTGAAAATAAATAAAACAGATGGAAGAGAAACAGTTAAATTTAATGAAATACCTAGAGGAAAAACAGGAAACAGAAAAGAAAGAAATGAACGAACAAATATTGGAATTTAAAAAATTACATTTAGAGCAACAAAATCAGTCAGATAAAAAAAGGATTTGATAACGCAAGTTTTAGTGAATAAGAACAGCAGATAAGAAATCAGCACGGCTTTTTCACAAAATGCGATCTGGCCAGCTATTGATACATTTTACTACGCTCTTGAGGAAGACCTAACGTTTGAGGCATATTTCAGAAGATTTGAAGATCTTTTTAAGATTGATTGCAGTGCATGGACGGATCAAAAGAAGGTTCGTTTATTGCTACGGAAGTTAGGTACATCCCAACATAACAAATTCATGGACTATATTTTACCAAGAAAAACCAACGAATTGTCGTTTGACAAGGCAGTCAAACTATTAATAGAGTTATATTTTCCAAAAAGAAGCCTTTTTCATAAAAGATGGAAATGCATGAACCTTACACGTAAGGAGAGTCAGGACTATACAACTTTTGCGTCTATAGTTAATAAGCATTGTGACGATTTCAAATTGTCGTCGTTAACGGCGGACAATTTCAAATGCTTAATATTCACATAAGGTTTGATAGCCACAAAAGACGCCGATATAAGATGTCGTGCTCTAAATAAATTAGAATTAGAACCTGATTTAACGCTTCAGAAATTGTCTGAAGATCGTCAGTGGTTCGTGGCAATGAAGCTAGATTTTCGAAACATATAGGAAGCAGGTATCGCTCACATTCAAAAATACGCTTCAAAAATAAAGGATATCCGCCCGCCAGCAATTACCAACTAAGAGGCAAAAAGAACCCTTCACAAAATTATCAGGATAGACAAAATACTAGGACTCCTTGTAGTAAATGTATAAGACCTCATGGGTACAATGCATGTCAATACCAAAGAAAAATAACATATGACCTATGCAAGCAAGCAGGGCACAAGGCCTCCTATTGCAGAGCAAGAGTAGCAAAAAAAGAGCTACGTAAAAACTGTAAAAATGGATCCTTCACCAACAGAGAACATAAGGAAATATGTTACAGTGAAAATCAGAAATAAAGAAGTGAAACTGCAGCTCGATTCAGGCTCGGATTTATCAATTATAAATTTTCATACGTGGAAGAGAATAGGAAATCCCACGATGACAAAGACAAATAAAGTCGCAAGATCAGTAACTGGTGAAAAAAAATAAATTTTGAGGGTGAGGTAGTCATTAATGTGTCACTAAAAAGAACGACAAAAAAGCTAAATGTATTCCTTCTAAGAAACACAACGAACTTATTCGGGACCGATTGGATTCAGGAATTTGAATTATGGGACTCACCAATGAGTGATTTTTGTCAAAAAATCGAAAACCTAACGACCGAAGCCGACAAACTCAAAAAAGATCTCAAAATATATTTCCCAAGTGTTTTCTCTGAAAAGCTTGGATGCTGCACAAAACTAAAAGCGAGATTCGAATTGCTGGATGAAGCAAAACCAATATTCAAAAAGACTAGTTAACACTGGGATTTTGATCTCTATTAACTATAGTGAGGGTGCAGCCCCCACGGTATAAGTGAAAAAAATCTAAAAAATTAGGATATGTGCGGACTTCTCTACCGGATTGAATGCGGCGCTCAAGGACCATCACTATCCGCTACCAAACCGAGACGAAGTATTCGCTAAGGTTAATGGCGGAAAATTTTGTTCCAAAATAGACAAGCGAAGCATACCTACAAATACCAGTAGAGGAGGATAGCTGGAAAGTTTTGTGTATCTAAACGCATAAAGCACTTTATAAATTCAATAGATAAGCAGTTGGTATAAAAGTAGCACCTGCAATTAACAGGTAATCGATACTTTGCTAAGCGGTTTGTATTTCGCAATAGGCTATCTAGATGATATTCTTATGCGTAGTCAAAATGATGAACAATATAGAGATCATGCATTTTAAGTGTTTGACAGAATAAAAGAATACAGCTTCACATTGAAGGAAGCAAAATGCAAATTTGTTTTGGAACGAATAAAATACCTGGGTCATATAATAGATAAGGACGGGAAGGAAACCCGATCTGCAGAGGTCTACAGCTATAAAAGGCATGCCAGGGCCTCATAATTTAATAATTTGCAGATTTTTTTAGGGCTCGCGAACTTTTATCTAACGTTCATTAAGAACACGTATCAATTGCGTGCGCCATTGAATGTACTATTAAAAAAAAAGACAAAAAATGAGATGGACGCCAGTCAGCATTTAAGAAATTAAAAGATGTATTAACGTCAGATTTATCCCTGACTCATTTCAATCGGAAACAAGAAATTAATGTCGCAACTGACGCAAGTTCTTATGGGGATTGGGGCGTGCATTCTACACAAGATGCCTGTTGGGTTCACTAAGCTGATCGCATATGCGTCAAGAACTTTACTGCCTTCCGAGAATTACTCCCAAAGCGAAAAAGAAGCACTGGGGATCATTTTCGGGGTTATCGATTTTTACACGATCGTAAATTTAAATTACAAACTGACCATAAACCGCTTATAACCATCTTTTGCTCTAAAAATAAAAGGTCTGCCAACGTACACAGCCAACAGACTGCGAAGATGAGGGACCATTATACTGAATTACGATTTCAGTATGGAATTTCTTACATCTGCGAAGTTAAGTCACGCAGATGGATTGTCGCGATTAATTTCGAAATCAAGGGCACCGCTTGAAGACACAGTAATAGCGTCACTACAAAGTGAAAAGGACTATACACAAATACTATGTAATACGATCAAGGAACTACTAGTGAGTTTGGAAGATATAATAAGGGAGGCTGAAGAAGATAGTTTCATCAAATAAACGAAACAAAAAATTCAATCAGGTGAATCGGCGGGGGAAGTTTATTCTATATGCAATGAGGTACTATTGTACCGAGAAAAAGTAGTAATCCCAGCTGAACTACAAAAGAAAATTCTAAAGGATTTCCATACGAGGCACCTGGTGCTACGCAAATGAAGAGCCTCATACGTTTACTCGAAGAGTATGGACACTGATATAGAAAGCACGGTAAAGTCGTGTAAGAGATGTCAACCTATCATCCCCGATCGAACGCTCAGGCAGAGATTTTTGTAGACACGCTTAAAAGAGCTATGAAGAAGGCTAAAGGAACGTCCTCAGATAAGGCACTCCAGCAGTTTCTTCAAGTTTATCAAATTACGCCAAATGAAAGCGCTCCATCGAAGATGTCGCCGGCAAAGTTAATGTTCGCGAGGAAAATTAGGCCGGTCTTCGAGAAACTGTTACCAAAACAGGTGAAATCGCCAAATACTATAGTTCCTAAAAAGAGGTATTTACCTGGTGAAAGGTATTTTTCCAGGTACACAAAAATAATATTACGATGTGGGAACTAGGAAATGTCCAGAAAAGGATCGGGTGGATGGTCTACATTATCGAAGGTCCAAGATTTAGTCCCAAGAAACATTTAAACCAAATTCGGAAACGTATCAAACACAGATGACGAAAGACAACCTCTTGCTGAACAAGAAGAGGTAATAGACAAGATATGTGACACCACAAGCAGCCGGACAACGCCGGTCCTCCAGGAAAATGACCGACCCGATAGAGATCAACCCCAGGAAAAAGAGCTATATGATCATTCCAGGGGAATGAAAATCTCGGGAAGGAGTGTTGTGGGGTACAAATCACCCCTATTTGAAAACTAAGTGGAATCAACCAGTCCTATGAATACCACTGGTTTCAGAGACTAAATGGAGATATTCATACCATGTTTAACTGCATGCTACGAACACGTTCCTCTCATACCACTTTAGTGGCTCCTGTATTCTTTATGATAAAAACATATTATATTTTATACACTTTACACTACTTGTGGGTTCTTCCATTTTTGACGCCTAGCACGGATCTACAACAATAAAAATATCATAAAATAAGTTCAAACGATCAAAAAAAAAAAAAGAAAAAAGGACGAGGGTAAACAGAAATTTAGTAAGAGGTTGGTGTTTTTGTGAGTTAATTACAAATTACGGTTAATTCTAAAAATCCTAATGCTTTTTTTGTTTTGTTTTTTTTTAAGTTTTTTCAAGCATAAAGTCATATTTTAACATTATTTTGTGTTACTAAAATGTATAGGAAAAAAGCCTTCAGCAAACAAACGTTTATTAACGCAGCTATTTACAAAACAGAGCTATACTCAAATATTAAACAATACAATCTTAGTACAAATTATTTTATAAATCGGTTTTAATATTTATGTATGACAAATTAAGGCACGACACATGTACGACAAAACGCAGCATATGCCTCTACTGATTCTCTAATCGTGTGATATTTAGACATGGCAAATATAGACACGATAAATTTAGGCACGACAAATTAATGCACCACGAATTGCTCCTGTTGTTTTTTTTAACCAAGAATCTTTGTAAAATATAAACAATTTTTTTTAATTAGAAAGAATCTTTTTTAAACAAAGTACATGTCAAGCATAAAATTAAAAGAATGTTCTCTTAAGTCATTTTTTTAATATTGGATACACGTATGCAAATGAATGTGAAATGACATCACCGACAGGGAAAAAAAGACAGACTATAAAAAATGCGATCACGTGAGAGACGTCACAGCTGTAACGATAAGTCACGCATTGCAGGAGAATGAGGAAGTAAATGTCGTTCTTAAAGAAGGAAAAAGAATTCGAATTATGTTCTTTACGACGTAGACTGCATACATTGTGTGCGTCTAGTGACATAACGTGTGTAACGTTACATTGGTTTACACTTTTTAAATCGTGAATTATTCTTTAAGTGTGTGTGTGTGTGTGTTTAGTAAATGTTTACCAAATCAAATGACAATGGAAACTAAATATATCAAGAAACATTTTTATTCCCCTCAAATCTCGGCCCGTCAATCTAAAGAGAAAACTTGTTTATTTTTGTAAAATATTTTAGCGAAAGAAAAAAAAAACGGCATGCCATTCCATCTCAATTAAAATCGATTTCTTCTAATTCTTGACATAAGAATCCCAGGTTGCTCGAATGGCGTGCCTAAGTATCCCATGAAAAGAATCAGCAGCAGTCTTCTTGCTTTTGACATACATTTGCTGTGCCTTAATTTGTTGTACATAATTAGTAAAAACTTTTAAATGCTGGTTTTGTCTGTCATTTCTTATTTGCATAATTATGCAGCCAATGTATATGTTTTAAAAGTTTAGTAAGTAGTAACAATAATTATGTACGGGATGACTACCCCTAAAAATAGCACCATGCCCATAGAATCGTTAATGAAATTGTTTTGGCGATATTAACTATGAATGAAATGATCCATCTAATATGTGAAAGGCAAAATGGGTGCGAGCGTTTGTGTATGTCCACGTAAGGCTTTTTGCGTCGGGGTTCTCGCGTCGGTTAGATTCCGCGAGAAGTTTTCGCATACTTCCGAGATCGTGATATCTCAGATTCGCAAACGGACACCGTCTCTATGTTTTTTTTTGTTTTTTTTTTATTTTTAGTGGTTTTTGTTTGTTTGTTCGTTTTTGTTTTTTTGTTTTTTGTTTTTATTGATCGAGTTAAACAAAATTCCGACCGTGGAGTCATCTCAGGTGTTTGCTCGGCTTTTTGGTATGAAGCGAAACTGTTCGGAAAAGCGGCAAAGCATTTAAATCATCGCACGTTCGATTGACTATGCTTAAATACGACGCACGCAACTTCTGCCTGCGTGATGGCGACATCGACTACCGCGTTACGTTTTTTTTTTCACCTTCTTTCCCTCCTTGGCGTTACACGTTCGTGCCTGCCTGCCTATACAACATTTTTTTAACTTCACCTTCTTTTCCTCTTTCACGTTACGGGTTCCAGCCTACAACAACTTTTTTTAACACCTCTCTCTATCCTATTGTTTCTCCCCCCACCCTTACTACACCACCGCCGAGTGCCCCCGCTAGTATACAATAAATAGCGAAAGAATAAACATTAATGCAGGATCTAGATTCGAAGAAAAACCAAGCTTGTTCGTTGGCTACACAAACAACTTACACTTTTATGTTTTTGTTAATACATTTGTAACTCTATTTCCGTGTTCTGTTTTCCTGGTAACCCTTTAACTAGGATTATAAAAGAAATTCAAAACCAGCAATAGTTCGTATTACTAAACAACAGTCTGTGCCTAATTAATCCACACATATTTTTATCCATTAATGGCAGTGTCTTTGTTTTATTAACATTTAACTACTATAAGCATAAATTCTCAATAACTTGCATGGATTGATTTGAGCTGTGATGACACTTCATTTCAAGAATAGTCCAGGGATTGTTTTGATATACTTTTTCTTTGAGATAAACATACAGATGAGAATCTGGAATGTCATGATCCGGTGAGTGTGAAGTCAATTTATGGTAACACATATTGATTAGCTTACCATTAAAGTTTCATAAATCAGTCACATGAATGGTACACCTTATCCTAGGTTACCTCTAGTAACAACACTAAGGTGGATACTCAACCAGACTAAATGAATTCTGGTCCAGGGATGCAGTAAGGTCAAGAGATTGCAAAAAGATATACTATAACATAGCTTATGGCGAAGTCACTTGCGGCGAAGAAAATTAATGGATTCCTCATTGTATATATATCTAGCGGAATTCGAAAATTGAAATATTAAATTCTAAGTTAAATTAATAGTATCTACGGAACTGTCATAATGAGAATATCCACAAATAAGAAAAACGATTAGGTAGAAAATCAATTATTAATGAAAACAATTTTCAAAACGAAAATTAAGTTTTGCTAAATTGGCCATGTATTTTTGGTTTTCACAAAATATTCATATGGTTGGATTGCAGACATGATTGTAGATTTTATTAAGAATTCAATGTGTGGCATTTTTAGCTTCTTCTTCCTGTAAAATATATTTATAAAATTATCTATTACAATTTTAATTGCAATTTATCGTCCTCTGAAATATATGAAGTCTACACGAAAAAATTATAGAAAGTGTTGTCCATTTAATTATATGATCCATTTACTTATAATTCATCTGATTGCAACTATAAATTATCGAAATTAATGAAACGTTTCTGAATTTTTTGCGATGAAGATTGATTATTCGTATTATTTAGATTCTTTGGACTACTGATCCTACCTTGAGTGTCATCTTCACAAAGTTTTGGTCGATGTAAAATTTGACCTTCTGTATATTGTCGAACTCGGAAATATTTCTGTCGAACTCGGGAATCTGTTCTGTATTTTTCACGCAAGCCTTATTTAATCCACGATAGTCGCATTCTTTCGTTTTACGAACCACAACTAAGTAGAAATCCTAAGTAAATCGCGATTGTATTTTAAGTGACGCCCGTACTGAATGCTGAACCTTCAACATCCAGAAAAGGTGTACCTTACAACTGAATTTGCACAAATGCTTACACTTTACACACTACCTCACAAGTACTCAAAGACGGGCGACATTCAAAATATAATTGTTAATCACTTAAGACTTCTATCTAGCCATGGCTGACGAATAAAAGCATGCTATCCCCTTAGATTAGATAAAATGTCCTGCACTAATGTTTTTTACGGATTCGACAGAAAGATTCCCAAGTTCAATAGAAAACTCACAACACACCACATGCACCGAATGGCATGAAAATAACACCCTACCAGTGAGTTACTCGTTCAAACTCTTTGACATAACATTCATAGGCAGCATGAATTGGAACAAATATTTTGAGGACATTGCCAAGACTGCTGCAAAGAAGGTGGAACCCTTCTACCATGTTAAAAAAATATTCACACTTTACGTTATTCTGTATAAGTGCAAAGCGACATATTAATATTTTCTACAGGTAGAGCATCTAATAAAGTTTAACGAGCTTAATACAAGAGTGCTCAATACTGAAGTAGGGTAAGATATACTTTTTTATTGTTTTAGATAAGCATTATGTTATGGTGTTAAATGGTAATAAAAACGAAAGGAACACAGGAATCTTAGCAACAAACATGTATTCACATATATTACAGGCAAGGCGGGTTGAGCAATACCATTCCTCAACTGTTGAGCGTTTTTGCACACGGCCTGCTTAGCCGCGTACCAAACTCTGACTGCCGGTACTGGTTACCGGAAGTGACGTCACCAGAGGATGTGATGTCATGAGATAGTTCTTTAACCCCAAGGAGGGGCGTCTCATGGGCATGTTTCGGTCAGTCAGATATATTAAGAAATATAGATATTACCTAAGCAAACAACAAACAAACAATAGGATGGTCGATGTTGCGTGTCATGAACAAACCAGAAGTCCGTTCTCTATAGCATTATACATAAAAAGAATCAAAACAGAGTTCTCCATTTTTTGGTTACATTATTGTCGAACCGTTAAAAACTGAAGCTTACAAAATGATAAGAGCATACAAACATTGTTCAAGGAATTGCACGAAGGTAGTCAACAACATATGAGTTTGTGCATGATTACTTGAAACTGGGCAATCTTGCAGAAAGTGTATGATATTGATAAACTTACAACGCGCCAGATGCATAGCTTGCCATGAAAATAACACCCTACTTGAGGGTTCATCGTTCAAACTCCTCGAGTTAACATTCATAGGAAATATGAATTGGAACAAATATTTTGAGGACATTGCCAAGATGATGCAAAGAATGTCGAATTCCATTACCATGTTAAAAAAAAGTAGTCACACTTGATGGTGTCCTATAATTCTCCCATATATCTCCCACTACTTAATCCCCATTAGTATCCATAAAAGAGTCTTAAAATTAATAGGAACTGAACTATCTGCCAGGCTCCAACTTCTGTCCCATCGCCATAACATTTGTTCGCTGTGCCTGCTTTACAAAAACTAATGAAATATGCTCATTAACTCACAGCACTTGTGCTTCCTCAACGTACATACGTACAGACTAACCCAATAAGAAACAAAATCCCACCCTTTCTATTCTAATACTTTTGTTCACTAAACTTTGCTTTGGTATTCCATCCCTGTTTCTTGCTTCCATGATTTTCCTAAATGGAGAAATTTTCATGTCATATGAACAGACATCTCGCTGTTCAACTCCACAGAAATCTGTAGGTATTTTTACAATGAGTAATCCATTACGTTCGAGTGTTAATAATGAAAGAAAAGTATAAAACCGAAAGGAAGCAATGCAGACGCCATTGAAGAAACACCAGGAAATGCAAGTTACAAATGCTTGGAAACATCTACGGTCATTCAATAAGGAGACGGTCGAGACGAAAAAGGGATCATGCCTCACTAGATATCAAAGTCGATTTCATACTTTGTCAAGATAAGAATGAATATTCTGAGTGGCATCACTCTAGATATCATTTTTATTTCATTGTTAGATGTTAATATAAAAAAGCTCAACACAGGCCATATTTTGATGCGAGAAAACTATCACCGTAGAGAAACGATGCTATGAAGTTATTGTCGAAGTATCGCACAAATATTCAGAATATCATTAGATATATCCAATTTCTACGATTTGGGGCGAAGTTGTTCGCTCGATTTATGTTCATGCTCGGCCGTTCACAAACATTATCTATCCATTTTTTCCTTTTTTCTGCCTTTTGACAGGCTACCTTGTATTGCGCCTTCAATGCATAGTTTGCATAGACATACACTTTAATGCTTAATGTAGCCAAAAGAAGCTCCTTAGTTTTCATTTGATGACAGAGGATCTTGTTGAGATGCCAGTGAATTTTCACAACTCTTCAATACTGATGTGATCAGATAGTTTGTGTTACATAATCGCTATGACCGGTTGTTCAACATGCTTTTGCCCAGTCTATATAATGTATACACATACTTTTGTCGTTGGTACAAGTATATACACACAATGCATCAAAGTAAAAAACACAACACAGTTGATCTACAAAAACATATTCTTGTTTTTTTTTTGTTTTGTTTTTTGTTTTTTTAGCTCCGGCAATCAGTTTTTCTGTGACAAATAATTATTCTTGTTTTGACGTTTACTAAAAGGATCGGGGTGCATTGTTAAACGGTTGTCTGGTGAATAAAATGGTTACACGTGCCGCAGCTCTTACTCTCTCTCTCTCTCTCTCTCTCTCTCTCTCTCTCACACTCTCTCCTTCTCTTTCTTTCTCTCTCTCTCTCTCTCTCTCTCTATCTCTCTCTGGCTGACTTTTTCTCTGTGATGATTTTATTCGCATTGGAATCTTTAATATTTGGTTTGCCTATTGTCTCAACCTTTGACCGATCTCTGCTCAAACTGCATTTCCTTGTGCAATGGTGAAAAGTCCCGAATTCTTAACATTTGAATCTATTTGCGAGTGTGCAACCAATTGAATGTTTTCCTTCTCGGCGTTGCCTGTCAATATCTAACACATGATCATTAATAGAGTGCATAATGTGGTTTTAGACAGTATTACTTTTAGAGTATAGTTGACACATTCCATTCCATATAAGACTACAGAAAAGACATATGCGTTAAATATATACGCTTTTATTTTGTATGATACACGTTTATAAGTTATAGTGATTTTGTCTCTTTTAAAGGCCGCCCAACCTAATGCAATTCTCTGGTTTACAGTGGTTTGCCCGTCGTTAAATTAAGGCAGCTTTTGCTCAGACACAAAGTCTCTTATTTCATTTTAGGTAACGCCTGGTTTTCTAGCTAGCAAACAAATTGCTATGGATGGCAGAATAACCATGTATTCGCTATAATAACGCTATTATTTCAGCACGGTCCGTATTCATCAAATCAGGTATAAACAGCTATTAGATACATATATTTTTTTACTAGATTGCGTAATCCAGTTAAAAATTGCATTAGTTTCGATAAGTTTTATTACAAGCTTGATAAATGCAGAACAATAAATAGATGACAAAGACAAATGCAGTTCATAGACAAAAAAAAAACATATAACTATTCTGGTTGTAGAATATTTTTACCGCCAAAAATATATTCAAAAATAGCATTATACTTTTTCCGCCAAATTATTTCTTTATATACATATATATAGCTTTGCCATTTTTTTGCCATTAGCTTTGCCATTTTTTGGCATTTTGTTTACTTTTGTACGAATTAATATTTATTACAATATGATTTTAAAACTTATATGTAATTATTATGGTAGTGTTCGTTCATTAAATTATCACTTTAGCAGAAATGCTTTAAAAATACAGAAAATAAAAAAAAGATGAAAAAGATGAGGAAGATTGATGACTACTATTATTGGCTGAAAAAAAATAGAATCATTTTTTGTTTGTAGGATATTTTTACTGCCAAAAAAGTATCCAAATATAAGACATTATTTTGAATTCATTTTGTGCCGAAGTATTTTTGTTTTATCTTTATTTTGAACTTACTCTACCCGCTCGAAATTAGCCGGGCATGTCCATTTCTTTTTTCGGTTTTGTGCTTTTCGATTAAATTATTATTATTTAACAATTAGTATTTATCAAAATAGTACTTTGAGAGTTAACATTCATTATTACAGTATCGTGCGTTCATTATATTAGTAATTGAATCCAATTCATACAAAACTCTAGCTAATTTTATGGGTGATAGTGTTTGAATCTCTACTTTACATTCTTGCATATAAATAAAGCCCAAACTTTCATTATTTTTATGCATGAAGATTTACAAAGAATTTTGAAGTAAGATCACATTCTGTTTTTAGTTTAAATACTTCGAAGCTTACAAATTTCAGTGAATTTATTAATTTTCTTTTTGGCCCATTAACAAAGTACATACATTGTAATAGTCCGTTGTGTATTTAATTTTATATTTAAATTATTTTCATAATTTCTCCTCTCAAAGGAACTTTGTCTGCATGTCTGTGAATTCGTGCCCTGTGGACTCGAAAATGGATAGGTCGATTTTTATGAAGTATCACATGAAGGTATTTTATGTGCCTGGCAGAGATCTTAGATAGGCTTTGCGTCGTGATGTCTTCGATAAGTATCGATGATCGAAATAACTCGATGAAAGAAGGAACAGACGATTTTGACCAAAGTTAACATCATGCACATACTAACATCACAAGTGCATTTGAGAAGTTTTATTTCCACACAAGCCGAAAAGCTCAACATGTAAAATCAACAGTAGGTTCTTAGATATGACAGGAGAGCGTTTGAAATAATTTTTATTCTGTTTGGAGCACAATTCCATAATGTTGCTTGATTTTTTGCATTTTAAACTTTAATGCTAACCATTATAAAATCAACAGTAGGTTCTCTACAGTGCAATGTAGACTACAATATATTGTGAACTTAGTCACTTCGAGAGGCATGTGCAGCTTCCTCCAGCTGCATTTCGATGGATCCCCTCTTAAAGCAGGCAATCAATCGATTTGATTGAAAATCGTGTTATTTCATCGATTTCGATGGCAATATGAAAGTGTGAAACATTTATTGATCATCACAACTTTATGTCACTCGTCTCTGGGAACGATAGTTTGCAGATTAAGATTATCATTATATGCACTAAAAGTGACCATTGTTAAAATTCACACCTGCACCTGTTAACCATTGAAGTAGAGTTTAGAACATGTAACATTAATGGATATCTTCACTGCCCGTGGAAACTGCTACGTTGGGTTCTCAATTTTAAGTAATGGTGGTCATTTATATAATTATATTGTAGCGAAAACCATGACCAAAAATTCTATTTGGTTTTCTCTTTGGATTCACCAATTATCAAGGCCCGAAGGCCACTTGAGGATAAGGGTTTATGAATGTAAGGTTGTAGTGTAATAGTCATTAATAGTGTAAGTTGGGTAGAATTTGATTATTTAAGGGGACGGTTCCAAAAAATATAGTACTAATGCACATTAGCACTCACGAGGCATCGCTGAATTGACTGAGTAATAAGATTATTATAATTATCGTAGTTGAATTAGACTGATTTAAAGAAAAAATACAATGCCAAGACAAATGTGATTAAATGACGGTTTAGGAATCTACCATGACTATATTCTATGAACAATAACAAGAAAACATTTTAGATAAATAAAAACAAATATGTTTTCCTAACTAGCGCAAACAATCATTTAAAATACGTCTGACCTCTAGAGTTTTACGTAGTCTGACGTAGAGGTCACTTAAGATGACGTTGATATTAGGAGAGAGTTTGAAAAAGACATGTATCAGTTAGTTAAGAATTGAGAGTCATAGAGAGCAGACCGAGTCGAGAAGTTTGAGAGAAGACATCGTGGCGGCCATGAAGCTAAGATCAAAATGTGAAGTTAAAACGTTGTAATGCCCAAAATGTTGACACGGTATGTGAATAAACGTTGTGTGGGGTCATCTTTTGAAGAAACAGGTATAGGAATTCGTTCCGATTGTTACTGTCATATTAAATGTTTATTGAACTCTATCTATATAAAAGCCAAGTACGTCCAAGGATGGAATACTGTTGCCATATCTGGGCAGGAGCTGCTAAAAACAGCCTATCCTGCCTTGACAGAGTACAAAATAGACTTCGTGGCTTAGTGGGGGATGCCTTTCTCTACCCTGCAACCTCTCTCCCACAGAAGAGACGTTGCGAGCCTATCCTTGTTTTATCATTATTTCCATGGCAGGTGCTCGTCTGAACTCCAATCTCTGGTCCCGCCCTCGCCAATCTTTCACGAAAAACACCCGTCTAGCTGAATCCACTGTGAAAAATTTTCCCCACTCTATATCTGTGCCTAAATCAAAACGCGGATTCCATGAACAAAGCTTCTTTCTTAGAAATGCACGCCTGTGGAACTCTGTTCCGTCTGCCTGCTTCCCACCTGACTACAACTTGGATGTGTTCAAGTCCAACGTTAACAAATTCCTAATGAACCGCCCCCTTAAGTAAACACTTCATCAAATCTCCACACTAACGTAATGTACTTGCAATAACCCTTATCCTTGAGTGGCTTGCGGGCCTTGATAAGTGGTGATCACTGTGTAAAAAAAAACTCTTAAATGTTTATAAACTCTGTTTGTTAGATAGATTGTTGCTATTATATACAGTTCCCTTTTTGGCAAAAGAACATTTGTTAAACTTTCCATCATCTCGTCGTTTCAAGCCCTCGCACGTTCAAGTATTTGTTATCCCTTCCAAAGTCTACGTCATTGTTTCAGTCCAGCTCAAACAAAACATTGCTCATCGTAAAAAGTATATACACACTGTCTGTCGGTTTATATATACCAATATTTATTCATCGATAATTTAATACCATGTTATCCAACAGCACATTGTGTTCGGTTAATCTATAAAATGTAGTATTTGCAATATATATGTTTCGATATTAAATATTTTTTATAAAAACTGATATGACGTAAGATAAATAAATCTTAGTAAAAACTATTCATTTTACCTAAAAACTAAACATATTTTTATCTAATTATACAGTTAATGAATTTATTTAAAAAAAAAAAAACTAGCAGAGGAACGCCCGACCTTGCCAGTCGTCAAATATGCTTCATATATTTTAATTCATGCAGACTTTGTGTTTATTATCACAGAGCCAATTCGCTATTGAATATTATATTGTACCTAAAATATAATACTGATTTGAAAAGTAAAAAATATGAGTTGGGTGCCATTAGCTAGAATCGAAACTAAAACAACTAGCTTTTCAGCAGTTCCCTTATTTACTGCTCAAACGGCGTTCGCTACCGTTGGAACTACCCCGACAGATTGATAACAAAAATTATAAAATTAAAACACTCACTCTTAACTATGGTTAGTTTACGCATGCGCAAACTAATTGAAATGTCGCAAGTTGAAATACAACATTTTGCATTTCAACTTGTCAATTCATGTATGTGCGCATTATTCATCAATCCAAACAAAGATTTTACTGATTATAAACCATCCGTGGCGTATGATTACTATTTTCTGTTAATTTTAGTGTTATGTGACAATAGTTTAAGAGTTTAGTTGTTAAATATTTGCACACAGATAGACACATAAACATGGCTCGACTGTTTTTTTTTTATATAGATAAACTATAAGATATATTTTGTAAATAATAGCATCAAAAACTATTTACAGGATTACTGCCAAAAATATTATACATGAAATAATTTATAAAAGTTACATACCATTTCCGCAATGAAACCATTGATAAATTTGGTTTTGTGTGCGATTTGTCTATCAAGTTTAATTTATCGAAGTTTTACTACCGTTTTTTTTTTGTTTTTTTTTTTACAAGGACGTTACACACATAGTTACACACATGGATACGGCGTGCAAATTTCTCAATACACTTGACACGCTTCAATCTTAGCACTGCAAAGGTTTTCACTCTAATACCTTACCATCCCCCAGTATTGTCTGATGGTTGTTTTGATTAGCACTATCGTCATATTAACTCGTACGAATAAATATTTTGTGTTTAAGATCTGATGTCTCCAAGACCCATTCGGAATCATATTCTTTACAGATGCGAATTTCACCAATGTGTCTCCGCATATAATTAAATGACAATAAAGCAAAGACTGTTGGACATTCATGATTGAAAATTGGTGGACAAACCAGACATAGATTAAAGTGTATTCATACCAAATATAGTTGGAGTTTAGAAAAAGGCATTTTGGATTTCATTAACAATTCGATGTGTAATATTTTCGACGTTACCCTGTAAAATATACTTATAAACTATATTTATTATAAACTTATTTGCAAATACAAATTATCGTTTTCGGAATCATATAAAGTCGTAAAATAAGCGAGATCATTACGTAATAGAATATTGTCCATTTTACTGCAAATAAACATTAGCAAAGTGATAAAACAAAACTGGCATGTTTTGGGTCATTAATCACGTGATTATTAAAAAGTCAGCTAATTGCCAACAAGACGGCCGACTTTCTGACTAATAAAAAACGGAAGTTACTTTACACAGATAAAATCTAAACGTAGTTTGCCATTGTCTAGAGTCATAACGGTCGAATATAATTAAACGGAAAACTATATAAGTATATATACGTATAAGGTGGAGCTAAGACACAAGGAAAAAGAAAAGATTGAGAACATAAAAATATAAACTACTATTATATTTATTTACTAGCAGGCGGCCTGGCATTGCCCGGTCGTAAAATACGCTTTAATATGATATTTTGATTAATGCATATTTCGTATTTATTATTATTATTATTATTATTATTATTATTATTATTATTATATTATTATTATTATTATTATATTATATTATATTATATTATATTGGATCCAATATATAGTCATGATTTAATAAGTTTTTTTTAAATGACTCGTGTGCCACCAGCATTGAAAATCAAAACACAAACTATTAGCTTGCGATTTACTTTTTCCTTTGACGTTTATGCCTGAGCTATAAAGACATGTTTGCTGCAAAGCTAAAAATTAAAACATGAACCAGTAGTTATTACGTTATGCATGCATATTCGTAATGTCATTGTTTGACATTCACCTGCCAAATTCCATTTTTTTTTTTTTTTAATTTTCACATTTTACACCGATTTTCCTGGCTAAAACCTGAATATAAAGTTTCGCATGGGTTCGAATATTCTACCTATTAAGTTTTATGTCTGTAGACAAAAAAACTGACAGAGGAGTTTGGTAGGGAAAATTCGGTACTTGTGCATTTAACGAACCAAACGTCACTCAGCATTTCCTCGGCTTTGTCCGACGCATGACGCCAACAGCCGGATAAAACCGAGCGTTGCCGATAAACTAAAAACAACACTACAAAATAACTGTAAAATGAAATTGTAAAATGTAGAAACATCCAAAAAATAAAAAACAAAAACCTACCGTTCATTTATGTTTTTATTATTAGTAGTATCATTGTTTGAAATTGTTTCCTGTTTGCAAAATAAATGCATATAAAACATTTTTTGTAAACAAATAAGAGTTAGTAATTATTTTTTTAAATGAAACGTTTTTGTTTGTATTTTTTGCAACTATTTACGTAAAGTAACCAACAAAAATGATATTTGTAGGATATTCTTTTTCTTAAACAAATAATAGTTAGTACTTGTTTTTTATGAAACTTTTTTTTTTCAACTATTTACGTAAATAAAATAAAATTGTAAGAAACAGGAAAGGAACAAAACATTTTTTTAACCAGAAGTTTTTTGTTTTTTTTTTGTTTTTTTTTTTTGCCAAGAACAAGGAAAATATTTTGGGTTTTTTTAAACCAGAACCCTGCGGATAGCTTTTGGCGATGTGGGTTAATATGGAGTCAAATGGCTGCTTACCAAACTTTTGTCTCCATATTAACTCTAAAAGATATGTGTCCAAAATCATCCGGTTGGTTAGTTCCACATTCTTGCTTATTGCGCTGTTTTCTTCCTTCCACGCTCTACATGATTTGTTGTTGCCTGTGTTACGGGATCTACAAAATTAAGGCTGTGGTTCACCGTTAAATGGTGATACCCCTCCTCTCCTCCCACTTTGCTGTATGGCCTCCAACAGTCTGACAAAACCGTGGTCCCTGGCAGAATGTATTTTCTTATTAGAGGAAGGAGGGTTTCGGCATTCCTATTTGGTACGTTAATCAAAAAACCCTCCTTTTCGGCGAGGTCGGCGTATCCACCGAAGACCCAGACCGGTGCTGACGTCTGCCGATGTTGTGTTTCCAGAGGTTGAAGATAGACTCGTCGATTTCGACCGTATAGCCTGGGCCTCCTATCTGCTGGGGTGTCCTGAGAAAGTAATCCCGGAATATATCTCGCAGGAAATTCTTCCAGTCCACAATTGTGTGGCGTGACCGCAACCCACATTCGCGCTGAAGATTCCTAGTCGCCGCCATCTCGAACGCCCATATCGAAATTCTCGTCTGCTGTTCGACGCGCGTGCACGCGCGCCGAGTTGAAACTAAGCGCGCAGTGTTTGGATGGGCTGATGACCATGTTTCGTCAGTAAGCAGCAAAACCGAAGTTGTTGACATCATGCACCGGACAAAACCGAGCAAATGCTGAGTTACGTCTTGGTCGTTAAATGTACAAGTACCAAATATTCTTAAACAAATATACGTGTTATATCGTGGGATGCGTTAGATCAATATAACATAAAATATCTTACCGCCGGGAGTCCAGTCTTCACGCTGGTATGTTGCAACTTATGAGGAAAAAACATAACACTTATGAACAAATAAGGAAACGTTTATTATGAAACACAGACACACGTAACTACAATTCAAACATAATAGATGAAAGTTAGAAGTCCAAGTATGGTAACATGAACGAACGGGGATGATGTTCATCACGCCATTTCCAGGTCACTCTGTTTTCCCCCCACTCTCTCCACTTCCGGTCGTTGATCTCGCGAGATGCATACATAAATATAAGATTCTTAGTTTTAAGGACCGCGATAAATTATTAAATGTAAAAATAGAATAGGTTATAAAATTAAAGCACTTTGGTAGTTACGTTTTAAATAAACTATTAAAAAACTAATAGTGACCTGCCACAATCGTAACCGTAAACTCATAATCCCTCATTCTTAACATCTGAATTAATTAATAAATGAACCAGGGTAAAAAAAATGGATACAAAGTTTCTCCCGATACACCACCTATTAATAACTATACTCATTATGAGAAAGCACTCCCCCAATCAATAACGACACTCAGCTAATCATGGAAGGAGAGTCTAACATAAAGCTACTTAGCTCATTTTTAGGTAAGAACTATCCCCTAGTTACCCTCCAACTCCATTTCAAACGTCCGCCGCTTATGCCAAACTAACCAAGCAGCAACACACTTTGCCAAAAATTATATTAAGGTGAGTGCATAGCCAATAATTAAACATCTGAAAACGTTTAACTAAAATTATCTATGGGTCGTGCACGCCTTTTATTCGAATGTTATTGAATATTATTGAAAAACAACGGTACATTAGGAAACCAATCACATAATTAACCCCAAATGATAACTTAACACTCTAACCAGGGAACTATATGAACTGAACACTCAACAAAGATGCATAAATATATACTATTTATGCACCCATTTACATGTCGATGGTCTAAAAGATCCAACCTCTAGAACTAAACATACTAACCTACTAAATATATAAATAGTATAGTATTAGAGACGGAATTAACTACCCGAATAAAATAAAAATTGGCAACCATCGAAAATAACTTTTGCCACGATAATTACCCCAAACATAACTGCAAAGGGAAAAATATAACATATATTTTCACATATTTATTTAAATCTTATTTTTAGGCCAATATATCCATTTAAAATTAACTACTAACCCGACCATAAGGGCATATATCTTACATATAAAACAAACGAATAAGTTAACTAAATAATGCACTCGAAAAACTAAAAACAAATGAAAGAATGAAAAACAACGAATATAAAAGTAAATTAATATAAACAGCAAATAAAAATAAAAAACACTTGTCAATAGGAAGTCACAAGCAGTAAAGAGATGACAACCATAAAAACAACCTAGCGTATAGTTAGTAGCGACAATAGGAATGTAAAAGTACTTTAGATCAAAGCAAGAAAAGCAAGCGTCAGACTAATAGAATGTTAACTCTTACCAACTGTCAACAGCTTATTCACGTGGAACCGCACTTTCCCCTCTCACCTCTACTCTGAAAACTAGAAAACTAAAAGCAAATAGATGAATAAAAAAACGAGAGAACAAATAAAAAAATTAATTAATAAATAAAAATAGCACTTGTCAGAAGGAAATTAAAGTCGCCGCCAATAAAAGATATACAACCATATATACAGCCTAAGACATGGAAAATTTAAAATCAAGGGCAATAAATAACCGCCACGCTAAAAGAATCACCTAACACCTCTCTACTAATGACAGCTTAAACACGGAAAACAGCATACCCCTTCCCCACACCAACCTCATAAAACCCTACTGCTTACATTCATAAAGTATACACCCCAAATGTAGATCGCACCCAAATATCTAATAAAAACCAATGTAATCTTGACACCCGTTTCAATTCCGATTCTTTTTTTGTCTAATGAAGTGTTGTCCCTGAATCGGGACTTCACTCAAATATATATGCACTTATGTAACCAAAAATGTTTGTACAATAAACAGACTATATACCAGATCTGCCTTGCATTGAGCACTCTTTAATAATCACACAAGTTTCATTGGCTTTACATCTGGGAAACCAATCGATACAACCAATAGATTTATACGCATACATAAATATATATAGAAAGAGGTTTGTGTTTACTATAACCAATTTTTAAGTAAATATTACACAACTATAAACCATGTAGAATAATTGCATGATATAATTACACGTAATAGTTCACTAAAGATGATCATCACATAAAACACTGAGAGAGGATCAATTAAAATAAATGTTTAAGGGAATATGCAAATTAGCTAGATCTTTTGCAGCTGAATGCAATTCTACGACCTATATATATAACAAAGTTGTATTTTTATAAATAAATAAAAAGACGGAATAAATATCAATGCACGTAAAAAAACAATTTTTATAGAAGTATAGATTCTATTAATATTGTTTTATTTTTATTATTTTATTTTCTCATTTTTATTTGTTTATATTTCCTCATCTTTCTTTTTTCACGGAGATAGAGGGCACAAGGATACATTCGTTGCAAGTTTTCATAGTTTTTATCTTTGATCTTATTATTTTGATATTATATTTTATCATATTTATCTTTTTTCTATTACTACTAGCAATATTACTTTTACTATTATCTTGACCATTATATCTTTTTTATTATTATTATTATTATTATTATTATTATTATTATTATTATTATTATTATTATTATTATTATTATTATTATTTGTAGTAGTGGTAATAGTAGTATTGTTGTTGTTTTATTTTTAAATTTTATTTCATTTTATATTTTGTTTTATACTGTTTTGTACATTTATGTTCTGACTGTGTTAACTTCTGTTCTTTTATATTTTAGAACAAAATGTAACAAGAGGGGATGTGTACAAACGTGACTTAAATGAAAACTGTTTAAATGAAAACTGTTTAAATGAAAACTGTTTAAATGAAAATTTTTTAAATGAAAACTGTTTAAATGAAAACTGTTTAAATGAAAACTTTTTGAATGAAAACTGTTTAAATGAAAACTGTTTAAATGAAAACTGTTTAAATGAAAACTGTTTAAGGTCAAATTACCGATATTTACCAACCAATTACTCACCTTTCAAAAGTAGACTTTTGGCATATTCGGATCTGTTTCGAGCGAATAGCATATTTTAAATGGTCGCCGAGGGGTAGTTTTTATATGAAAAACTTTATTATCAAATGTAAACTCTAATGGTATTCCCTGGTCGCCATTTGGGTTTTCACTTAAAACGGTACAAAACAAAGCGAAACAGCGCGCATTTTATTCTTACTGCAGACAATACAAAACGTTAGCGATATATAAGAGATGAGCGATAAAACTGTGGCATCTCCACATGGTTCACTAGTACGTATAAATATGGACGACAATAGTCAAAGCAAGACAATGAGATCGTGATAACTAGTCATTCTGCAACATCAGACAAGTATTATCGTGCTAAGAAAAAGAAGAAACTTGGAACAAACATCCAGTAAACAGTAGACTATAAAGTGAAAAGACGTAAATAAACACGACTGCTTTTAAATCCTTACAGTGTTTATTCTGCCATTTTTCCGGTTGAGTTCAGCGATAAAAATTTGGTGATTTCCGCTGACATATTTTGCAGACTAGGCAAATTAATTTCACGTGTTCTTGCGTTGCTGACAATTAGTCTAAAATGCAGTCGTCTTTAATTAATTTTTGGCAACTTACAGCCTCATTATTATCAACATTTTACAGGTATTTATTAAGAAATTGCAAAAATGACAGACGTGTAAATATGTTATATAGTCATACCCACCCTTTGTGTTACTAGAGTATATCGACATGTTAAATGACTGTAAATGTCGTGTGCTTCTATGTATAAAATCGCGAGTTATTGTATTCCAAAAAGTGACGTATCAAAGTGTTTTTATTACATGTATGTATAACACGAAGAAGAGTTCACAGTAGCATTCACTTAAGATGACAGGGTACAATTCTCAACAACGACAAACCGGTATACCTTTTTACAATTTCACCGCCACCACTTCTGGCTGTTGATTTATACTCATCTTGTCGACGCTGAAATAATTATGCTTCCAGCATCTGATTTGCATTCGAGTCAATACATAATCTCCAAGCATAACTTTTATTTCAGTTATATGTTTGCTCCATGACACCGTGGTGACTGGAGTCACAATGCCAAGTTCCTATCGTTCATTTTTACATCATCAATTTGTTAACTTCCAGGACGTAAATGAGCTGATACTATCGACAAGCTAACGACTCTCTAACTGACTCAAAACTTTCTCTCTCTCTCCCTCTCTTTTTCTACCTCTGTTAACCTATAATGCTGCTGTCCCGAAACTCCAATTATGTAATTTTTGACGTTTATAAATGAAGCCAATATTATTGTTTATTCTTTATCATTCCTCTTGCCAAATATTTATCACTTTGTTTCTAAAATTGGTTTGCTATCATTCTATGCATTAGCTATGGAAACTGAATATTTCATTTAGCTAACATACTTGATTCTTTGTTTCTGCAAGGCCCCAATCTGTTACAAATATACGTGCAAGCCATTACTATGTTCCTATTTATTTGTCTCCCCACGAGGGAAAAGATAGATACAAGCACGTTTCTTACGTGAGAAAACCCCAGTTCCCAAAAAGGTAAACTCTGAATTAGAACAAAACTATAAATTGCTTCAGTTTATAAGGACTTCTCTTTTACTTATTGAGGACAGAAACGATGACCTGTAGCATCAAAACAGATACTACATTTTTTTCTGGCAAAAATATTTTGTTAAGCATTAATACAATTAAAAAAGGTATGGATTCACATACGTTATTTCAGCTGTAGTTAAATCGACACATTTTGTTCAGTTGTTCTTTATTATGAGTTCTTAATATTTAAATTTGTTTCGGTATTTAATAACACAAACGGGTTGATGTGCCGGAAGAAAAAAGTTTATTTATTACAAATTAACATAACAATATTGATCATTCTTTGAAAGACGGTATCTATTATTTATTTTTATTCGTATTCGCCATGAACACGAACCATATTGCCACTTGGACATAAGGGGTTACTGTCAGAACAATATCTACAGAGTTGCTACGTAAGCATTTAGGCAGCGAGATGTCTATGCACATATTGCCGGAAATATCGAGAGAATTCCAAAGTCTGGCAGTTCGAAACAATAAACGATCAGAGTATCTAGGCATCTCTACATTGAAATGGTGGGAGAACAAGTGCATTGACTTAGTCTATTCCATTAAAGTACTTGTAAAACATGCACAGCGATGCAACATTGCGGTGATAGAAGAGCAGTTGGGTTTTTATTGTTCGCGTGGAAACTATTAGATTGGAGACATTTTAGATACTACGGGAGAGAAACTAGCGGTAGATATACAACTCCAAATATGGCAGCAATACTGCATGAGTTATAGTGATACAGGATACTGTTGAGTGTGAGTAGCTTTCCAGCACGGTAAAGATAGCCAGCCTTCTTTGCACCAGTCTTTGCAACGTCTTCAATGTACCTATTTTAATTTATGTTGCATGTGAATGGTAAGGCGAGGATTTTGCACGATGGATTATGCGTACCTTTTCAAAGATAACAGGTCACTTCAGTAAGTACAGGGTGATCCTCAAATATAAGATACATTGTTCCTCTTCGAACAATAGTCTAAACAAGAAACAAAGTGAATCATTTACAAAAGATGAGACAATGACAATGGTAGGAAGATAAACAAAATATCTGGAGAATACGTCATGTAAACCGTCATATAAAAAAAAAAACTAAATAAAAACGGTTATATTTTATATCCTTACAGCGTCACTTCCGCCATTTTGTTTCTGCTTGAATTTAGCGACAATGAATATTACTTCCGGTGACTTATCCTTCAGGCGCGGAATGTTAAATCTTCGCTTCTTCGAATCTAACATTAAGTCCAAAACCTAATCATCTTTAATTCACTTTACGAAAGTAGAGTCTAACCGTTAATAAAGTTCTTTTTGCAAGAATAAAAGAAAACTAAATTACCCATAATTCAAATTTTCCCTTCAATGAAAACTGGATTAGATGAAGTTAACCTGTCAAAACAAGTGACGTACTAAGACAAGTAATGATATAAGAAAGGAAGTAGGTAGCAAAGAAAACGCATGGGTTTTTTTTTTTTTTTTGCGATATCTGTTGCTGTCTGAGAAAAATTTGTTAACGTAATGCTAGTTTAGAGTTTGTTTGTTTTTTTACTCCACAAAACTCGAGAGAACGCATTTTAATCAATGTCCAATTGTAATATTGTTAATGAAATCTACATTCGTAAGGAATAGCACTAATTACTATTAATCGATAGAAACGTGATAATATCGGCTAAGTAATGCTTATTCAATGCCGAAAAAACATTTCAGATACGCCTATGCATATGAACAAATATCATAAAGTATATTGGAAACGTTTTGCTAAAAAATGTACTTTTAACAACTCTAGTTAGGTTCTAATATTTTAGATAAATATTGATAATTAGTACTATTGGATTATTCGAACTGCTGTTCTCATAAACTTTCAGCTGATGTAACTATCGACCTGGAATCTTTATAAAATTTCAAACTTGCATATTCTTGGTGTAAGTGATAAAGTACTAAATAAAGTTCAATTCAAACCAGCACTATTCTGGTTAAAAGTCCAATCTTCAGTGCGGTGATACTAAGAATACGATTACGAATTACTTAAGACATCTACCCGGTAATGGCTGACGGAACAAGAGCATGATATCGCGTGAGTTAAAGAGTTTCGTTACAAAATAATGGGTTTGAAAAGATACACCTAAAGTGTAGGGAAAATTGTAGAGACCAAAAAGATTACTATTAAAGCGTCCGCGCGTGCGTGCGTTATGTGGAATCAAGCTGTCGGGAGCAGGAAAAGAAGGAATCAAGAGTGAGGCGCCTACAACTTTTATAACTAAATGGTCTTGCAAAGTGACGCAAAATCTCATACTCGTGCGCAAAATCTCGCCGCTCGACTGTATGAAAGGAGGCTGCGGGGAGAACGCGGTAGAAAGTTACAAGAATCCTTGGATATGGTTGTTGTGTGTTACTGAGTTTCTTTGCTGTCTTGCTATTTTTTATTGCTTTTTTTAAAACTTTTTTCGTGTTACATAAAGAAGATGGTACTTTTTTCGTCTGAAAAGTTATGAGAATAGCACTCAAGATGAGAAAAATAGTCCGAATAAAACAAGTAACAATAAAAGGCTAACCAGCTCGCCAACATGGAGGAATAGTATTCATTAAATCATAATTATTTGTCGCAATCATACCAGACTTCGTGTCCGCCATTTTAGTTTCAAACCAACACAAAAATATATATTTATCGAAATATTTACTTTACACTAAGCATAGAAATATCGCTTTTGATCTTATATTTAGCAATTCCATCTTATATGTTTTATTTTCGATATTCCTTCACGATTGATTTTTTATATCCACATGCGTATGTTTTCTGCAAATCAATATATCATTTATATAATTCATCGTGTTGTCTATTGCTTTATTCTTTGGCGATATTATACCTGTCCTTTATCACTCAAAACTAGATCTTTCTCTATTTTATTTATTTTTGCTGGATCTGGTGATACATACTTTGTATTTGTCGGGGGTGTATCAATCCTAGAGGAAGACCCAGTCTGTATAAGGAAAAACGATAAAGTTGTTGCCTTAAAAAATCAATACTACAGCTTTGTTTTCAGTTTTTATTGAAAACATCAATTCAGGTAACTTGATTATGTAGTAGAGCTGACATCTATTCAATGTAGCCGCCTTCAGCCTCAATCACCCCTTCGATGCGGGTCCGGAACTAGTGGCATGGCTTTTCTACGAGTGCCGATGGGAGATTTGCGAATACTCGACGGATGGTGGCGATCAAAGCGGCTTTGGTGTTGTTGGATGTCATGTTGTCATGAAGTAGTCCAGTGGCTTAAAGTTGGGGAAGGAGGGGGCCAGTAAGAGAAGGATACAAAGTCGTAGCACTCCTTCTGAAGCCAAGCCTGGGTCTTTTTAGACTTGTGGGCTGGCACCAAATCTTGCTGACACACCCAGGGTCTGCCAGTCGAACCCTGATTGTGCCAGGAGATCACCACACTCTTCAGCATCCCCAGGTACACTTTGGTGATGACTTTCAAGCCGACTTTCAAGCCGACTTTCAAGATGTGAGGTGGCATGATGTGGCCCTCAGTTGAAACCGCACCAAAGACCATAACTGTGGCTGGAATATTGTTTTAATCACCCTTGGTACGTCCCTGTTGTTAGTGGCAATCCACCGATGCACTTTGGGGGTGCTAGCAATGGTACTGTTGTTATAACTTGGATCCTTGGATCGGTAGAGTTCATGAGTTGTACAGCAGTACATCTCGCTTATTAAACATTGTGTCATTTTCAGACATGATAAAATGGTTCCTATCACTTTGACATGTGTACACAACTGATCAACTAGTAGATGGTTAGCAGTAAATAAAGGAAACCGGTTTTGGAAAATGGAATCATGTCGTTTTTTAGGGGCGACAATTTTGATGGACTTGGGCCGTAACAGTTGGTTGCGTTCAATGCTGCCAAGTCTAAGCTTATTTCCTTTAATAATTGCAAAAACGCTTTTCAACCACTGATGGCCATGGCTAATGATACACTGCCTGAAATTTCTTGCCTCAAACTTCTATGTTTAACATTCATAGACAAAATGAATTGGAACAAATGCATTAAGGTAATTGCCAAGGGAGGTAGGCTCACTCTATCGTGCTAAAATGCTCCTCAAACCTGAGAGTATCCTATATCCCTACAAGGCCACGATTCGTCCATGTATGAAGTATTGTTTCCACATCTGGGCTGGTGCATTTGCCATTAGTCTCTTGCTCATAGACATGGTTCAAAAAAGAATCGCCAGCCAAATAGGTCCGGAACTATCAACTAAACTCCAACCTCTATCCCATCACCGAAACCTGGCATTCTTGTGCCTGTTCTACAAGTATTCAAATAGCAACTGCTCCGAGGAACTAAAAGCACTATTACCCCCTCGACAATACCCACGACAAACCCGACAAGCAGCAAAATCCCACTTCTACACTGTAGAGATCCATATATACCGTAAAGCGTTTTAATCGAATAGCTTTCTCACTCAGACTACTGCACTTTGAAATTCTTTCCCAGGCCCCTGCTTCACTGATTGTACTGACATGCAGAAATTCAAATGTAATGTAAACAGACAACTCGCTGCTCAACTCTCTCAATTGTATCCTTTCAAATCTAGACCCAATTAGTAGCTCCTCGCGCCTAAGTTGTCCTGTCCCTTGTTTGGAGTGAAATATATATTTATATATATATATATATATATATATATATATATATATATATATATATATATATATATATATATATATAAGTGTATAAAAGTATATATATGTATATATGTATATATATATACATATACATATATTTATATATATGTGTGTATGTGTGTGCGCGTGTGTGTGTGTGCGTGTGTATGTGTATGTGTGTGTGTGTGTGTCGTATAGCACAACGGTTAGAAGATCCGACTGTCGTTTGGGCGATCGGGTGTCGATCCTGGCGTGAGGTAGTTGCTCGTCTAGCCGCACTGATGGGCTGTAATACGGTGAAACAGTATTGTATGCGGGTGACTATATATATATATATATATATATATATATATATATATATATATATAAGGTAAGAAGATAAAGAGTAAAGTTACATAGCGACTTTATTACATTATCAAGTCAATAAAGGTTAGATAAAGAGGAATAAGGGAGAAACCTCTTCATGCCATGGCATTTCGAAGCTAAATACATAATACATCTAGTAAGAAGAGGAGAAAATACCGCCATTATAGAGAAGTAAAGGTAAAAACACTACATCGACTTTGAAAATATGCAAATAAAAAATAGAAAATATTTGGAGATTAGCATTTGAAATAAATATTTTAAAGGACGCCATATGATGGAGGTAAAAATGAGAAAAGACAGAAAAGAACAATAAATGCTGAAAAATATAAAATAATATATAGAAAGAGGAAATGCTAAGAATTTTTAGCTTAAAAAAATTAACTTACAAGAATCAAAAGTAATTAAAACATTCTTGTTTTTATTCAAAAAATTCAAAAATTATTTTTTAAAAAATTAATAAAGTACTGATACAAAATTAGATTATAAAATATATATAAAGCAGGGCAAATTAAGTACAAAGATATGAGAGAAGAGTAAGATGTATTTATTGTTTGTGTGTGTGCATATATACGAGACGAGAGGCGTGCAATACGTAATCCCCCTGACCCACTTCCAATTGTCTGATCTAGCTGAAATTTTGCATGTGCAATGATTTATATCTGTACGGATTATGTGGCAAATTAAAGCTCTGAACTAATTGTGGTTTCTGTTTTACAGGTGTTTGAACTGAGTCAGGTATGAAATGGAGCCTACTGAATGTCGAGCTGTGATCCAGTTTTTGTGTTTGAAAGGACGCACACCGAAGGAGACTGAAATGAAAGAAACTTATGGTGATAATCCCCCATCATATGACCTTGTAAAATGCAGGCATGGTGAATTCAAACATGACCGGAAGTCTGTGGAAACAGCTTCCAGACCTAGTCGCCCCACTTCTGCCATTGATGAGGCATCTGTCCGTCAAGTTGAGGCTGCCATTTTGGAAGATCGGCGCATTACTATTCGCCAAATAGCTCAAGATGTCAAGATTAGTACAGGGTCTGTAGAAACTATCATTCATGACCATTAGCATATGCATACGGTGTCTGCCAGATGGATTTCCAGGTAGCTCACACCATTCCAGAAGCTCGAGGATGAATTTGGAGATGTGCCAAGAAGATGACTCAAAGTTTTTCAAAAGACTGATTACACAGGATGAAAACTGGATCCATCATTATGATCCAGAGACCAAAGCCCAGTCAATGCAGTGGAAGCGCTTGGACTCAGCACCTCCAAAGAAGGCAAAGGTGCAGCTCTTCGCTGGCAAGGTCATGCTCACAGTCTTCTGAGACCAGACGAATTTTTGATTATCACTCATTTATCTAACTTTTTTGACTTCCCTAATTGCTTTAAATGGCGAACGACTGTTCAGTGGTCGACCTCGAGTTCAAAAGCAACTTCTCGTGTGGTTTTGAGAAGATTAAGCCTTTCAAATGTTCGTTATCAACCGCAGTTGATCAGCCGCGACCGTTTTCATCGTCAAGGTTCTCGTCACGATTGCGAAATTTCTTAAACCAGTCGAAAAGCCTGCAAAAAATGAATGAAGAGATTAAGAACTGTAACGAATAACATGATTCGATAGAACGAAAACAGCCCTTCAAAATGATATATAACATTGCTATATATATATATATATATATATATATATATATATATATATATATATATATATATATATATATATATATATATATATATCAATGAATTAATTCAGAAATCATATATAAAATAACATATGTGAGAAAATTATATTGTTTTGGAACCAATCTAATATACGCGCCAACATCAATATTTAGATGTATTAGACATCTGTAAAAAGACATGATGGAGCGATACTGGTTCCATATTGCTAATTAACAAACACAGTTTACGAAACAAACTAGAAATCTGAGTACGTCGATTTCGAATCCAGATAGTTCCACAGGAAATTAGGTAAATAAAATTATAGCCACAAGGTTTTGTTGCACAATGTAAGTAAAATTAAAATTTGATGAGCAGAAAAATATAAAATTTCAGACCTTTTTATTTATTTTTGGACTTAATAAAGTTTTAAATTATTCAACAATTTTATGTGTTGATTTGAAGAATGTTCTCAGGCGAGGAAAACATAAGTAAATATTTTGTCTCTTATCGTAAACAAAGAATATTCGCCTTTTATGTTTATTTTATTTGACAAGACAGTGAATTGAATTCTATTGACTAAAGATTAACAAAAAAGCAAATTGAATAAAATAATTGAAAACGCAAAGAAATTATGAAGTGTATGTTAATATTATCTGGAAAATGGTTACCATGGAAACTGATATTCCAGTATTTATTTTGTTGATTGTCTTGAAAGAGATTTTATTACACTATGGCTGTCCACTGCAGACGGTTCTTATCAATTTGCTGAAAAGACAAGGACAAGAAAATAGGAAGAAAAAACAAAATAAAAACAAATCAATCTGAAATTGTGTGCAACCCACCAACCTGTTCAGTTCTTTTGGTTTTTCAGAACTGACAAAAATATGTGATTAGTTACACATGAAGATTAAAGCAATATGATGAGTTATACTTTCGAACTGTGGCGCAACGGCTAAAAGTGTTGCTTAACAATCAGTTCTAATTAACAATATTCAGGAGGACGAACATTTAATTTATACTATAGACAATAATATATAGGGAAAACATAATAATTCAAATTCCTACTGAACGAATGAGAAGGATCTCATCGTACGGATTAAATTGTTTGGTTTTGAAATGCTGTGTTATTTCCCGAGTTCAACATAAATATTTTCAAGAAGAAAGAAGGCAAAAGTTAATGCTGCAATATTTTTTATATAATGATAGGGTATGATTAAAGAAAATTCGAAGGTTCTACTTATAAAACGATAAAAACTGACCAACGAAATGGAGCCATGTTCTGCTAGCAACCAATCAGAAACTTGAATTGCTCCACAAAAATATCGAATCTTTTAGAATTACCGCACATATTTCTCGTGTTCACACGAGAAAAATTTTTGCTTTTTGCCTGAAAAATTTTGAAGTCCAAGACTTATATAGATCAGCTACCCACCGGAAACTCTTCTGAAATTAAACATGACTTTCAATTCAAAAGTTAACATCGACTGAAACCTAAAAAATAACAATAAAAAATTAGAATAGTAGTCCGAATAATACAAATAATACTCGGTGATTCATATCTTTTTTATATTGTTTTTTTCTTTTAATTTTTTTTATATTTTTTAGTAAGTTAGCCACGGTTATAATCTTACTAAAACATTTTCAATATGGGTAACCAAATAGAAAAATATGTCTGACGTTTTTATAAATAATGGAATACCTGTCAACATGTTCAGTTTTTTGTTTCAAGAATAGACAAAAATGATATTGGTTAAAAATCGAGATTAGAGCGACAGTGGTTTATGTTTCGGGATCTCAGCCCATAGCGCAATGGTTAAATGCGTTTATTAACAAGTAGTTCTAAATGACAGTCTTCTAAAGATTAAAGATTCAAGCTATGCTACATGCGATGATAAGTAAGAAGAACATAATAATTGCCTCTCCTAACCGATCATAGCTGGCGGAACGAGAACAATATACGCTTCTTAGGCAGAATACAGACCGTGCTGAAATGATATACGTTATAATTTAGAAAGCCATTCTTAATATGGGAAAGGGAACGATTTTTTAGCTAGACTGTACTTTTACTTAACAACTGAATAAACCCAAAATACTGGAAAAATTTAATTTACTTAGAAATCCTATCTTAAAGAATAGCACAGTCCGTATTCTGCATAAGTACTCAGTATTCCTAATGGATTAAATAAACGGTACGTAATGTTTAAAATAATAATCGAGAAATATTCGGAGATAATATCGGCTGAAACGTTACGAACAGAACAATATAGTAATAATTGTAAGAATAATACAAACAATACTAGGTGATTTGTGGTTATAATTATTTTGAATTTGTTAACAATTTTAGGTTTTGCATATTTTACATATTTTGAAATTTAACGTCACGTTAAGTCTAATTCACTTAATTGAAAATAAAAACAATCTCTTAATCTGAGTGCCATCGCTTTCTTAGAAATCCCTTTCTCACGTAAAGATGAACTATAGCACCCGTTGTTGTGAAGTGGTTCACATGCATGCTAAGAAAAAATATAAAGAAATAAAATGAATGAAAAAGATTCAAAGATTGTATTCATTAACAACTTACAACTTGATAAATATTCTGACAATTAGGAGATCTTAATTCTCTGCACCAAACCGATTTAGATGAACGTTTGTTTATTTAAGTATTCATTTTTTTATCATCTCGTTAAATTGAAGCGCATATAACCCACGCTTATTATGAAATTCAAGTGCAAATAACCCACGCTTAAATATTGGGCTCTCTCTACCATGCTAGAAAGCTACTTATGCCTGAAAGTATCCTGGATCTCTATAAGGACACCATTCGCCCATGTATGGAGTATTGTTGTCACACTTCGGTTGGTGCATCTGCTACTAGTCTCTAGCCCCTGGACAGGGGTCAAAAGAGAGTCGTTCACCTGATAGATCCTGAACTGTCATCTAAGCTTCAACCTTTGCCCTATCTACGAAATATCGCATCCCTCTGTCTGTCCTATAAGTATTTTAATGGTGAAGATTCCGACAAACTACAAGCCATTGTACCCCCTCGACGTAAATACCCGCGACAAACCCGACAAGCAGCTAGATCTCACCCCTACAAAGTAGAGATTCCTAGTAAGAAAGCCTTTTACTTTGATAGTTTCTTCCCCAGAACTGCTAGACTTTGGAACTCCCTTCCGTGTTCCTGCTTTTTCAATTGTACTGACATGCAGAAGTTCAAGTGTAATGTGAACAGACATTTAGCTGCTCAACTCCCTACATAGTACCCCTGCAACTTATGTCCCCGATAGTAGCCTCCTACATCAAAGTGGCACTGTGCCATGTTTGTGGTGAAAATTTTGATTAAAAATAAAATAAATAAATAGTTTTTTGCTTTCAAATTAAGCTCATTTTTAGTCCTTAAGCAACATTTCAGCTAAATAGTAAAAAAAAATCGATACCCTAGGACTTAATCGATTAACAAAAAAAACGATCTTCTCTTTATTCTCTTTTCTCTATTTCTTTCTCTTTATCTTTCGCTCTTTCTCTCTCTCTCTCTCTTTCTCTCTCTTCCTCCCTCTCTCTCTCTCTCTCTCTCTCTCTCTCTTCAACAAAATAGAAAACTACAAACATCAGCTTTTTTTTTGGAGCGGATATTTTAGTTTATTTAAAACTTGAATCACATATTTTTTTCAGAATAAAACCAAAAATAATATAATCGTTTCAGATTACATTCAGAATTTTGAAAATTCCCTTACGTCTTAGTGATCTTCGAGGATTCAAAAACAATTTCGTTCAAGTGTGATATAAGGTTTCGGTGAAATTTACGGCTTCTTTTATTTTACAATATACTATGACCTTATGTAGGACATGTGTCGGAGAAGTGTCAATGATATTGCAAATTTTACATCGTTTGAAGGAAAAAAATCAGATGAATAATGATTATATATATATATATATATATATATATATATATATATATATATATATATATATATATATATATACATATATCGATTATTATACTAAAGCTATATTAATTAACTTCATTTTTTCTATAACTTTTCTTATAAATTGCAATTAAGCAAAATACATGCTAAAATAATCCTCAGTTTTTGGGTCGAGTTAGCCGAAACGCCCGGCGTCTTAACCCTAACCCTAACTCTAATACAGAAACTCATAACAAAAAGATGTGTTTTCTATCATTTGGTTATAAAAACATAAATATGTATCTTCATTTAGACAATAAAATAATTATAAACATCATTAAAAAAAATATATTAAAAAATCCAAATGAAATTTTGTTTTTGCTATCAGTTGTTTTGCTTTTGTTTCTTATTTTTTATTTTTTTCAAAAAATATTTATTCACGAAACTTACCTTACATTGAATCTAAATTTTAATTTTCTTAAAGTATCGTAAAAATAATTGTGCAGCACAATCACGTTGACACACTGGTTCTCGCCAGATCACCAAAGTTAAACAACGTTGAGCTGACCAATACCAGATGGATGACCATTTGCGAAGGCTAGGCACTGTTTGTATCTTCTGGGAAGGCTGGGTGTGGTGGCAACACCCTCACCCCCAAAAAAGAACTCATCGCTACAAAAGCATCTACAAAGTTATTGATGGCCTATGCCTCCAGGCGCTCAAGGCTATGGTGGGTGGGGTATCGTGAAAATTGTCCAATAATTATTCAATAATATTTTAGTTTTCAATTTATTTTCAATTGGAATTGTTTTCATTTTTCAATTTATTTTATATTGAATTAGTTTCGTACTGAAAGAAATAATATATTTTTCAGTGAACGAAAATTGATCAGTGTTTGCGCGAAAAGAAATTCACGACACTTTCGTTGGGCCCATTCCAGTGTTTTATGTTAATCAACCTGATTATAGCACGATCCCTATACTGTATGAGTACTAGAAAAATAAAGAAAATATTTTGGGGTCTGGATGAAAGGTAAGACGTTTAATTGCAAAATTTTATTTATTGAATAACTCGCTTACTTCCTACTGAGATAGTTATTGGAGCTAGTATTTTCATAGGGAATCTATCGTGTTTTGGGTGTTCGTTTTATACAATAAGTGGCTCCATATCAGCCTAAAAGACCATCTTCCTTTCAAAGGAAACTCTCTCTAATGACCAAAGTTAAATTTTATTAGAGTCAGCCATAAACACCAAAGTCTATTGTAACCAACTATGGACGTTGCAAATTAGATATTCGTTTCAAGCTTCAGTAGATGCTACATTATTCGACCAAATTGTGTTAGTTTTCACAATAGATCTGTTGTAGTTTTTCATCGATTTTTGTGTTCGTCTCTGTCATCTTGAAACTGCATTTTTTGTGAGCTGAAATATAAATTATTTTCTTTATTATAACTATTCGGTATTTTTCAGATAAAGATGAGCAATGTGTACTATTTGTATTATTATTATTATTATTTGTATTATTATTATTATTTGTATTATTATTATTATTTGTATTATTATTATTTGCATTATTATTATTATCATTTGTATTATTATTATTATTATTATTATTATTATTATTATTATTATTATTATTATTATTTGTATTATTATTAGCACTACTCTTTTCATCGCGATTGTTATTTTTACAATGTTTTGGTCGATTTAGTCGTTGCTCTTTTTCAGGTGCACCGTTTCGAACTGAGTACGAATTTGGAACTGAAAACGTTATTTAATCTTTTGAGTTTGAGTGCGTGATGCAATAGGGTAAAACGTGGCTGTTTCATTTTAATACATTTAAAACCAAGTTTCTATATTTTAACCACCTACGTTCTGATCCTCACGACCCCAATTTAAATGAATGGTTCTCCTCCTGAGAAAGCTGAGAAAGTTCGTGTCTCTGGTTTACACTCATGGCCTAAAATAAGACTTACATAAAATTCGTTGCTAAAATCACTGGAAAAATCGTTTGATCATTCTACCGCTCCATAAGATATCTCACCCCAGATGCAACCATCTATATATAGTCTCATCTAGACTGCAGCTGGTCAGAGCAGACTTTCACGACTTGACGAGGTAGAAAATCGGCTTCGAAATCTAGTAGGCGATGTCTTTTTTCCTCTTTACTATTTCTTGCTTGTAGAAGAGATGTTGCGAGTCTATCTCTGCTCTATAGTTATTTTCATGGCAGGCAATTTCCCTTATTCTTTATATGTGCCTAAAACTAAACGAAAAATCCATTAGCAAAGATTCTTTCCTGGAATTCCCGTATTTGGGACACGATACCAAGATGCTTCTTAGCTTCCTAGATGACAATTATCTGTTGCTTTCGAGTTTAAAGTAAAACAAAAAATCTTGTTGAGCCAGACTTTTAAATAAGCGAATTGTATCTAATTTCCACCACTGCCGATCACAACGTTTTGTTCCATCGATTGTCTTATTCTCGAATGGCTTTAGCTCTTGAAAAGCGGTGATTTTCTATGTAAAACAATCTTACTTATTATCACGCATAGTTTGGATTAAATATTTATTACTCGGAAAACTGTTACTTGGCCTGAAAGTTCCAATACATTTATTCGTTGCGCCTCGGATTCATATTCTAAGTAGCAACAACAGTCAATACTATTATTTCTACAGAACCATACAACATTTACACCAATGTGCGCGCCAACCTCCCATTGGGAACAGCTCTCCAAATATATCTTCTTTTGCTTGAAGTCTCGCCAGCCAAGAGAACTCTGCTCAAAAACCACGTGCGTTTGCGACTTCTGTTTTAGGGTCAACTCTAACCCTTAAAAGAGTCACTTGAACTTTTACTTTTTCAACTTACGTTATGTAATAAGATAATGGTGTATACTATAATAATAGATGACTGTAGTTTACAAGTAAGTACGTTTAAAATAATATTTGAAATTAAAATGCAAAGAACGGAACAATTTTATTTTTACCATTCGTATTTCTTTATTCGATTTTGATTTTCCACAAGCAAAAAACGATTGCAGTTTTATTCTTTTGTTCGATTATATTTCCAAAAGTGTCTGCTAATATGTCTTTGCAAAAAATAAAGCTGCGGGATTTTTTGAGAGGGGGGCGTGAAGCTTACCTAATTCATTTACTTCTATTTTTGTTGACAACTCAATTTCTGATAAGTAACTTGGAGGAGCGAATACTTTTATTAGAATCGAGAAGATGGCGCGAAACATAAGTTAAAATGACGCCATTTTTTTTTCAAAGTCAATTCATATATTTTTTATTTCTTTTTTATTTGAAGACATATTTCGGTCGTCTACAACGACTTATAGTATCAACGAAACACCTTTGCAATCAATAGCTTGTAGAAATATGGAAATTATATTTTCTTTTGAAAGTACGTCTACACAAATCTAAAAATGTTCTGTCCGTCTGTTATTTTAAAATCATATTTACGTCGTTAAAAACAATAATTTCACCGGTGCCTTTTTTTAGATACGGTCATGTATATCACTTACATAGAGTGTCACGTCGATTGGTTTGTCATACTAAAATTTGCAAATCATTTTCTTCTATCCAACCTTAGTTTAAAATAGATATTTTATCGTCCAAGCTTAAGTTTTGAATAAATATTTCTACTATGATTAAGGTTAAAATTAAATGTTTGTCTGACACGCTTATATTTAAAATACATTTTTTCCGCAGCTTCAGTAGTAATTTTATTCGTCATGCTAAAGTTTGAGAAAGAATATTCTATCTATAAGGTTTCAATAAAATTTTGGTCATTCGCATTTTGGTTGGAAATTGATGTTTCTACCTTGATTAAGGTCCAAATAAAATGTTGGTCGGTCACACCAGAGTTTGAAATAGACTTTCTTTTATCATGTTTGAGATTCAAATATAATTTTCGTCGGTCACGCTTAATTATTCTGGACATAAATAAGTTTGATTTTTCTATATTGATTAAAGTTTAATAGAACGATGATCGGTCACGCTTAATTTGGAAATTATTTTTTCTACGATGATTAAAATTCAAATAAAATTTTGGTCTGTATAACTTAAGTTTTAAATATTTATCCTCTCTTACGCTGAAGTTATCTGTTACGTTTGATTTAATTTTCAGTTGAGTTTGCAATAAAATTTTAGGTTTTAACATTGCAGTTTGAAAATAGCACTTGCTCTGTCATGTTTACGTGTGAAATATATTTTCATTTTGTGACGCGTAACATGGAATGCAAATTTTTGTCTGTAACGCTTAATATAGAATAGAATTTTCGTCTGCCACACAAAGTTGAAATTTAATATTTATTATTTTATGCTTATCATTTAGATAGAATTTTCTATTGTCACACTTAAGCTTAAATAGAACTCTTGACGTTAATACTGAAATCGAATTTTAGTAAGACTGTTTTATGAAATTTTATCCATCATGTTTAAGTTTGAAATAGAATTTTCGTCGGACATGCTTAAGCGTGAAATAGAATTTTGCTCTGTCATGCTTAAGTTTTAAATAGAATGTTAGTTTGTCATGTTAAAATTTTAAATAAAATTTTATTCTGTTATGTTTAGGTTTGAAATACAATTTTATTCTATCACGCTTAAGTGTGAAATAAAATTTTACTCTACCATGCTTAGGTTTGAAATAGAATCTTAGTCTGTCATACTTAACTTTGAAATAGAATTCTAGTTTGTCACGTTTTAGTTTGAAATAGAATTTTTGTTTGTCATCCTTAAGTTAGAAATTAAATTTTAATATTTCATGCTTAACATTTATATAGAATCTTTGTCTTTCCCACTTAGAATGGAAATAGAGTTTTAGTTTGTCATGCTTAAGTTCAAAACAGAATTTTACATTGCCACACTTAAGTTTTAAATAGAATTTTAGCCTGTTAAGCTTAATTTTCAAATAGAATCGTAGTTTGTCATGTTTAGTTTGAAATACAATTTTACTCTTTCAAACTTGATTTTCAAATAGAATTTTAGTCTGGCATGCTTAAGTTTGAAATAGAAAGTTAGCCTGTTACTTTTAAGTTTTAAATGACATGTCTGTCTGTCACACTTCAGTTTAAAATAAAATGTTATGCCAGGTTTAAATTTGAAATAGAACTGTAGTCTGACACGTTTAAGCTTGTAATAGAGTGCCTATCTATAACGCGTTGATTAAATAGCCGCATCCTATTTACATACGTCCAGGGACATCTAGTCAGTTTTTCACACTTTAATTTTTAACATTTCCAATCATCTAAAAGCTTCCGTTGGTCTGTCATAGCTTAGTTTGAAATGTTTTGTTTTTTTTTTTTGTATCGCTAACGCATAGATTTAAAGGGCGCAACTTAAACAAAATCTGTCCGCTAAAAGAACAGCATCTTTGTGTTCGTCAATCAGTTGATATCTTTAAATCTGCAGATAGAATGGACGCATCTTGACAGGGTATCCAATATTGTTTTTCTTGTGATCTGGAAACGATGGCGTTTGATATAGAGTAAGTTTATTTTTATTGTATTTTACATTTTGTTTTATTGAATAAGGGCTTCACAGTATGAAGATATACTTAGATTCTTGAGAAACGATAACAGACGACACACTTTCTTTATATTCCCACAAGATATTAAATATTTTTCATTTTTATAACATAAAAACAGCAGGAGAATTGCAGAGATTGAGTACATCAAAGCAGACATAGAGGCACAGACGGCTACACACCTACAGTCTCCCCCAATATATATATATTAGAGAGAGAGAGAGAGAGACAGGGAGAGAGAGAGAGATAGTCATCCACATACAGTACTGTTTCGCTGTTTCACACAGCTAATCACTGCGGCTAGACAGACAACTACCTCAAGCAAGGATTGAAACCCGATCGTCTGTACGGCAGTTAAGGTTCCTAACCATTTCGCTATCGGCGGCTGCTGAGCGAGTAGTGAATTTAACGATGTTTTGACATCGTCCGAAATACCTCCGCTCGATTTGTTTACACAAAGAGCGTCGCTTATATGCTAATGGTAATTCGTGTATCACTTCTCAATATGCTCAACTCAAGGTGAGGAGCATTATAGTTATCCACATACAGTACTGTTTCGCTGTTTCACAGCTCATCAGTGCGGTTAGACAGGCAACTACCTCAAGCCAGGATTTTATATATACATATATACATATATATATATATATATATATATATATATATATATATATATATATATATATATATATATATATATATATATATATATATACGACTACCTGTAACCCGTTTGGTCAGTATCTATTATAGCTAGCTATGGAATAGTGAGTATACAGAATTAATGTATAAAAGATCAAGTGGGTATACACAATTAATTTACAAACGTGCAAAAAATTGAATGCACTCTCGCGCAAAAACAAACGTGGTGACCAATGAAAACAATACGCAATTTCGCGCGCGCAAAAATTTAATGCACGTGTGCGCGAAAAATAAACATGGCTACCAGTGTAAACAATACGGAATACATTAGATGATAAAGGTCTTAACATCATTGCCCGTAGATTTAAAGAAAAATCCTTTATATAAGAGGGGTAATCTAAAAAATAAAAAAAGAAAAAAGAAAAACGAATACAAGGAGGAAGTGTGCATTGTACAGGTCCACTCTTGCGTTTTTGTGTAAAACACCTTAAAAATATCAGGAAATAATAATTAACTGATTAAGTGATATTTAACGGTGTGACCTTTTCAAAGCAAATATTTTTAAAAAAATAAAAAGTCCCGTAACACACACAGGTTTTGAAGTATTTCTACGTATTTTTAAAATGTTTGGAATTTATGACTCCACCCCACTTCATATCTTCTTTCTATCTCCACCTCCGCCACTAAACTTGAAAAAATGCTTACAATTACATGTCTCGCTACGTTGCCAAGAAGGGGGGGGTCACATATTACGTTAGAATTCCTTCTTTTATTTATCTCTAAAGGCCGTTGAAACGTATTATCCAAAAAAAAAAGTAGATTTTCATTTCATTTTAGGTGGTAAACTACGCCAGGTTTGATCGTAAAAAAACAAATATTTATAATATATATTATAAATGGATAAGTAGTTTTTATTTATTTTATTTTTTTTTTGCTTTTTTTTGGTGGGGGGTGCATTAGGAAAAACATATTTGTTTTGTTTTTTGTTCGAAAACAATTCCAACTTGCAATGAAAAATACAAATAAAATAATCGTAAATAACTGATTTTGGACGCGAAAAAAGAAGGGTTTTTTAAATTAAAGTTCTAGTTTTAATCACGCACAACTTGGGTAAAGAAAATGAGAAATATTTAGATGCAGTTGAACAATCAGAACCGCCTTACAATTTTTTCCTTTACATTTATTTTTTAACTATTTCTGCAAACTTTTAGACACTAAGCTACCAGATTAGAAAAAGAAATTTGTTTAATCAATATTTAAAGATTTGGAAGGGGGTTCAGTTTCACATACAAAGTTCTAGTAAATCGAACCCGCTATTTTAAGAACCGATTTACAGCCTTGATTTTATGTTGGCTTCTTCAGCCTCGCCTCCTGCCATTATTATTATTATTATTACGTTTTCTTTTTTATTGCGACTTTTCACTTTGAGAAAATTTCGGTCAGTCCCCACAGTCATTATTTTTTTTATTTGTTTACGACTTTTTAAAAGGTGTTTTTGCATTTAACAACCCGCGCTATTTTTTAAATAGTACTAGTCTACCCGTTGGCTTTTAAAAAGTAAGATGAAAATGTTCAAAATAAAAAGTGATTTTGAGATTATATTGCATTTTATTGTTTTGAAAAAATATTTTTTAAGTGATGAATGAAAAAAGATAAAAGGAAGCCTCCAGAGCACTACTGCAAGCGCTAATTAAAATTAAGGAGGCCCTACTTAAAGCACTACTAAAACCAAATTCCCCCTCCCCCTTCTTGGTGAGAAAAAAAAATTTAAGTAGGGCCTGAAAAAATATAAATCGTCCTAATCCACATGAGCGCTACTAAAAGCAGTAGACATGCTTATCAACAGACACAATGTTCAGTTAAATCAATCCCCCTCCCCATCCACTACAAAAATCTACTGTTCTCGTGAAATACGCCCTAATTTAATAACTTCAAATTTAAATTGTCTATATATCCAACTGTTGAAAAAGGTGGCGGTAATGTTTGAAATACGACTTCTCTATTTTGTATTCTTTCCTTTTTAGAGAGCTCGCAACTTATAACTTTTGTGTGTGTGCTTTTTTTAACTCCTCACCTCTCTCTCTCTCTCTCTCTCTCTCTCTCTCTCTCTCTCTCTCTCTCTTTCTCTTCTTTAACGTCACAGGGTCCAGGTTCGCCTGATGAAGTGTTTTGACTGAAACAGATGGCTGTTTGTAGCGACAAAATGTGACTGTTTACATTCTAATAAATAAATTAATTAAATATTTTGCTCTTGTTATCGAGCACTATCTAATAACCTCATTGAGTTCATTAGTTCTTACATTTGAATATCTTACGCCTGGATGGAGAGAGAGGGAAGAGAGGGAGGTAGCATGAATTTATTGATTCTGCAAATATTATTAGCTACATATATGTATACATGTTTTAATGGAGGTTTCTACCGAAATTCATTAAGCCGGAATGTTCAAATAAAATAAAATGCTTTAACAGTAATTCATTTCATAAAAGTCTTTTTTTCTTGTTTTGAATGGAAAAAGAAGTGAACGGAAAATCCGAAAAAAAAGACAAGAACGGGAAAGGACAAACGAAGAAGCTTACCTCATGGTAAAGTGGGAAAGCATTTTTTATATTGATTTTGGGGTTGTTTTTGTTTAGTTTTGTTTTGTTTTTAATGATCTTGTATTAAATACTTATCTAACCCGACGGTGTGCGTTGGATATTAAATTAGATCAACTTGCTAACATGCTACCGATAAATAATCTCACGTAAGTAGAAGAATGTATGCACGTATGTAGCTAATAATGTTTGTATAAATAAAGAAATTTATGTAATAAAGCTGGTTTGCTTGTTATTGCAAACCAGAGTTTTACTATATAAACATCAAGAAAATCACAGATAACAATCACTCGTTTAGAAAGAGTTTTATCACACACACAGGCATATATATATATATATATATATATATATATATATATATATATATATATATATATATATATATACAGGGTGACCCCCCCAAAAAAAACAAAAGCTAAATGGAGGTCATCTGGAACATATGCTGTAGAACGGAGAAAAAAGGCCAAAGACCCTAGTGTTTTGATGTGGTTTTGAATATAATAAATTAGTTTGACCAAAGTTTCATTTCATTCGGCGGCTCTGTCGGTGGGGCATTAGAATACGTCGACTGCCTCCCCTGCAGAGGGTAAAAGTCCCTCAATGGGGGTCCTGGATATGACCTTAAACTATATCCAGTGGTGAGGCCCCAGCTTGTGGGCTTTGGGGAGTGTGGAGCCACCCTTTAATTACCATTGCCCCCAGGTCCACTCTGACCCGGAGTGGTAGTACATGTTAGGGTCCCAACTATGGGTTAAATAGAAACCGACGTGAAAATAACAAATATATTCTATTAAAAAAAAAATTCTTAAATCTTTGGATTTGGCATTAAATAACCCAAAAAGGGTTGATATGCCGTAAAACAAAAACAACCAACAACCAACATTTCATTCGGACAAAACACTAAGAAACGGGGCCTAATTAGAATTGGGGCCCGTTTTGGGGGGGGCACCCTATATATATATATATATATATATATATATACATACACGTGTGTGTGTGTGTGCGTGTGTTTGTTTGTGTTGCTGGTGGTTGTGTGTGCGTCGTTAGCAACAAAATATTCAGTACTGATAGAACTCTTTCGAAACGATATCTTCTTGATCTTCCTGTGTTAATTTTATCGTGGATTTCTCGAAGTTAATCGCAGACTTGTTGTTTTACTTATAACCGAGTTTTTACTTATAACCATGGGAGAGCTGAGAAGATTCTTATCGATTTCCCACTTCTAGATGCGCTTCATTCTGTAACACTACTATCATCAACAACAATACAATAAATCTATATTTGTACAAGCATACATACAAACATATGTATGCATATATATATATGCATATAATATATATAGATTATATATGTGCATCATCTTTAAATAATGTATGAATTACTATCTATATAAAGTCAAGTATGTTTATCTTCTTCTCTACTTTATTATACATAGTTCACTCCTGAACTAATTCAGCGATTATTATTTATCTGCAACATAACTAAATTGTTTAATTGTTAGTTATATTTAGTTTCATTTAATTTTTAAACAAAGGGGGTTTGAAAAGATGGTGGCACGTTCGTAAAAATCCATATACCTCAGATTTTTACGAGATTTAAACAATTGGTGTTAGACATCAATTAATAAATATATCTTAAGCTGCAGTTTTCTTGAGGTACTTTAAAGGCTTTTAATAATATGAACACAATCTCTTATTTGCAATTGCAATAATATAATATTTGAATTGCATTGCATCCTTTGTTATTATTAGACGTGACAACCTTTAAGCATTTTTTTTCTTTATTCATCAACATAGTCTCATTGTAGGGAGATAAACATATTTGAAATCTTCCCTTTATAATTCGATGTTGCTAAAGGCGAAATAGCTTTATTTTACCTTACAACACGTCTCAGTTTCTGACATCACATTCTTTGGATACGAAAATATTTGTAGGCACTTCTCCGAGATATGCAAGTAGTATTTGTTCGCTTGGCGAGATTTTTGGGAATAGAGTAAGTGTGGAAGCGATGTGGTGTGCAGTTAATTTCGTTTGACCAACGCTGCGTTGGACTCATTGTACCTTGCATTGTTTTCTTAATTTATGACTGCTTAAAATTATTTCTCCTTTCTTTTTTACGTGCACACATGTAGTTAAAAAAATCAGCTGCAATAATTATCGGAACTACTTTCTTGCACGAGTGACGTCACGCACGGTAGATAAAATACTAGATGACTAAAGAAATAAAAAAAATTGAATTCCTATAAATCGAGAATGTAACATATTTTCCATTTCGTTTCAGTGAAAATCGCATGTTATAACGCGATGTGTTTTACCAATATAAGAATCAATATTTGATTAAATTATAAGTAAAATTATAGTACTTAAATTTAATGTGATTAGTCTTAGACTCAATGATTGTTGCATAATTTTATCATGAAGAGAATAAAAAAGTAGAGAAATTTTAAATGTCTACCTTTGAAATATGTAATCGAATGTTTGAAAATATGTAGCCAAACATTAGGGAGGAATTGTGTCATTCACTCCTAATTTGTATATTATGAGAAAAGAAATGTTATTTTGTTAATTCGAGTATTAAGAATCGAACCTTTGGAATAAAGTGATATATTTAATGCTTATATCTGAAAACATGTACTTTAAGAGTAGAAGTAGATTTTTGTTTCGTTTATACGTAACTTATATGATAAAAAAACTATAGTATTAAATGCACTTAAAGTAAATAAGGATTTGAAAGTAAGAATTACACAATCCAATATGTTTAATCTGTTAATTTGTAATTCTATCAATCGAGAATATAAAACTAAGCCTTTGCAATGGAAACCCCAACGTTGGTGAACGAGTCTCTCATTGGCTCCAAAAGCTGTCTGTAGGATAAAGATTATTCTAGTATTTTGAGTATACCGAAACAGATCTTTAGTATAAAGTGATGAATTTCATATTAATATTTATAAGCATCTGAAAACTAGCTTTTCAAGAAAAGTAAGCAAACTTGACTAAATAAATTTATCTGGTGTCAGCTGGAAGTAGATTCTTGTTTCGTTTATAAGCAAATTATATAGTTCGAAAGCTGTAATATTAAGTGTATTTAAAGTAAATAGGAATGTAAAGATAAAATTAGTGCAAGCGATATATTATAACCTGTTGATTTGTAATTCAGTCAATTGAAAATATAAAAGACACATTTGCGGTACACAATCAAAATGGCTCCATAAAGTACTTAAATAGGGTGTTCTTTATTCGGGTGATAACTATAGAACAAGCAAAGAACAATATAAAAAGAGAAGATGAATGAAATAATAACGGTCTAACAAAGAATATAGTATCCTATGAATAAGGTTTCCCTTTTAACCTGAGTGTCAGTGGTAGTGGATCTGACCGTAAGAGTGAGAGTTACTCTGAATAAAGTTTCAAATTTTCACTTTTTACCTCTGAGCATTTATTTTAATGGGTAAGAACCAAATCGAATTTGTTCCCTATGTCTGAATTCCCTATATATCAGGTTTCAAGTTTGTAGAACAATAATTGATAGGGTAGTTTGGTAGAGACCGTTCTGCGCACATACACACAAGCAATCTTACTCTTATAATATATACAGATTACTATACAAGGTTATATAACTTCACGCGTTCAATTCCAGCTACTAGCTTTCCACCCCAGAAATATAATCTTTAAAAACCTTCCTTCGTACCAAATGACCAATCCAATAAACTACAGTAGTACTGAGACGCACACTTAACTTTTAAACGCACATAATTAAAAAACAACGTACCAATATTACTATTCCTTGGTAACTCAACCCGACAGGCTATCGAGAATTTTCAGGTTTAACTACTGTATCTTGCACAAGATAAAACCTTGAGGTATTTCTAAACAAAAGTCAATATTGTCAATAGACGTTTCACACCAATCATACTGTCATACAATTCAAACTATTAAATCTATTGTGAAAACTTTTAGCCATGTGGAATAATTGTGATCAAATTCTGAAATGATAATTTCGAGAAGGGTATAAATACACGATTTCTACTTAGATCCACTGTAAAATTCCAAGGCTTATTTAAAGATAATGTTAGATATTTCGATTTCGCAATATGCATACCAAGTGCTCATCGGATTTGGTCAGATATGTCACATACTGATCAGGTCAAACAGCAAACGTCTGTAAATTATTCGAGATTAATTCTGTACTAGTAGGAACTGTGAAAATTCCAAAGTGGACTCTTTCATATGTAACATATTGATTATGGTATTCTATGGATGTTCAGGGTAAAATGGAGACGCCCAGATGTTAGTGTAGCTCTTTTGTTAAAACTATAAATGTATTTATCTAAGCTACTACCGACGCCCGGCGTAACTTTAATTTATGAGGATTTCGTATATATTATTATAGAGTCAATTTTCTATCGATTCTTATATATTATAAAGTTGTAATTTTAAAAATCAAAAATATATCCATATAACTTGGGTGCATCAGCTTGAATTGAACCCGGAACCAAACTTATCAAGAAAAAATTATATGTATATAATTTGAGTTCCTTCAGCTATAATCGAAACCGAAACTAAAACTTATCAATAATTCTTGGTAAAATTATCTATTTCAAGAAATGGAAGGTCATAACAATTAAACGACAGTTACTCGGAAGAAACAAGATGTAAGCGTGATACACAATATAACACACACACTACCGTATTAATATATAGATAAGATATGATGTTTAGCCTTTTTATCTAAACTAATCGTAATAATTTCGGAGAATGACTTGTTCTATTTAGTTGTCTTCTAACGAGTGCAGAGTTATACATATTTCCAGGGCAGAGTTAGATATAATGTTAGTTTTTGATGTGAGGAAATCCAGTTATCTCAAATCGGAGCATTCTTGATTAAGACAAAGTAAAAACTGCATTAAAATGGAATGATCTTTACTTCAATGACAAAAGACATAAAAAAGACATGTAGCACCAGAACAGATATTACATTTTGCTTCTAACTGCATAGTGTTTTCTTTTATAGAAATCATTTACCATAACACTTATATAGAATGTGGACGCTAGTGTGGTCTGACAAACAAAAAGGGACGATAACCTGCAAAATATTTACGACCGACATCTTTAACCTAATATCGATATTACTTTCCTGATTGAACTTCGTATAAAATTTGATTTGTGTGAACCACCTTCAAGATACGAGACGTTAAGCGTGAACTTCAAATAAGGGGAAAGCCTCTAACAAACGATCCAGATCAAACAAGAAACGTGTGTAATCGGTTGCATGCTTCCAAACGAGAATCTTGTTTTCCTTGCTCCAACAATGGTAAAATCATTTGCTTGGTTTTATATGATTATTCCACTCGTCTATCAATCAAGTTTCCGCTTCGCTCCACTTTCTTTTCACGCCCCCTAGCATCTTTCCCAAACAATCCGGCGCTCCTACAACGACGACGTCAAAGTTCGTCTCTTTTAGGAAGTTTATGTGGACACCCAACTAGAAAGTCTTTGAACTATTCCGCTTCAGACAGTCGCCATGTCTTTAAGAATTACATTGTTGTCTTTATATATGTATACATATATATATGTATATATATATATGTATATATATATGTCTGTGTGTATACATTTCTATACATATGCATACACACACAAATACACACACACAAACACACATATATATTGTTTTACTACGAATGTTTAATATACCTACATTTATTAATGTTGAGACGATTAATCGGAATCGGTATTCGAAAAATCGTGGCTTTTTGCAGTGTCGGAATCGGAAAAAAATGTGCCTATTTTCCGATGACAAAAATGATTCTTTTCATTGTTTATATTTATTTATTGGCCAAGAATGTTTCGATTGCTGCTACCGTTGATAAAATATTGGTAAAACTTGCGGAGAATGCTGTTTTACGGTTCTTATAAAACTCGAACGGAAATTTAAATTTCGTTCCGTTTTATTAATTTTTTTAACTTGTGCGCATGCGCCCCAAAAAATCGAAAGTAACTGTAAAAATAATATTCAACAATCGTATTTTATATATATATATACAAACGAAAGATTTTTTAATGATTTTTTTTTAATAAAATTTAATCAACAAAAACGAAATAATTTAATTTCTAAACGAAAAAAGTCCATTTTCTATACCTTTTTGGTATTTTTACATAAGTCCAACTCACCGATCACATTGGAAATGTCGACATTTATAGGTTTTGGGGTTTGCTTAAAATGAATAAACACCTCAAACCTCCCCATGTTTAGAACGGCTTACGGAATAGACACCCTCAACTTTGTGAGCATAATCAAAAACCTAAAAAGTTGATATGTCGAACGGTGATTTGGACGTAGAACGGAACGAAATTTAAATTTCCATTCCATTTTTAAAACAACCGTAAAACAGAGCGTTCTTCGCAAGTTTTACCAAAATATTAATTGATTTTTAACTACCAGTAAAACTAAAATTTATACATCACTTTCCATAAATGCATTTTTAAGTTTGTGTAAATATATACGTATATTATATGGGGTTTAAAATTAGGAAAATTATATATCTAATTACTGATTTAAAAAGAATTAGAATCAGTTATGTAATCAAAATCGTGAAAAATATTGAAATCATCGCACAACTAATATTTATATTATTTTTTGTTTATAAATTACGATTATGTCTCCTATTTAAATAAGACGCATACGGATTATCTATATACCGACATACGTCCAACAGTTATGCCCCCTGTTTTTATTCCACCCGAATGACCCAAAGGGAATGGCAAACTACATTGCTGTGATGAGTGAATTTATGCATTCGTGATCTGAAAGTCTTATTTCTCTGTTGCAAATATTGACGGTGTGAGGCCGTGTCATGGTCGTGCGTCAAAAGATGGGGTGCGTCATTGAATTCCTCCATGCAGAATATATTGAATAGATCAACGTTCACAGACGGCTGTTGAACGTTTACTAACCGATGCAGTTGACATCAGCGCGGTTAGGAGATATGTTTGTCGATTTCAGGGTGGCGATAGCAATGTCATTGTCAAAGTGCGCTCTAGACTTTTACGACTTATAATGATGGTGACTATATAAAAAAATCAATTTTAGAGCACAAAAGCTCGCTCATTCATATGGTACCACTCTTGTCTTCGTAACTCTTTAAAATTTATGTTTCGTGCTCAAAATAATAGGATGCCTTATTTTTTAATGCTCTCGTATATCTTTTCATACTACTAACGTCTATTCAGGTATTAAGCATGTTGAAGTGAATATTGAAAATCCATATACAATAAAATATATCACTTTTTAATATATATATATATATATATATATATATATATATATATATATATATATATATTACATACAGGCATAAGCCTGGTGAATTCCCACGATACTGAAACGTGAAATATTCTGTGTAGCTTAATTGCCATATATATTTTCATAACCTATTATATATATATATATATATATAGAGAGAGAGAGAGAGAGAGAGAGAGAGAGAGAGAGAGAGAAAGCAAATAGTTAATAAAACATGTTAAAAATCACTTTGAAAAAGAGTTAAAAACATTTAATTTGAAAAGGAAACACTAAATAAGTGGATAGTCCTTGATCCGCGGAGTTTCGAAGAAATACTTTCCTTCTCATCAGAGGGTAGGAATTAGCAAAATGCGGGATCGGATTTTGCTTGCAAAAGTATTTGATGAAACTGCAAGTAAGTCAAAGATCTTACTTGATAACAAAAAGTGAAGCATAGGGAATAGGGTGAAGAAAAAGATGATTTCACGTGAATGGATAGTCTGGTGAAAGGTAAAGTATCCAATGTAAAAAAAAATGTAAATCCAAGAAAGTTAGAAAAATTTCCATTCGCACAAGTAAAATCCAAGGAAATCGCGTAATTGGAAGATGGTCCAAAATAATCCAAAAGGCCGAAATTCGTGGAATACCTCACAAATAGGTACAAGGAAAAGGGGAAAGAATTCAAATAATATTATTAAAAGAAAAATAAGTTATGCGTTATCTCGGCTGCCGAGACAAGGTGTAATTAAGAAAAATGGATGATGATGAAGAGAGAAAAAAATGAGTGAAGAAAAAAAAGATTGAATGGTGGTAAAATTAAATATAAAATAGAAAAGCAAATCTCAAAATGAACAAGACAAGACGACGTTAAAAGGCGCCAAAAATATAAGGCAAAATAAGAGGTCAACTGAAAGGTACATGTTATTACTTAAGAAAATATCAGCAGAAGTTATTAAAAAACAGTAAAAGAAAATAAATGAGGGGAGAAGATGGCCGGTATCTGCAGATTCCGGTTAAAGCAAGTAAGTATGTAAGTAAATGCATATAGTAAAATATAAGTAAATGTAGGTAAATATATACAGGATGTGAAAGTGTAGGTAGATTGATATATTTGATAGATAGGAATATTTAAACACCAAAACGGAAATTGCAGATAAAAACCGGCCAAACAAAGAAGAAATAAAGCATTAAAATAAAGGATTATTAAGTTAAAGTATTAAGAAAGTAGGTAGAAAAAACGATAATGTTAGAGAAAAAATATTTATATCTTAAAGTAATTGCTACGTAATTTCAAAATTACCATAATTAAATTTGTACTTATGTTTACAGAAAGTTTTTAGAATTTATTATATTGTTACTTTGAGGGGAAGTAATTATAGTTATAACTTCTGGTTGAGATTACTTTATAAATATTAATTCTTTAATATTTATAATATACTTTAGTTTTACCATCTTGGATCATTTTGGTAAATTTAATTGTAATTTATATATATATATATATATATATATATATATATATATATATATATATATATATATATATATATATAAACTGCGTCAATCGCTTTATTGCAGATTAGTAAAATATCAATATTTCACTAACTATACGTCACAACAAAATGAAACTGATATCATCAATCGATGCTTTAAAGTTAGTTATTTCCCAATTTGCGATATTCACTAATTTCCACTGTCCATTGCTTTATTGTAGATCTCTTAAAATGTTGTTTTAGGGCAAAAATACAATGTCTTATCATGCGAACCTTATTTTCTATTATATTTTTCTGTCAAAGAATAATGAGAAAAATCCATGCTAGGTGCTAAGCCTCAAATAAATGAGTTATTTATCGACGTATCCGCCATTTTTTAAATAACTTAAAACAAACTTTTGTTCCCCGGGGAAGTAAATTGTTTGATCTCAAAAAGGAGTTATGGCTCTAGCAATATCAACTATGTTCTCCACAAGAAATCCTTTGAAGTAAATTGCTCTTCTCCCTTATAAACTCATCTTTTTTATATTGACGAAAGATGTTAAATGGGGTAAGGGTCTGGAGCACACGGTGGTCATGTCACGAGAGTTTCTCCAAAGAAGCCAATAGATACAAGGAAGACTGCAGTCGCTCTAATTGAATGGTATGGTCGACTGTCATGCATAAAAATCGTCTGAAAGCGACGTGAAAATAATAGGTCATCTAGCCATGGTGATAAATATTTGTCCAAAAAGGCCGTGTACGCATTGCTGATAAATTTCACACGCTCTAGAACTCGGAATGGTTCAACAAATTTATCCCTAATGATTCCCGCCCAAAGCATGATGACTCCGCCTCCTCGTAGGCGATGAACTTTTTAAGGGGTTGGAATTCGTTTGAGTTCGAAATTTGGCCCATCCATCCGGACCGTCAAGAGTAGCACAGGTCTCATCTGTAAATAGGACACGTTGGAAATCCATTTTCATGTTAATATATGCTCAAGTCTTTCGTTTTTCTCGATGTTGTTTGCTCAATGGAGGCTTTGGAATAGTTTTGATGTTCCCTGCTATCTCATTCAACACATTACATCGGGCCTATCTGGATCTTGGAGCGATTCCAGCTCTTGCAAAAATGGAAGCACTGGTGCTGTTTGGGTTTTGGTGTACTTCCCTACAAATTTTCCGAATTTCGCGATGTGAAAGATTTCTCCTTGTGTCCTTATCCTTTCTGGATTTAGTGTTCGGGTTGTTCACGAATAAAGCCAAAGTTCTTGGATCCCTTTCCAGCTCCATAGCTAAATCTTTGATGAACAATCCTTCTGCGAGTTCAGCAACAATCCTTTCCTTTTCGATAACCGTTTGTCGCCCCGTTTTTTGCATTTAAACATACCTACATTAAAGCGGTGACAGCATAAATTACTTGATAATAAATTAAATGCCATAACTTCGTGAATATCGCATTGATTTGAATAAAATTTTTGGAAATAACTAACCTTGAAACAGTCATTTGATGATACAATTTCCATTCTTGTGTGACGTATATTTAGTGACATGTTGATATTTTACCAATCTTCAATAAAGCGATTGACACAGTTTATATATATATATATATATATATATATATATATATATATATATATATATATATATATATACGCGATCCGGTGCTTCCGTTCACTCTGAGGAGATAATGGATACCCTTCTACGCGTGTACTTTTGAAGCAAGGGTTGCGCAATCTACACTCACATCTCTCCTAAATAAGCACCACTTGACTGGAAACAATGCCCAGCTAAGGGGACAGAACATACAGCATCTAGAATGTCTAAATGGTCACCCATTTCGTACTGACCAAGGTCACCATTACTTAACTTCGATGACCTTACGAGAACCGATGTGTCAACGTCATTCTACCGTATGTTTAATTATATAACGCTAATTATTCACAAAGTAGCTTCAAAATTCGCTTCGCAATTTGAACTGAGCTTGTATTTTGCAAAGCAAATGAAACGCAAATATTTCTCGCATAATTAAAACCGAGTTTAATATATATTGGTATATCTATCTACATATGTATTTATTTGCGTCTTTCCAGGTAGCTTACTTTTGTATTCGCGAAACGTTATTTTGAGAAAATAACCAGAAAAGAAAAACGATTATTTCTTTTGTTTTTGGTGTGGCTCGGAATCCTTTCAGATGAATGCAATAATTATGAAGCCTCATCTCAAAGAATTCCAAAACCAAAAAGAAAATAATAATAACATTAGGTACGAACCTGACAATGAAAGACCAGATGAGAACAGCATTATTAGTTACATATTTGTATACATGCTTCAGTGGAATCCCAATTAAAGGATAATATTTAATCAGACAAAAGTCTGACGAAGAGTTATGCTAAAATTGGGATTCCTCTGTAACATGCGTACGCATATGTAACCAATAATGTTTGTATTATGAACAAACTATATACTAACTCTGTTCTGCATTGGGGACTTTTAGATAATCACGCGAGTTTTATTGGATTTGCATCTAGGAAACCAATTGATACAACCATTATATGCATTATATATATACATATATATATATGTATGTATATAGGTCATATGCGGGGACGCAATATATATATATATATATATATATATATATATATATTGTTGTCGTGGCACACATGCATTTGCATGTGTGGATAGTAATTACACATGAATAGGAAGACTCAGTTAGTCTAAGTGTGTGTCCACCAGAAGCCACCGAAGACTGCTGAGAGCAGATGTGTTTCTCCAGCAAAGACTCTCTTATTTGACACCATTATGTATTTATCCTGTAAATATACCTTTTCCTAATACACTTCTTATTTGATCTACCCTTGTTTGTTGAGTCGTCATTTGTATTGCTTTCTACGTTACTTGTTTCAACATGCAAACTTAACATATATATATATATATATATATATATATATATATATATATATATATATATATATATAATGGGTTAATAAATTTCAAACGAAAGAAAGATGTATATTTAAATAAGGGAGTAGTCACCAACAATTTGTATTTTTTAACATTATTTTATTATTCCGTGTCTTGGTTTTTCATTGAGAATTATGTTTGGATCATTGTAATAATGTTTTTAAGTCATTGAAATCGTTTACGCGCGTTTCAGAGGTCTGTGATGCGTCCTCGTCAGAAATTATTTTCAAATGTGTAAAAATGGCGATTTTCGTAGTTAATTTGTAAGTTTTTCCAAGGGGTGGAGGCTTGTAAGTGTTTATTATTCATTGGTATGCTGAATTTTTATTGCTTTTTATTTCTTTTTTTGCTTTTTTATTTGGCTTGTCCAGGGAGACGTTGACCTCGCTGTAGTCGCTATCTCTTTCTGCTAATGTTTTTTTCTTTTCCTTTAGGGTGGGGTAGGGTTTGTGTGTGTGTGTGTGTGTGTGTGTGTGTGTGTGTGTGTGTGTGTGTGTGTGTGTGTGTGTGTGTGTGTGTGTGTGTGTGTGTGTGTGTGCGCGCGTGTGTGTGTTTGCTTTTATTGGTTTGGGAATGTGTATGTTGTTTTATAGTATTTTGGGGTTATTTGCTTCCTTAGGAAGGCGGCTGTGATCCGAGGTCGTTACTAATGTGTATGTGTGGGGAGGGGGGACTGGCTCTTCTGAAGTAAGGGTAGGGGTGCTTTCATTCTATTTTGATATTTATTTTTTGGATTCTTGGATTTTAGTATTGTGATTTTTCGCTTTAGTCTTATATTATGTTTGTTTAGAAAGAGGGGTGTATTTAAAATAGGGGATTTTTTAATGTTTCTATTTATTTGCCTCCCCATGTGGGTATGGCCAAACCCAGGATCGGTTCCTAGTGTGGGGAAGATTTTGTTCTCCAGAGGGGGGCATTGGAGGGGGTGTAGGTATGGGAGAGGGATGATAGAAGGGATGATAGTCGTTTCAATCATAAGGGGGTTCTCCTCCCCTGACTGAGGAGGGAGCGAGGTGTTGGAACAGATATTATACTATGGTTCTAGGTGTCTCCTAGTGTTGTTGGTTTCGAGGTTAAGTAGGGTTGGTATTGTTCAGTGTGTTGTATTAGAGATAGGGGTGTTATGTCTGTGTATGGTTGTATGCGCGCACGTGTGTGTTTTTTAATGTGTCGGTTCTGATTTATGTGTGGGTGTGTATATGTGCATGTGTATGGGTGTGCATGCGAGTGTACCTTGCATTTCATGTTTTTATGTGATGGTATTAGGTTCTGTTCAGTTCAGGAGTGAATCTGGTGATGAAGTTTTTTTCCTGTGTAAGTAAATAAAAATAATTGTCTGTTTGGAAGATTGGCATTATTTTGAAGCTGTTTCCACTGCATGTGTGTACGTGTTTTGAAACATAGAGGTATCTGTTATCTGCAATTTTGATGTTGCTCTTATGTAAGGCCACTCTATTGCTGAAATGTTTGGTGGCGCCTATGTAGGATTTGTTGCATGTTGTGCATCTTAGTGCATATACTACATTTCTGGAGGTGCAATTTAGATCCTTTTTTATTTTGAATGTTTGTGCTGGGTTTTTGAATGTGTATGTGTTACCTTCTATTATCATGTCACATACTCCACATCGCGGTTTGTTGCATTTTGTTGCATCACAGACCTCTGAAACGCGCGTAAACGATTTCAATGACTTAAAAACATTATTACAATGATCCAAAGATAATTCTCAATGAAAAAACAAGACACGGAATAATAAAATAATGTTAAAAAAATACAAATTGTTGTTGACTACTCCCTTATTTAAATATATATATATATATATATATATATATATATATATATATATATATATATATTGACTACAAAGGGGATAAAAACCCTTAGTGACAATACAGATACCTCCGAATTCTGTGAGAGCTTTACAAAAGGTATTCTAATATTAACAGGTTGGAAGGAAAGTAATGTCGTTTTGTGTCAAATGCATCTATTTCGTCTAAACCATTCATACTACGACATTTTAATCTTTACAATAATTTCACTCAATTTCTATGACTGGTGTCCAACGATAAACGAAATTCTTGATATCTTCTTCAAAAATTTTATTTGATTTTTTTTTAAAGAAAAATAAAATCGAGTTATTTTTTTAGTTAGCTATCATATTCATAAATTTTATTGCTTAAGTGATTCTGCAAGCACCGGAATAGATTGTAGTAAGATGAAGCAATATCAGCTTAATAAGGTAGATGAGACAAAACTTTCTAATTGAAACTTATGACATTTTCTTTAGCTGTGTGCAGTCTTGGGTTATCATGTTCAAGCAATACACATTTCCTATTAGCTAATGTCGGTTGTTTTCTTTTCTTTAATATAGCAGTTCTTAGATCATTCAACAACTGATGTTAGTAGTTCATGATAAATAAGTTCTTCCATGTCCCACAATAAAAAGAGCGTGATCTTCTTTGAGTGTAATCCTTGTTTTCAAATAGGCCGTTGGCTTTGGTTTCGGTCTAACCATTGTCTTTTGCGTTAGATATTCTTGTAAAGAATCCATTTTCATCTTCAGTCATGATTCTTTGCAAAAATGGTTGCCGACAATTCCTGAAAAGCAAAGATATGCAAACAATCAATCTTTGATTTCGTTGTAAAATTATGAGGAAGTCAGTGTCCAAGGTTTGACATTTTTCCTGGCATGAAATGTTTTTGATATTGGCTGTATTGAATTGTTGACCTAATTCTCTACTGGTTAACTTTCGATTGGCCTCTGCATTTTTTTTAATGGAATCTATTTCAATTGATTTTGGCCTGAACGTCGCCAATCTGATAGGTTAAAAGGTCTAAGTTTAACAATTTGACGTTTGAGAACTCTACCAAACTCCTCCGCCAATTTTGGTTCTAAACACTTGAAATTTTAGATATAGGTTCTTTGGCCATGGGTCTAACTTAATAACTTTATTAGAGCTCCAAACAATAAATTTTAAGGGGTCATAATAGGGGTCAAAATTTAAAAAATTGACCGCTGTTTTTTTTTGTTTTTTTTTTTTGTTTTCTTTGCTCAACATACACCTCCTGTTTATTTAAACGACGGTTGAAATGCTAGTAATTTAAAATAACACTTCTCACAACGAAAACGCATTAGGAACAACCGATGTAATATATCGGTTTTAATGCCCCCCCATGGAAGAACGTATCTCTGACAATAAGAATATAACTAAATATTACATAGATTTCACTGCCATAGAACTATATAAACATATATCACTGCAAATATCCATAGCCTATGGTATACGAGAAACGAGCGTTTAACAAATAGAGTAATCCAAATATTAAGATGACGAAAAAGACTTGTGACTCTCTCGACGATTCATGGCGACTATCAGTAAATCAATCGTTATGTAAATTTTCTAGATGTTTAGTAAAACGTATGATCGATTGTCAAAATTATTAAAACATTTGGAGATTAACCTGTGGCCTTCAGCGATTCAACTACCTTGAAGTTTTGATTTGCCCTGGAGTTGGGTATACTTGCGCATCCACAATAGATTTCCTAAATTTCAACGTCTCTTTATCATGTTATAAATGATAGCAAAATGCCAGAAAAGCGTTTCATATATATCCACTAAACATGATAACTTCTGGAGTCAGCATCATATCCATCGTGCCCTGTTTTTCGTCTGAGAAGTGCATGTAGTTAAAAAAAATTAAACTATTTAGTAAAAAGTAACAATACTAATAATTACAATTAAAAATAATATTAGTTAAAAATAACAATATTAATAATTAAAATTCAAATAATAATAGTTAAAAATAACAATAGTAATAATTAAAATGAAAAATAATAATAGTTAAAAATAACAATAGTAATAATTACAATGAAAAATAATAATAGTTAAATAAAACAATAGTAATAATTAAAATGAAAAATAATAATAGTTAAAAATAACAATAGTAATAATTAAAATGAAAAATAATAATAGTTAAAAATAACAATAGTAATAAGTAAAATTCAAATAATAATAGTTAAAAAAAACAATAGTAATAATAAAAATGAAAAATAATAATAGTTAAAAATAACAATAGTAATAATTAAAATTCAAATAATAATAGTGAAAAATAACAATAGTAATAATTAAAATGAAAAATAATAATAGTTAAAAATAACAATAGTAATAATTAAAATGAAAAATAATAATAGTTAAAAATAACAATAGTAATAATTAAAATGAAAAATAATAATAGTTAAAAATAACAATAGTAATAATTAAAATGAAAAATAATAATAGTTAAAAATAACAATAGTAATAATTAAAATGAAAAATAATAATAGTTAAAAACAACAATAGTAATAATTAAAATGAAAAATAATAATAGTTAAAAATAACAATAGTAATAATTAAAATTCAAATAATAATAGTTAAAAATAACAATAGTAATAATTAAAATTCAAATAATAATAGTTAAAAATAACAATAGTAATAATTAAAATGAAAAATAATAATAGTTAAAAATAACAATAGTAATAATTAAAATGAAAAATAATAATAGTTAAAAATAACAATAGTAATAATTAAAATGAAAAACAATAATAGTTAAAAATAACAATAGTAATAATTTAAATGTAAAATAATAATAGTTAAAAATAACAATAGTAATAATTAAAATTCAAATAATAATAGTGAAAAATAACAATAGTAATAATTAAAATGAAAAATAATAATAGTTAAAAATAACAATAGTAATAATTAAAATTAAAAATAATAATAGTTAAAAATAACAATAGTAATAATTAAAATGAAAAATAATAATAGTTAAAAATAACAATAGTAATAATTAAAATGAAAAATAATAATAGTTAAAAATAACAATAGTAATAATTAAAATGAAAAATAATAATAGTTAAAAATAACAATAGTAATAATTAAAATTCAAATAATAATAGTTAAAAATAACAATAGTAATAATTTAAATGAAAAATTATAATAGTTAAAAATAACAATAGTAATAATTAAAATGAAAAATAATAATAGTTAAAAATAACAATAGTAATAATTAAAATTCAAATAATAATAGTTAAAAATAACAATAGTAAAAATTAAAATTCAAATAATAATAGTTAAAAATAACAATAGTAATAATACAAATGAAAAATAATAATAGTTTAAAATCACAATAGTAATAATTAAAATTCAAATAATAATAGTGAAAATAACAATAGTAATAATTAAAATGAAAAATAATAATAGTTAAAAATAACAATAGTAATAATTAAAATGAAAAATAATAATAGTTAAAAATAACAATAGTAATAATTAAAATGAAAAATAATAATAGTTAAAAATAACAATAGTAATAATTAAAATGAAAAATAATAATAGTTAAAAATAACAATAGTAATAATTAAAATGAAAAATAATAATAGTTAAAAATAACAATAGTAATAATTAAAATTAAAATAATAATAGTTAAAAATAACAATAGTAATAATTAAAATTCAAATAATAATAGTTAAAAATAACAATAGTAATAATTAAAATGAAAAATAATAATAGTTAAAAATAACAATAGTAATAATTAAAATGAAAAATAATAATAGTGAAAAATACCAATAGTAATTATTAAAATGAAAAATAATAATAGTTAAAAATAACAATAGTAATAATTAAAATTCAAATAATAATAGTTAAAAATAACAAAAGTAATAATTAAAATGAAAAACAATAATAGTTAAAAATAACAATAGTAATAATTAAAATTCAAATAATAATAGTGAAAAATAACAATAGTAATAATTAATATGAAAAATAATAATAGTTAAAAATAACAATAGTAATAATTAAAATGAAAAATAATAATAGTGAAAAATACCAATAGTAATTATTAAAATAAAAAATAATAATAGTTAAAAATAACAATAGTAATAATTAAAATGAAAAATAATAATAGTTAAAAATAACAATAGTAATAATTAAAATGAAAAATAATAATAGTTAAAAATAACAATAGTAATAATTAAAATTCAAATAATAATAGTTAAAAATAACAATAGTAATAATTAAAATTCAAATAATAATAGTAAAAAATAACAATAGTAATAATTAAAATTCAAATAATAATAGTTAAAAATAACAATAGTAATAATTAAAATGAAAAATAATAATAGTTAAAAATAACAATAGTAATAATTAAAATGAAAAATAATAATAGTTAAAAATAACAATAGTAATAATTAAAATGTAAAATAATAATAGTTAAAAATAACAATAGTAATAATTAAAATAAAAAATAATAATAGTTAAAAATAACAATAGTAATAATTAAAATGAAAAATAATAATAGTTAAAAATAACAATAGTAATAATTAAAATGAAACATAATAATAGTAAAAATTAACAATAGTAATAATTAAAATGAAAAATAATAATAGTTAAAAAAAAACAATAGTAATAATTAAAATGAAAAATAATAATAGTTAAAAATAACAATAGTAATAATTAAAATGAAAAACAATAATAGTTAAAAATAACAATAGTAATAATTTAAATGTAAAATAATAATAGTTAAAAATAACAATAGTAATAATTAAAATTCAAATAATAATAGTGAAAAATAACAATAGTAATAATTAAAATGAAAAATAATAATAGTTAAAAATAACAATAGTAATAATTAAAATGAAAAATAATAATAGTTAAAAATAACAATAGTAATAATTAAAATTCAAATAATAATAGTTAAAAATAACAATAGTAATAATTAAAATGAAAAATAATAATAGTTAAAAATAACAATAGTAATAATTAAAATGAAAAATAATAATAGTTAAAAATAACAATAGTAATAATTAAAATGAAAAATAATAATAGTTAAAAATAACAATAGTAATAATTAAAATGAAAAATTATAATAGTTAAAAATAACAATAGTAATAATTAAAATGAAAAATAATAATAGTTAAAAATAACAATAGTAATAATTAAAATTCAAATAATAATAGTTAAAAATAACAATAGTAAAAATTAAAATTCAAATAATAATAGTTAAAAATAACAATAGTAATAATTAAAATGAAAAATAATAATAGTTTAAAATCACAATAGTAATAATTAAAATTCAAATAATAATAGTGAAAAATAACAATAGTAATAATTAAAATGAAAAATAATAATAGTTAAAAATAACAATAGTAATAATTAAAATGAAAAATAATAATAGTTAAAAATAACAATAGTAATAATTAAAATGAAAAATAATAATAGTTAAAAATAACAATAGTAATAATTAAAATGAAAAATAATAATAGTTAAAAATAACAATAGTAATAATTAAAATGAAAAATAATAATAGTTAAAAATAACAATAGTAATAATTAAAATGAAAAATAATAATAGTTAAAAATAACAATAGTAATAATTAAAATTAAAATAATAATAGTTAAAAATAACAATAGTAATAATTAAAATTCAAATAATAATAGTTAAAAATAACAATAGTAATAATTAAAATGAAAAATAATAATAGTTAAAAATAACAATAGTAATAATTAAAATGAAAAATAATAATAGTGAAAAATACCAATAGTAATTATTAAAATGAAAAATAATAATAGTTAAAAATAACAATAGTAATAATTAAAATTCAAATAATAATAGTTAAAAATAACAATAGTAATAATTAAAATGAAAAATAATAATAGTTAAAAATAACAATAGTAATAATTTAAATGTAAAATAATAATAGTTAAAAATAACAATAGTAATAATTAAAATTCAAATAATAATAGTGAAAAATAACAATAGTAATAATTAAAATGAAAAATAATAATAGTTAAAAATAACAATAGTAATAATTAAAATGAAAAATAATAATAGTTAAAAATAACAATAGTAATAATTAAAATGAAAAATAATAATAGTTAAAAATAACAATAGTAATAATTAAAATGAAAAATAATAATAGTTAAAAATAACAATAGTAATAATTAAAATGAAAAATAATAATAGTTAAAAATAACAATAGTAATAATTAAAATTAAAATAATAATAGTTAAAAATAACAATAGTAATAATTAAAATTCAAATAATAATAGTTAAAAATAACAATAGTAATAATTAAAATGAAAAATAATAATAGTTAAAAATAACAATAGTAATAATTAAAATGAAAAATAATAATAGTGAAAAATACCAATAGTAATTATTAAAATGAAAAATAATAATAGTTAAAAATAACAATAGTAATAATTAAAATTCAAATAATAATAGTTAAAAATAACAATAGTAATAATTAAAATTCAAATAATAATAGTTAAAAATAACAATAGTAATAATTAAAATGAAAAATAATAATAGTTAAAAATAACAATAGTAATAATTAAAATGAAAAATAATAATAGTTAAAAATAACAATAGTAATAATTAAAATAAAAAATAATAATAGTTAAAAATAACAATAGTAATAATTAAAATGAAAAATAATAATAGTTAAAAATAACAATAGTAATAAATAAATGAAAAATAATAATAGTTAAAAATAACAATAATAATAATTAAAATTCAAATAATAATAGATAAAAATAACAATAGTAATAATTAAAATTCAAATAATAATAGTTAAAAATAACAATAGTAATAATTACAATGAAAAATAATAATAGTTAAAAATAACAATAGTAATAATTAAAATAAAAAATAATAATAGTTAAAAATAACAATAGTAATAATTAAAATGAAAAATAATAATAGTTAAAAATAACAATAGTAATAATTAAAATGAAAAATAATAATAGTGAAAAATAACAATAGTAATAATTAAAATGAAAAATAATAATAGTGAAAAATAAGAATAGTAATAATTAAAATGAAAAATAATAATAGTGAAAAATAACAATAGTAATAATTAAAATGTAAAATTATAATAGTTAAAAATAACAATAGTAATAATTAAAATGAAAAATAATAATAGTTAAAAATAACAATAGTAATAATTAAAATGAAAAATAATAATAGTTAAAAATAACAATAGTAATAATTAAAATGAAAAATAATAATAGTTAAAAATAACAATAGTAATAATTAAAATTCAAATAATAATAGTTAAAAATAACAATAGTAATAATTAAAATGAAAAATAATAATAGTTAAAAAAAACAATAGTAATAATTAAAATGAAAAATAATAATAGTTAAAAATAACAATAGTAATAATTAAAATGAAAAACAATAATAGTTAAAAATAACAATAGTAATAATTAAAATGAAAAATAATAATAGTTAAAAATAACAATAGTAATAATTAAAATTCAAATAATAATAGTGAAAAATAACAATAGTAATAATTAAAATGAAAAATAATAATAGTTAAAAATAACAATAGTAATAATTAAAATGAAAAATAATAATAGTTAAAAATAACAATAGTAATAATTAAAATTCAAATAATAATAGTTAAAAATAACAATAGTAATAATTAAAATGAAAAATAATAATAGTTAAAAATAACAATAGTAATAATTAAAATGAAAAATAATAATAGTTAAAAATAACAATAGTAATAATTAAAATGAAAAATAATAATAGTTAAAAATAACAATAGTAATAATTAAAATGAAAAATTATAATAGTTAAAAATAACAATAGTAATAATTAAAATGAAAAATAATAATAGTTAAAAATAACAATAGTAATAATTAAAATTCAAATAATAATAGTTAAAAATAACAATAGTAAAAATTAAAAATCAAATAATAATAGTTAAAAATAACAATAGTAATAATTAAAATGAAAAATAATAATAGTTGTAAATCACAATAGTAATAATTAAAATGAAAAATAATAATAGTGAAAAATAACAATAGTAATAATTAAAATGAAAAATAATAATAGTTAAAAATAACAATAGTAATAATTAAAATGAAAAATAATAATAGTTAAAAATAACAATAGTAATAATTAAAATGAAAAATAATAATAGTTAAAAATAACAATAGTAATAATTAAAATGAAAAATAATAATAGTTAAAAATAACAATAGTAATAATTAAAATGAAAAATAATAATAGTTAAAAATAACAATAGTAATAATTAAAATGAAAAATAATAATAGTTAAAAATAACAATAGTAATAATTAAAATTCAAATAATAATAGTTAAAAATAACAATAGTAATAATTAAAATTCAAATAATAATAGTTAAAAATAACAATAGTAATAATTAAAATGAAAAATAATAATAGTTAAAAATAACAATAGTAATAATTAAAATGAAAAATAATAATAGTGAAAAATACCAATAGTAATTATTAAAATGAAAAATAATAATAGTTAAAAATAACAATAGTAATAATTAAAATTCAAATAATAATAGTTAAAAATAACAATAGTAATAATTAAAATTCAAATAATAATAGTTAAAAATAACAATAGTAATAATTTAAATGTAAAATAATAATAGTTAAAAATAACAATAGTAATAATTAAAATTCAAATAATAATAGTGAAAAATAACAATAGTAATAATTAAAATGAAAAATAATAATAGTTAAAAATAACAATAGTAATAATTAAAATGAAAAATAATAATAGTTAAAAATAACAATAGTAATAATTAAAATGAAAAATAATAATAGTTAAAAATAACAATAGTAATAATTAAAATGAAAAATAATAATAGTTAAAAATAACAATAGTAATAATTAAAATGAAAAATAATAATAGTTAAAAATAACAATAGTAATAATTAAAATTAAAATAATAATAGTTAAAAATAACAATAGTAATAATTAAAATTCAAATAATAATAGTTAAAAATAACAATAGTAATAATTAAAATGAAAAATAATAATAGTTAAAAATAACAATAGTAATAATTAAAATGAAAAATAATAATAGTGAAAAATACCAATAGTAATTATTAAAATGAAAAATAATAATAGTTAAAAATAACAATAGTAATAATTAAAATTCAAATAATAATAGTTAAAAATAACAATAGTAATAATTAAAATTCAAATAATAATAGTTAAAAATAACAATAGTAATAATTAAAATGAAAAATAATAATAGTTAAAAATAACAATAGTAATAATTAAAATGAAAAATAATAATAGTTAAAAATAACAATAGTAATAATTAAAATAAAAAATAATAATAGTTAAAAATAACAATAGTAATAATTAAAATGAAAAATAATAATAGTTAAAAATAACAATAGTAATAATTAAAATGAAAAATAATAATAGTTAAAAATAACAATAATAATAATTAAAATTCAAATAATAATAGATAAAAATAACAATAGTAATAATTAAAATGAAAAATAATAATAGTTAAAAATAACAATAGTAATAATTACAATGAAAAATAATAATAGTTAAAAATAACAATAGTAATAATTAAAATAAAAAATAATAATAGTTAAAAATTACAATAGTAATAATTAAAATGAAAAATAATAATAGTTAAAAATAACAATAGTAATAATTAAAATGAAAAATAATAATAGTTAAAAATAACAATAGTAATAATTAAAATGAAAAATAATAATAGTGAAAAATAACAATAGTAATAATTAAAATGAAAAATAATAATAGTGAAAAATAACAATAGTAATAATTAAAATGTAAAATTATAATAGTTAAAAATAACAATAGTAATAATTAAAATGAAAAATAATAATAGTTAAAAATAACAATAGTAATAATTAAAATGAAAAATAATAATAGTTAAAAATAACAATAGTAATAATTAAAATGAAAAATAATAATAGTTAAAAATAACAATAGTAATAATTAAAATTCAAATAATAATAGTTAAAAATAACAATAGTAATAATTAAAATGAAAAATAATAATAGTTAAAAATAACAATAGTAATAATTAAAATGAAAAATAATAATAGTTAAAAATAACAATAGTAATAATTAAAATGAAAAATAATAAACTTGAAAATAACAATAGTAATAATTAAAATGAAAAATAATAATAGTTAAAAATAACAATAGTAATAATTAAAATGAAAAATAATAATAGTTAAAAATAACAATAGTAATAATTAAAATGAAAAATAATAATAGTTAAAAATAACAATAGTAATAATTAAAATGAAAAATAATAATAGTTAAAAATAACAATAGTAATAATTAAAATGAAAAATAATAATAGTTAAAAATAACAATAGTAATAATTAAAATGAAAAATAATAATAGTTAAAAATAACAATAGTAATAATTAAAATGAAAAATAATAATAGTTAAAAATAACAATAGTAATAATTAAAATTAAAATAATAATAGTTAAAAATAACAATAGTAATAATTAAAATTCAAATAATAATAGTTAAAAATAACAATAGTAATAATTAAAATGAAAAATAATAATAGTTAAAAATAACAATAATAATAATTAAAATGAAAAATAATAATAGTTAAAAATAACAATAGTAATAATTAAAATTCAAATAATAATAGTTAAAAATAACAATAGTAATAATTAAAATTCAAATAATAATAGTTAAAAATAACAATAGTAATAATTAAAATGAAAAATAATAATAGTTAAAAATAACAATAGTAATAATTAAAATTCAAATAATAATAGTTAAAAATAACAATAGTAATAATTAAAATGAAAAATAATAATAGTTAAAAATAACACGTCTCACAACCGAAACACGTTGGGAAAAAACGATATAATATATCGGTTTCTATACAGGCATCTCTGACAATAAGAATTAAACTAAACGTTACATAGGTGTCACTGCCATAGCACTATATAAACATATATTACAGCAAATGTGCATGGCCTATGGTATAAGAAAAAACAGCGTTAAACAAATAGAAGAATCTGAACATTGCTGAAAAAGACTTAAAACCTTGGAGTCTTTCGACGGTATACGATGAATATCAGTAAATTAATCGTTATATAATCTTCCATGATTAGTAAAACATATGATCGATTTTCATAATCATTAACATATTTGAAGATTAATCTCTGACGTTCAGCGATTTAATTACTTTGCAGCTTTGATTACAATCCTAAATTTGAACGCTTTTTCATCATGGTATACATCGTAGCAAAATTGCAGTTTCATATATACCCAGCTAACACGATAAATTTTATGGTCAAAATCTAAACCATCGGGCCCTGGTTTTATTATTATTGTCGCAGATACATTCTCCCACTACGCAATTAAAAAGAACAATAATAATAGTTAAATTTAACAAATAGAATAGTTAAAAATAATAATGATGATAGTTTAAAATAACATTTCTCACAACGAAAACGCATTAGAAAGAACCGATGTAATATATCGGTTTCACACCCCCATCTCCCATTGAAGAATGTATCTCTGACAAAAAGAATATAACGAAACATTACATAGGTTTTACTGCCATAGAACTATATAAACATATCTTACAGCAAATATGCATACCCTATAACATAAGAGAAACCAGGTTTAACATTCCAGTTTCTTTCGTATCGTACATATGACCTTGATATTTCCTTATATTTTCCTTTTCAGCTTTAATCCAGCATCACACTAACTTCTGCAAAATAGCTTCTTTTTTTGTTGTTTCATATCAGATTGCCAGGTTTAATAACTCTGTTTTCTAAGTACGTAGCTTTGGGAATTGTATAGTGTACAGCGTATGACTTATTTTCCATTGTTCTTCCTGCGATATTTTCGCAGGGATTGTTGCTAAATTGGATGTTCACTTGTATTTTTTACAGATTATCTGTGGAGATATTTACACACTCAATTATGTCAGATTGTAGAGTAGTCGTCTCCCAGCTGCATTATGGTTTATAATATAGACAGTCAGACCATGCTACTGCTTCCCTACTTGATGGCTGCGGTGGGCGCATCATGTTTTGCTTTCGTTCATCTTTCCTGCTCTTTTTACAGTGTTCAACAACCTCTTCTCATCAGATAACATTTCTTTCCATTAGACGTGCCCTGAAAAATTCTGAGTCATATGCGTAAGAAATAGCAAACAGATAAACTAGGACGGATCAAAATGATTCTTATTTTAGTTCCTTTTACCTTCGAATTGTAAAGTGGAGATCACCTCCGTGTACTCGCTATGATAAAACAACAACAATTCGTCTTGTGGAAGCATTATGATTTCGCAAGCTTCTGCGCATGACCTTCATTTCTGATCTTAAATATAAACACTTACATCAAATCTGTTGCCAAGATCGTTGGTAAAATCTTTGGAACAACCTAGCGCTCCAATAAGTATCTCATTGCCGATACGATCCTCTATCTCTATAAGAGCCAAATAGGACCTAGTATGGTGTACTGTTGCCACAGGACAGGGGTGTTTGGGAGTATTCTATTCTGCATTGACAGAGTTCCAAACCAGCTTTGTATCGTTGTAGGTGATGCCCTATTCTCTTTCCTGCAACCTGTTTCTTACAGAAGAGACGTTGCAAGTCTATCGTTAGCTTCAATCTATGATCTCTGTTGCCAAACCTTCACAATAAACACTCACCTAGCTACAATTCCTTTACTATGACTGTCTATGCCTAAATCTAAACGAAGATTCTATGAACAAAATTTCTTTCTTAGAATTACCCGTCTATGTAACTCTATTTCGCTGGCCTACTTTCCAGCTGACTACAAATTCTTTATGAGTTGGCTCCTAAATAGTAAATTATACCAAATTCCCACCATTAACGATGACAACGCTCTTGTTCCGGTGACCATATTCCACATTAATCCTTATTCTCAAGGTGTTTTAAGCCTTGATAAGTAGTGACTCCCCTGAAAAAGAATTCTTGTTAAATTTGCTTGAGCTATGTATGTGTGCGTGTGTATGTATTACCGTCTGGTAGTGTAGAAAAAGAACCTTAAAACGTCGTATGTTTCTAACTGTCTGGTCGCGTCGGTCCCCACTAATTTTTTTCTTAGCCCGATCTTCTCTTGCTTGGCTTTGACTCTACTCTCTCCGATCTCTCTAGGCCGCCGACTGCCGTCCATTATCACGAAATAATAACTGACGTTTACTGCCGTCAACTCAAGACTATCCGTAAAACTTGTAACCATTCCTAAACTGTTCGTAAACTAACTCTAAATATATTCACCTATATGCACAGTCTTTTGTCCTAGTCACCATCACACTTTGATTAACAATCCTATTTATGATCGCTAGGAGGTTGAGAAGAAAGGTAAACAGGCGTATAATGAACGAAGAGGAAACAAGTTCCCCGGAAAAACAAAGATGTAAAAATGGAGTTGGTGGAAAGAAAATAGATAGGAATTTGTTCACCAAAACAGACAAAAGAGAGCTAAAGTGGGGTTTTAATCAGGGTGTGGCAGTTATTATAGGAATCATGGTTGGAAAAGTGATCGGTCAATATATTTTAGAGTTAATGTGTGGGCGGTTTGGGGTGTAGCTGTGAAATTTTCGACGGTCTTTTACGGCAGTTTGAAGCGGTTTGCGATGGTCGACGACATTTAGAAGTGATTAGTTGATGCCCGTGCGAACTGTACACAGTCAGAGGCAAGTCCGTGGCTCAAAGGATATGGAGAAATGAATTGATCGGCCGACTGACGGATACAGCCTGGACAGTAGATGTAGATGTGAACTTTAGCGTCTAGAGAGTCGATGACATCACTCACATACCCAGAGCGCAACTAATATTTACAGAATTACCGAGATTGTTTGTTTTTTTCTCTCTGTTGTTTTATTGGTTATTTACTTGTGAACCCGTGCATATCCGTCAACAGTAGTTAAAACCAACACAAAGTCAAGTATCTGCAGAATGTCTTCTTGGTTCCTCCTCTTCTCTTTTCTCTCTCCCAACAATCGAACACAGCATATAATAACAAAACTCTAAAGCACGTCTGACAGCACTGACTTCTGCCAACAGTCTGCCCCTCCTCTTAACAACACAGGCTTTTTATATCGCAAAATCCTTCACCTCTATTTGCATATTCTTCTAACTCACGTGATCACTACTCTATAAATAAGAGTCTTGACCGTTCTTTTCTTTCTTTTTATTTATTTTGGTAACCGACCCGCACGTGGTCTATCCAGGTAAGTCACGCATTTCTCCACACTCCCCCCTGATCTCATGATCACAAACAGGACATGCGGGCAATCGTTGTTGGCGGGTACTCCTTCGAAGAATTGGGGGCAGCACTTCCTCATTGCTGTTTTCTTCATTACCACCATCATTACTACCAGTCTGTTCCATTATCCCGTCTCGTGGTTTTATAGGCGGTGTCTCACAATCAGGGCAGGGAGGCAGTATCCGTCTTTGTCGGGTACTTCTCCGAAGAATCGGAGGCGTCATCTCCTCGGTATGCTCCATCATCCCTTCTCGCGGGGTTTCGCAATCACGGGGGGGGGGCAGTATTCGTCTCGGTCGAGTATTTCGATGAGGCATTACTTCCTTGTGTCCATCGCTCTCCTCACTATTGTCATCAGTATGTCCCATCATTCCCTCATCTGGTTCTGTTGGTGGTGTTTCTATGCTCACCTGAAGGTGCAGTAAGTGATCAGGATCATCTCTGAACGGTGTGTGATCCTCCTCATCGTCCTCAGAATCAGAAGAGGTATAACAAGGGCGGATATCTTTTACGTGACGTGGTATGCCACCAATCAACATGGTCTGAGGACTTATGATTTCGTCTATTTTTCCCCGGAAAAATTTCGTAGTGCACCCAGCATTTGGGGGTTTTATCCAAACAAGGTCTCCCACCTGATATGGTGTATTGACAACACTCACCACTGATGGTATGGCATCAACTCCTTTCACACGCTGTTCATATTGGTAAATCCCATTGGCTGGTGCAGTTGCTGGTGTTGCATTGTCCTTGGGTGTTATATTATACCAGTACACAGCTTCTGGAATAGAGCACTGCGTCCTGGCTGCAATTCTTTTGATGGTGCGGTGACACCGTTCTGCTATACCATTACCCTCGGGATAATATGCACACCGATAATGCATTTTAATCCCCCATTCGTGCACGAATTTCTGAAATTCTTGACATCGAAATGTGGCGGCATTATCAGTCAGAATTTCAATCGGGGCACCACGTTCAAAAAAGACGGCTCTCAACTGTTGTATAATGCTGGCTGCATCCTGTCGTGTCAACAGGCGCCATATTGTGAAACGCGTCGGGCCACAATCCGTCATGGTCAAAAAATGTTTGTCCCCATAATGTGTTATGTCCATCCCTACTCGCTGCCAGTTGCCCTCCACCTCGAGCTTCCCTTTTTGCCATTGGGATGGTGCCGGATCAATTCTCTGACACTCTTCACACGAACGTATGGCTGCTTTCACTGATGCTTTTGTAGTTGCAGGGCATACTCTTCGGAAAAAATATGCAGTTCTCTGAATTCCAGGATGTCCAATCTGCTGGTGTATCATACGGATCTGGTCAGGTGTTAATTGATCCGTTACAGTCACGCATGTTTGTTGTTGAAGATCGGATCCCTGCCTCATTGCATCGATCCACCTCTTTGGTACTCGAGTCAAGTTATCAGCCAAATTCTGCATCGACGAGACTAACGTAATGTCTACCTGCAAGCTGTATTCGTCAATTAGACGCTTAAGTATTGCTAGTCTCCTTCGTACTAGCATTTCACTTGCAGCTCTAGTCTTAACTCGAGCCTTTCCAGTCAAGGTGTCGGTTAACCAATGGTAAACACACAATGAGTCAGTGTGGAGATGCACAACATTAGTCTGCCATTGCAATGCGAGATTAAGACCTTTTAACGTGGCATCAAGTTCTGCCAAATTTATATGTTGGGCATCATTTTTCGGACGAAGCCAGCATCCATCTTCCACAACAACACCTAGTTGCTCCAACACGACACCTGTAGCCAACGAACTTGCGTCAACCCATGCATTTAGTTCGTTTCCAGACACTTGCCACTCACCCCGGGCAGGGTCATTCCTATGCACTCTGGACAACATTTCAGCCATCATTTGTTGGAGAGAATCATCATCCGCAACATCGTCCCATCCTTTTGTTACTGTAGTCACTCGTCTTTTCACCACTCCTGTTGCCGATCGGAGCCATCCACAGACAGGTAGATGTCCTACCAATTTACCACAGATAGAAAACACAGTACGTCTTGTTAATACATTGGGTAACTTTGGAAGTGGGCTCCCTCGTTTCCATCGCAACGTATTGCCCTCCTCCCAGACCTCGAGGCCTAGCACGGGCACTCCATCCTTTAGGCGCTTAGGGTCTTTGCTTATTAACCCAAACGCTTTCAGTTTTATTCGAACTGCATCCGCAGACATTATGTCCTCATTAACATAGATGTCATCTATGTAGGCTGAAGCAGCTTTTGCTGTGGTCTCATCCTGCATCAAAACAGTTTTAATAATGGTTGTCATAATCAAGGGTGCTACGTTTAGGCCAAAACCCAAACGTGTCAAACAATATAGTTTTCCCTTGAGTAGTACTGTCTGAAACGGCCATAATGACTCATGGACACGTATCTGCAGGTAGGCCCTCTTTAGATCCAGAAGTGCTACATTGCTCCCTTTTTGACGCCACTCTCTCAGTTTAGCAGCGCACACATCTGCGTTTCCGATAAACGCATCAACATGCCGATTCAACTCTCGGTAATCCATTACGGGACGAATTTTTTCTTTGGTAGGTTGTTCAACAGCCATGAGCGGAATTAATCCCTTGGGTGGTCCCAGACGTTCCTGTGGGTATGGTATTAACCAACCGTTGTCAATCCACATCTGAAGTTCTTCTTCATATGCGGCCCTATTCTTGGTAGAAACTGCATACTCTGGAATCGTGTTGCACAGCCGATCTGGTTCCTGGCCCATGGCCCATTTCCACTTTGCAGTCCACACCCTTTCGTTGTCATCAAATGTAGCACAGAAGTCCTTTTCTTCAATCGACATGGCTGCACAGACGTCTTTCCCTTCTCCAAGCCTGATACCTCTAGCTGCTGTGATTGTAACGCCTCCTAGTGCTTGTATTGCATCAATTCCAAGCAACATGTCGTAGCCAAGGGGTTTCTCCTGCATCACCAGAACGTCAACTTTAGCTGTGTCACCCTTCTCAGTGCAGATTGTGACTGTCCCTTCACCACAACATACCCGTGATAAGCCATTGATGGTCATAACGCCGACTGGGTTCCTCCGCCACACCGGACAGCAATGGGCACTAACTATAGACCGGGAACACCCCGTGTCTATAAGTGCTGAACACTGCAAATCATCAAGTTTAACGCTAATGACAGGCAATCCTGTGTTTATTGGTTGGCAGGGGGGCAAGGGTAGCGATAGTACCTTGCCCCCAACTTCGTTTCCCGAACAGTTGCGAGATATGTGCCCAAACTTATTGCAGCGATAGCATTGCACTGGTCTCTTTGATTGTGGATATACACCTCTCCTATCACTCCGGCACTCTTTAGCAAAATGATTGGCCTCCTCACATTTATAGCACACTGGGGTGGCATGCTTATTAATATCTGGAAGAGAGTCCACATTGCCTCCATGTCGAAAACGAGCTGCTGCTGCAATTGGTTCCTGTTCCTTACAGATGTTTCGAGCTCGGGCCAATAACTCATCAGTTGACAATTCATCGATTCTTGATGATGCCCGCAACAGTTTACTGACCTCCTCGGGTAGGCCTACCAAAAAAGCACAGCTTAATATTTTATCGTTGACCCCACCAAACGGTACAGATAATTTTCGCAGGTCGGCTAGGTACACGTCGACTGTTTCCTTGGGTTGAAGTGTCCGGCTCGTGAACTGTTGCCACGCAACAAATGGATCTGTACCAAACGCTGTATACAGGCTCTGCTTGATTTCATCCCAGTCTGGTTCATCCCCGAGTTGTTGGTAGACTGCATAGGCCCCTCCGGTTAGCCTCAAAGGGATAACTGTGGCTGGTTCTTTAATTTTGCACAGTTTACAGATTTTCTCTGCCTTTTCAATCCATTCAACGACAGCCGGTCCAGTGGTAGATCCGTCGAACTCGGGTATTAAGCGAATGTCGAATCTGTCCATTGTTAATAACCGCACACCAAGCGCCGAAATAGCTTAAAACCAACACAAAGTCAAGTATCTGCAGAATGTCTTCTTGGTTCCTCCTCTTCTCTTTTCTCTCTCCCAACAATTGAACACAGCATATAATAACAAAACTCTAAAGCACGTCTGACAGCACTGACTTCTGCCAACAGTCTGCCCCTCCTCTTAACAACACAGGCTTTTTATATCGCAAAATCCTTCACCTCTATTTGCATATTCTTCTAACTCACGTGATCACTACTCTATAAATAAGAGTCTTGACCGTTCTTTTCTTTCTTTTTATTTATTTTTGGTGACCGACCCGCACGTGGTCTATCCAGGTAAGTCACGCATTTCTCCACAGTAGTTAATGTGAGATTCGAAGATACGGCAGGAACAAGAGATGAAGGAAAAGAAAACGACGGCAAACACGTTGTGGTTGGCGATCGTTATCGAGCTAGATACATGTGGTCGGGTCATAATACCACATCAGTTTCTGACCTCATTATATCATATCGTATGTCTGTTTGGCTGGTATTCAAACTGTCAACCTCGTCAGTAGTTACCGAAAAATGAACTTCGATAGTTCTTTCTTCAAAATTGTCTTGATCCAAGTGTTACATATGCGTCATGAAAATTACATTATGTTATCATTTCATTCCAAAATGTTATTTAAGCATTATTATTCATAAATATGTTAATCAACTTTAATTTTAGACTTACGTTACTGGCTGGCGTCGTTATGTGTGCGTATGTGTTGTCTTTCTTCGAGGACTGGGGGTTATTACGTCATATACAACAAAAGCTATCTGATGTGATGAGGGTTTATTCGCCAGATGATTGCCTCGCAGTTGAAAATGGAAACCGTAAGAGAGAGTTGGTTATGGTTTAAACGCATTGCTTGATTATATGCTATTTTGCTAGACTATTTTACAGAAGCGTCTTCTCTAAGCAGATTAGTCAAATAACCTGTTTCTAATAATAAGTACTTGCTAATAGCTTCAATAGACGTTTTCAATCAATACTGTGCAGAAGTAGCCGACTACCTGTCAATTAGAAAGTAACGTTGATCCAGTAATACCTTCAGAGGTTCTTCATGTAAGTCAAACACATCATACACTGTTGCCAATAGCAAATAGGTTCTATATATCGCTGGCAGAGCTCTTAAACGTTCCACTGAAAATCAATACCGAATCAGTGCGTTGTAAATGCAAATGTTGTGATTAAATAAAGTCAGCATTGTCAAATGTAATTATTCAGCTTCTGGAACCAGCAAAAGTGGACAGTAGCAATTAACGAAATTTCCAATTTCAACAAAAATCAGTTTGAGCAGATAACAAATGGAAGCTGTTTTTATGCATCGAAACACAAAAGAATATAAATTAGTTTCATATAAATGTATTACTTCATTGGGAATCAGCAATGTTATTTGTTCAAAGTTTGACAATTCAGATCAATTCGCGAAAAACTGATCAAATTAAAACAGCACAAAGTATTCATGAAAATAGTAATGTTAACGATATTTTCTTGACATTTTCGCAAATCAAGCAATGATAGATAGAAAGAGTATAACTATGGCATTGGACAAAATTAAATATGAATTCTCACTTTATATAGCATACTAATAATCTATACTTACATAAAGAAAATTATATGGATGTCTTATATATAAATATGCATATATATATATATACATATATGTGTGTGTATGTATGTATGTATGTATGTATGTATGTATGAACCCTTTTTCGGGGTCAACGGCCAACTAGCACCGTGTTTGTTTGTGTGATGTGTGTGTTGGGGTGGAGAAGGCTATCTTAAGCCGTGGTGAAGGCAACCTTTCTAGGAGAAGCAAATCTCTGATTTAAAAAACCATAAAGCGTGAGACCAGTACCCGCATTAAGCTGGTCTGCAGTTTAACTTGTTGCTGGCTATCTTGCCCTTGCATGTTGCTGGATCTCAACATTTTGAACCGAGAGAGACGCTTAGCAGTCGTACAAAGCTAAGACTCTGTAACATCATCTGTGTATAGATACTCCCTCAGGCATTTGTCCTGTGCAATGGAAGTCATTTTGGGGCTCATGGGCTTTAAGCGTCTGAGGGAGTGACACTCGGCTTACAAGACGCTGCAATCATATATATATATATATATATAGTAATGAAATCCAAAAGAATGTAATATTTACCTGATATACGCAATGGTAAATATATATATATGTATGTGTGTGTGTGTGTGTGTGTGTGTGTGTGTGTGTGTGTGTGTGTGTGTGTGTGTGTGTGTGTGTGTGTGTGTGTGGAATACTACTCTCGTGATGGGTATAACTAATAAATATAGTATTAGAGTGAATTTTTATGTTTTTCAATATTGTTCGGCTTTAGTGGCGCGGCACTAGATAATAATGTTTAAAAAAATAAAATTGGACCCATGTTCGTCAAAGTGTTGCCCAAAATAGATATTCCATAATTTATTAACATAAGTTTAATAGATTAGGATGTTAACATGCATAGAAATAATATAGACTCTCAAGCTTGCACCGATCATTTTAAACATGTATTACTTAATATAATTCAAAATTTGATGTAGAGCGATTTTTCTCTTTATACAACTTTTTAATATCTAATTTATTCTAAAAGTATTTGGCGAAGAATTAAAGTTTAGGCGTGTGCACCCCGTACATGGTAATGTTTAGCAATACATTATTATAGCATTCGACGTACTTTACTTTGGGGTAATTGCCCAAAATCCGGGGGCAATTGCGCCAACTAAAAAAAAAGTGCTCTTTATATGCGTGGTTACTAAAAGAGCACTTTTAGCTAGTAGGCGCAATCACTCCGGACTTGGCACGATTGCCCAAAAGGACGGTATATATATATATATATATATATATATATATATATATATATATATATATATATATATATATATATTTAAATAAGGGAGTAGTCACCAACAATAAATATACATCTTTCTTTCGTTGGAATTTCTTAACCCATTTTATATATATATATATATATATATATATATATATATATATATATATATATATATATATATATATAATTGTTCAGAATAATGAAATACATTAATATAATATATATGAAATATTTTTCCTCCGAGAAGATTATAAACATCGAAAACTCATGGGTTAAGGAAATATATTTTACTATACTGTATTTTTTGTCTTGCATACAATAAAATTAATATATTTGAAATTTAACTTTTTCAAATCCCAAATTTTAAATTCCTAAATGATTATATATATATATATATATATATATATATATATATATATATATATATATACACTAGCATGGATGGACGGCGTTGCCCGGTCGATAAATATGTTTAATATGATATTTTAATTCATGCAAATTTTGTATTTATTATTATAGAATCAATTGTTAGTCGATTATTTCCTATTATGTTGTACCCGATATATAGACATGATTTAAAAAGTAAAAAAAAATATTTGAGTGCCATCAGATACAATCGTATTCGAAACAGAATTTATACTGGGGATCATTAAAAGAGTATAGTGATAATTAAAAAAGAAAGAAAAGAAGGAAAAAGGAAAGACAGAAAAAGGGAAAAGGTAAAAAAAAAAAATAGGAAGCCTGATAGAGGAAAAACAGATAAAAAATACGGAGTTGGCATTATAAAATTCCAGTGGCAAGTGAAGTGAAGTGATATATATATATATATATATATATATATATATATATATATATATATATATATATATATATATATATATATATTACCCTGTTTCAAGATTCAAGCAGGGGCAGACGCACGATCCACAGTTTTCTAATTATATATATATATATATATATGCATGTATATATATATGCATGTATATATATTTTTTTCATGTGTTATAAATTATTAATTTACTATATTATGTACTAAACAGTAAGAGTTATAAAAAAAATGTGCAACTTTTACTCATTGTGCTACTTATAATAGACATTCAAGAATTCACAATGATCTGTTCATTACTTAAGAATTTTATCTTGTAAATAAAAATACACATGTTCGCGCATGCACACACACACACGCGCACATATATGTGCCCTACTATATATATATGTGTGTGTGTGTGTGTGTGTGTGTATGTGTGTGTGTGTGTGTGTGTGTGTGTGTGTGTGTGTGTGTGTGTGTGTGTGTGTGCAACAAAATATCGTAAACGAATGAACAGATCATTATGAATTTTTAAACGAATTATATGAAAAAGATTTATAAAGACAAGGTGGGTGTGGGATGTGCGAATGCTGGTCGTTCATCCCAAAAGGCTTTCACTTTCATATTTTGGAATCTTTCGTGTCGTCTTCTTTGTAAGAAAAAAAAAGGTTTAAAATAAAAATTAACAAGTAAAAAAGTCATTTTCTATTAAGGAATCAAGTTTTAAGATATGCAAACAAATAACAATTAAAAGATAAAATAGATCTATTTTATTTATATTTGGAAATTCTGTGCCAAGAATTATTGATAAAAAAGGAAGGTTACATCGATCGAAACGTTGTGAAAATAACACTCTAGATGTGAAGAGTAGTCCAAATAATCCAATTATGACACCAATCTCAAAAATTTACAAATACATAATGTAATCGACTCTAAGAGCCGAATAAAATATGATGAATAATTTACTAAGTAAAATATGATGAATAATGTACTAAATAAATATGATGAATAATGTACTAAGTAAAATATGATGAATAATATACTAAGTAAAATATGATGAATAATGTACTAACTAAAATATGACGAATAATGTACTAAGTAAAATATGATGAATAATGTACTAAGTAAAATATGATGAATATTGTACTAAGTAAAATATGATGAATAATGTACTAAGTAAAATATGATGAATAATGTACTAAGTAAAATATGATGAATATTGTACTAAGTAAAATATGACGAATAATGTACTAAGTAAAATATGATGAATAATGTACTAAGTAAAATATGATGAATATTGTACTAAGTAAAATATGACGAATAATGTACTAAGTAAAATATGATGAATATTGTACTAAGTAAAATATGATGAATAATGTACTAAGTAAAATATGATGAATAATGTACTAAGTAAAATATGATGAATAATGTACTAAGTAAAATATGATGAATAATGTACTAACTAAAATATGATCAATAATGTACTAAGTAAAATATGATCAATAATGTACTAAGTAAAATATGATGAATAATGTACTAAGTAAAATATGATGAATAATGTACTAACTAAAATATGATGAATAATGTACTTACTAAAATATGATGAATAATGTACTAAGTAAAAAAAGTTTTTTTTTCAATTTCGGCTTCGGCAAGTGTTGTGGACCTTCTACGGCATCCAACCACTGTGCTGAAAGTCGCCGGTTGTCGTAGAGGATCCACTTTTCATCACACGTCAGAATCCGCTCGAGAAATGAGTCGTTTTTTGTTGTGCAGAAGGAGCTATTTTCTTTAAATGGCGAACAGGGGTGGAGTGATTAACCTCAAGTTCAACTGCAACTTTTCGTATGGTTTTGCAAGGGTCGGCTTCAATTAAACCTTTCAAATTTTCGTTATCAACCGCAATCGGCTGGCCACATTCGTCTTCATCTTCGAAACTCTCGTAACCATTGCGAACTTTCTTGACAGTTGTGCCACACTTTTGTTAGTTGTTCCTGGGAAAAACCCATCATTGGTATCACAAGCTGTCTCGGCAACCATGCTGTCGAAAAGTCTGCAAAAACGAATGAAGAGATTGAGAACGGTAACGAATAACACGATTCAATACAGCGAAAATGGTGCTTCAAAATGATATATAACATGGCCATATATATATATATCAATGAATTAATTCAGAAATCATATATAAAATTAGTATATGTAATAAAACGATATTGTTCTTGCACCAACCTAATAAAAGGTCCCGTTCGAAATTCCGTACAGATTCCAGAATTCAATAGGTATGTTCTCTAGTTTAAAAAGATGATACACATGAAGAAGGCCGCGGATTACATCGACCGAAACGTTGTTTTTCAAAGCACTCAATACAGTAGTCCGAATAATCGAAATAATACGAATTATCAATACTCATCTTTAAAATTTACAACCATAATGGTCATATTATGACGATACTTATGCCCGGGAAGCGCCGGATGGCATTGCTGGTATGTGATAATATTGTCAAATCGGATAAAAAAGATCTACAAATTTATTAAATATAGCGAGAAACGCAAATATCATGGTGTCACAGAAATCAAGATATTCGATTAGCAGATGTAGTCTGTGACTCTGCAAGAATTGTTTGCAGCTGGAGTCACGAAGTTCAGTGGCCGGAGTGGTAGACAAAATGTCGAAAGGTATTTTCTAGAATCTGAGAACAAAAACGTCTTTCTGATTTGAAGAAAGAGATGGATGAGAAAGAAAGGATATTAATTTAGAATTCTCTCTGATTTGGGAAAGAGAGAAATGGGAAAAATAATTTCCATGTGTGGACGTTGGGATTAACTTCAGAGGTTTTCATTATAAGCAAAGGAAAAATATTAGCGATTTGTTTCTGCTCGCACAATGAATCCATTTTGTTCTGAGATAGCCCTCGGACTTGGGGTCACTGTCACCAATTAAGATCATCCAGAACTTAAGAATTTAAGAACAAAAATCAAAAACAATTATACATTTTTCTTCCTCAACTCAATATTCTAACATTCACTCAAATAATTATCTTTATACCATAAAAAACAACTATCTAATTGCCATTTCATTTTCTTGCTTTAAAATGACCTCTGAACCTCGGTTATGCAACTCTGAACGATTGCAGTCATTATTTTAACAACATGTGGTGTGTGATAATCTGACAAAGTGAGACTCTTCGGCATCTGCAGTCTTCATCATGGCAGCAACCTTTTTGTGAGCAGATCATCATCATTATCACCGTCATATCTTATGAACTAGGAGATGCTATGGTTTCCTCGATATTTTTCTATATATAATTCTTTCTAGAAAGGCATCAGGTACTTACGGGAAGGACCATGTTAAGGTTACCAGCATATTAAATGAAAGTGATTCCACGACAGAGACGTTTAAAAAGAGTTTTAATATTTATTAACTGTAATGTTATGTATTTTAATGTTAAAAGTTTATATATATTCGTATTCCTGTCTGTTTGTTTCTTTATTTGTTTCTTTGTTTACAATTTGATTAATATATACAAAAGTTATATTACCTTAATGTTTCATTCATTCCTATATATAGTATTATTCTTGCAAAATATACAATTAACAGGTGACGTCATTTGCATATTACATTACGGAAAGCGATTTTATTAAATAGTGGTGTGTTAGTTATTGTTTATTGTGAGAGAATTTTTTTAAGTGTTCTATTTAAGTTTATTCTTAAAATTTGATTTATATTGCTAATATAATTTATTTTTAATTTATTTTATCGACATCACATTTTTTATAAAACCGATTGAGTTATTTCCCCTGGACGCTAACTTTCTTCTTTTTGTTTTTGTTTTCTTTTTCGGCGGATAATCAAACTAAAAATAATTCACACAAACTTTCAAGCATTATTTTTGGAATCAGTTCAAATAAAATAATTTCCCTGATTTTGCAATTAACGTTTTGGTCCAGTGAATTTTTATTTTAAAATAAACAAGCAACCCAATTCAGCTATGATTATTTATTTAAAACAAAAACAAAAAAACATTAATTTACGTTTTTTTGCCAGTTTTTTTCTTCACATTTTTTGACATCGTAACTGCTATTTTTTTTTTCTTTTAATAACATAATAAGTCATAACTCATCATTTTTATAACATAAAAACGTGTATTTCGGTTAAACACAAATTCTACTTTGATATTTTTCACACTGAATTATTTACAGTTTGTTTTCATTGCAACAAACCGTAATAACAAATCTTTCTAGACTGAGGGAGCATTTTCGTGTTTTCATTCACTCTTTTATTTTTGACATTTTTCTTGGGGTAACGATTGGAGTTGACATATAATAATGAAAAACTTCTCCATATTCTTAGTATAGCAGGTGTGGCCAAACCGAACTTCATGTCGACCCTGGGTATCCATGCTAGTATATTATAAATTTATTTAATTTTGTATAATATATTTTTATTATATATTATAATAATTGTACATTATTTATTTTATTTATTTTCATATTTATTTCACATTTTATATTATTATTATTTATGTAAGAAATGGTAATTTCTTCATATTTTTATAGAAATACAGCCCTCTAATGACACCCCCCTTCATAATAAAAGTTTTGAAATATAAATTTCGAAACTTGTATCCTAGAACTGTGCATATAAGGATTTAGATAAATCTTTTGGATACGAAAACATACACAATATAGAAATTTAGATATGAATATACATTTTTTTTGTTTTGTTTTGTGTGCGTATTTATTTAATAATATAAATATTTTGAAAGAGAAATTGTCTTCTCTACAGAGCATCAGCATGTTGTCTCTTCCTTTTATGGGTTTCAATTATAATATTACATTCTTAGCTCACACAATATATGTTATGATATTGGGCTGCTATTATTATTATTATTATTATTATTATTATTATTATTATTATTATTATTATTGTTATTATTATTATTAATAATAATAATAATAATAATAATAATAATAATAATAATAATAATAATAATAATAATTTATTTATTTATTTAATTATATCTTGATAACGAGATGTTATAATATAGGTTAGACGAGCCCCCGCAATATAGGTTCTGTTATTGAGGTATTTATTATAATTTATTTTGTTTTTGTCATTTATTACCGGCACGAAATAGCCTTCTGTATATATGATACGGGGTATTTTATTTTTAAAGTTGTAGTTTGACGAGCCCACCACAAAATATTTTGTGGGCAAGATAATGTCTAGGGGTTGACACGTAACATATACTGAAAAAAAAATAACAGAAGACGTTTAAGAGAAAAAATATGAAATTTATTGAACAGATAAACAAATTGAAACATATTTACAGAAAAAGGTGTAAGTGAGGAATTGTAAGACTGAGAATTTGTGATGCTAGCGAATTACGGTGCTGACGAATTATGAGGCTAATGAATTATGAGGCTGACGAATTATAGGTTGACGAATTATGAGGCTGACAAAAGTGACACCAAGGTACACTTTCTACTTCCTCTCTTTGCGTATTTTATTTCATATTCACCTAATAAATGGGTTATCAAAGTGGATATAATATCCAGACTGGCAAATCTTTACTCCTCATGTCAGTGAGTGTGGCTAAGTTTCAACTGTTGAATTAAAAAAAAAACTAAAACAAATTATGTTAAATTGCTGAGTTTTATTTGTATCATTCAAAGTACTATTCTCATTTTGATTGTTATTTTCATAACATATCGTTCGGTGTCATTTTTAACCTTCTATATAAATATTTTGCAAACTTGGAAGTCTTTACGTCGAACCCGGTGATTTATATGGCATTTTAAACTAAACTCTTTATTTCATTTCTGGGGTTAGATTAGTTTCGTTCCGTCACTAGAAGTTTAATTATCATGTCTTCTTAATTTTTTTTAAATAGCATTCAACTTAGGAGAATTAAACTGGCTTCCTTCGAAGAATAAAATTTCATAGGAAAACAAAATTTTAAAACGGTCCACATATCCCGGTTAGGGAAAATAGCAATTTTAGGTTTTGCAGTTCTTGCAAAGACGTGTTGATGTCCTCTTACATACGGCACCTGCTTTTCCCAAATTGTTTCCCAGCCGGTACTGACCAGGGTCAACCTTGCTTACCTTCGGTGATCTTACGAGATTATGCCGTAATATAGAGAGAGCGTTTAACTGTCATAAGATTATCAATTGGAACGGGTTATTAATCAGCACTTTTAACCATTACGCCACAGTTCGAAAGCATAAATCACCGTGTTTCTCTAATCTTAATCTATAAGTAATGATACATGTTTGCCAATTCCTGAAACAAAAAATCGAACAGGTTGGTAAATGTTCGAAAGTTACGCCAAATATCAGACTGATTTATTTTTGTTTTATTTTTTCCTGTTGCTTGTCCTTGTCTTTTCAGCAAACTGATAAGAACAGTGTGCAGAGAACAGCCATATTTTAATAAAATCTCTTTCCAGCCAATCAACAACAAAATAAATACTGAAATACGGTTTCCATGGTAACTATTCTCCAGATAATATTAGCATAAACTTTATAATTTCTTCGTATTTTCATTTGTTAGTCGATTTTGGTCTGTTGTTAATCTCTAGTCAATAGAATTCGATTCAATTTATTGCCAAATAAAATAAATATAAAAGTCGGATATTCCTTTGTTTACGATAGGAGACGAAACATTTGCTTATGTTGTTTTCGCTCGGAAACATTCTTGAAATTAACACATAAAAAACGTTTAATAATTTAAAACTTTATTAAGCCGAAAAACACATTAAAATGTCAAAAAGTTCATATTTTTCTCATCAAAAGATTTTAATTTTGATTAGATTGACATCGTATCTTTTAGCTATTATTTTATGGACACCCTCTGTAAATCCCCCAAAATCAACAATGACCTGGTCCCTGTTGAGTACTGGTACTGGGCAGTTCTAGGAGGTCTACCTTCTCAGGCGCTTTACCATCTCTTTTTGAAAACGGGTTAGATTATTTCTAATTGACTGAGGCACCCTTGCCGGAAATGTTGACAGAACTGCCTAGGTATTTTTGCAGGTCGGGATGAGGGTGCTGACATTTTACTCTTAATTTGAGATCTTGGTGCCACAGTTTATGCAGTGGGAGAGAATTAAATATACCCATTTGTAAGCGCAAATCACAAACGCGGCACTCCTGAATCGGTATTACTTGAATCCAATGAAAATGAAAAGTTTAAGATAGCTGCAAAGATAAGTCGGGAAAATCCTGGTGATATTTTGCTTTTCTGAAACTAAACAAAGCTCCAGTTCTTTTTACATCCAAAGATGAAGGATATATACATTCATATCTTCTCAAGGGCATTAGTAAAAGTGATTCAGTAAGCCCCAACAGAAATCGAACCTGGTACACTAAACACACGGCTCGTTTCTCTAACCACTACACTACCAAGGTCCCTGTTTTACATCCACCGGAGTGACTATGTCACTAATGTTGAGGTCATTGAGCGGGCAGAAATCACCAGCATCGAGGCCATGCTGCTGAAGTCACAGCTATGCTGGGTCGGGAACGTCTCCAGAATGGAGGGTCATCGCCTGCGCAAGATAGTCATACATGGCGAACTCTCTACTGGCCGTCGTGAGAGAGGGGCACCGAAGAAAAGATATAAAGACTCCCTGAAGAATTCCCTCGGTGATTGCCATATTGACCACCTCCAGTGGTCTGCTCTCGTTGCTCACCGTGATACCTGGCAACGTACTGTCCACCAGGCTGTTGCCTCCTTTGAAATCTCCCGCAGATTCTCTCTGCGGGAGAAGCGCTGCAGGAAGAAGTTTCGGGAAGTCTCAGCAGCCATACCTGACATGACTTTTGACTGCAGCCGCTGTGGCCAAACCTGTTTGTCCCACATCGGGCTCGTCAGCCACAAGCGTTCCTGCAGTCGACGTGACAAACCCCTTCATAAAATCTTCGTTTGCGAAGTACAGCCAAGAGAAAACTACCAAGGTATTTATTTGCCTCTTTTCCAGAAGGTGAAACAAAAAGTCAATGTAAGTTTCATGAAAATGTTTTTGTGGAACGAACTGGATTCGAACTTGCCGCACCAATGTTTTCAATCCGTGCTCATAACCACTTCACCATAGCTCTTGGTTGATTACAAATATGCAATTATTTTTTCCCTGTCATGTCATGTTACAGAGATATGATATGCCCAAAACATTAACTACTAGCAAGACCCGTGCCAATTCAACAGAATGAGACATACATTGAATCAACAACTATGTTTTGATAAAGCTATTTTTTGGATAGTGCAAAAAAGATTTTTGTACAGAAACACGAATAACGCGATTTGACCCAAATACAATTAATAAATACTAATAAATACTCAGAAAGTAATATTATACTACATAGTTCAATACAAATAATAAAATCACATTGCAAGACACAATTTTTAATTTACTCCTTTAGTCCAACACCTTTTATCAGATAATTTTCTTGTTTTGCCCTGTTTCTTTCGATTTTTTCTTTTTTTATTTTCGCTAACTTCTTTCTTTGGTGAAGAACAGATTCGCGTCGAAATTACTATGAGTTCCGCTGTCCATCTCCGGCCTTGGCTGTTCGATTAATTGCCTGATCTAGTTAGGGACGCCTCTTAGCAGAGTACTGGGGGGCACATGCCTCCCCACAGTGACTTACTCCATAATATATTGTAGTTTACATTGCACTTTAGAGAATCAACTGTTGGTTTTATAAAATTATCTATGAAGATGAAAATGGAAAATCAAGTATCATGGTTCGTTTGTGCTCTAAATAGAAGCGTTCATCTCGAACGCGCCTCTGTCTTTTCAAAAAACCAACTGTTGATTATATCTCCCTATTCCTGACAACCACACCCCCTAACCTAAACACCCCAACAGTCGGCTAAGATACCACATCCCGCACACACCCTCCCTTCCCCTCCTCTGTCACATCCTCCTTCTACTTCTCTCCCTCAAAAGTTAACCCGTACAAGCCTGCTAGCGACTTGTGTGACCTAGATACACCAGGTCATTCTACTGAACATGCAAGGACGTAAATAAATTAAACAAATAATACATTGCATCAGAAAAAACGAAATAGACACAGAATATACAAAATAAAAAAGCTTACACAAAAGCAACAAGTTATAAACTAAAAAATATATATATATATACAAAAAAAACATTATAAAAAAGGGAACAAAACATATGTTAATTACCTAAAACACGCAATATATATAAATCCCCTCCTTACATTTGCTCCGAGGCTCCACACAGCCATTCAATTCATTTTCCGCTCCATCATCTAGCATGTTTTGAATCGATCTGTCACGTCTACCATTTGAAAAGGGGAATTTTCCCCGAAATATAATGGATTTGTCACAGACATAACAAGTAAGACATTTGTATTTAATACAACTGAATAAATATATGTATATATAGACATATATGTATGTACTTATTGATTTGTAAATCGCCACTTGTTTCCGTCTTCTCTCACCAACACCGACTATATCTTATTCCTCGCATTGTGATATCCTTCTAAATCTCTGCTACATACATACATACATACATATATATATATATATATATATATATATATATATATATATATATATATATATATATATATATATATATATATATATATATAGTATTAGTTATATTTCCAAATGCTAACAGATGGGATGAATTTACTCTTTTTAATTTTATATTGTTTTTTAACTAACGCCTTAATTTTAATTATATTATGTCTTACACGTGTTTCGTTGATCAGCGCAAGATCGTTAAACAAGTATAAATAGGTAGATAGATACATACATACGTACATACATACATACATAAATACATATTAGATGTAAATCTGAGGTTACTTTTGTTAGTACACGCGCAGAAAAGTATTATGTCGCCGATTTAAAGCAGACTTTAAAGATATCAAGATTTTGTTCATAACATAACAAAGCGATTAAACTCTCCACTCAAGTATATTGAAGAAATCCAGAAGAAAGCTTATTATATCGTAATGAATTATGAAGTAATTCATTAGATAGACCACGCGGTGCCGGAATATTCATGTGTAATCTATGTAGATATGGATGGTATTTATTATTTATATGAGGGAGTATTTACTTAAATGAACATTTGTTGAGATCATTTGCGAGCACCGATTCCATGGGCCAGTGGGTAGAAATACCGACTATCAACGTTATGGTTAATCGTTTAATCTCCGGCTAGGGGAAATGTGCTAGTCTAGCCACACTGATGTGTTGTGATACAACGAAACAGTACTGTATATATATGACTAATATATATATATATATATATATATATATATATATATATATCCGAATATATTTTTCCAACAATCAATTGGTATAGAAACCTCTGATTATAAGGTTTACAAAATATTACTGATCGTAATATTCTACGTATTATCCCATCTAAATAGGAATTGCTCAATATACAGGATAGAGCAAATAAAGCAAAATTTCTCCTGCTATGTGACTTCTATTTAATCAATTTTTTATTATGATTTTTCATGTCTAAATGACTTTAGCAAATAGGGTGAATACCGTTATATCTATTTGCTAATATTTTCTCCTCTGAAGAGATGGTAAGCATCGAAATCCTATAGGATAAGGAGATAAAATTTCGATGGCATTCCTTGTCTTACTTGGAATAATAAAATATCCTTGATTTAAATAAAGTTTTTTTTTCATATTTTTTATCAAAACATATATATATATATATATATATATATATATATATATATATATATATATATATTGTGTGTTTAAGCAACATGTTTTCCTTTAGAAAGATATTGTTAGATAGCACGGAGTGTTTTTCCTTAATGATCTTTTTTTGTAATTTTTCCATTTTTCGAATGGTCATTCTTATGTATCGGTCGAATCTGTGTAGCAAAATTCTGTAGTTGTTTTCGTTCATCTGTTTTTTTTCAAGTACTTTCAACTGATTAACTTCAGTCGTCTTCAAGCATATAAAAGTCTCCGGATTTTAAACGAAACAGTAATCAGAAACTGCCTGAAGACGACTGAAGAAAATCAGTTGAATATAATTGCAAAAAAAAAAAAAAAAAAAACAGATGGGGGAAAACGACTACGGAACTTTTCCTTCACATGAAACATAATAATGATCATTCAAAGAATGGGAAAATTACAAAATAGATCATTAAGCAAAAACACTTCATGCTATTTAAGAATATCTGTCTGAATATATATATATATATATATATATATATATATATATATATATATATATATATATATATATATTTAGAGGTACAAAATTTATATAATCATTTAAATAAAATGTACGGAAATTTCTCGAGAGCTCTTTCGGCTATATATATGACTAATCAGGACTATATGACTAATCGTCAGGAAAAATCGATAGCATACAAAACAATATTACAAGCGAAATTAAAGAGCGAGTTAGCAAATGCAAAGATGTTAAACAATATTACTAATTTGGGTGTAAGGCAAACCATATTTGCGAAAAGTTTGCCTTACACCCAAATTAGTAATATCGTATAAACCAGCACGTTCCATCTAAAATCAGACTGGGGAGGGTAGGATCCGGTAGTCTTCCCCCTTCCGCAGCCTTGGACTCTGCTATTGGTCAGCATTTGGTTGACAATCCATGCTGTGTGGATAAATATAAAATAGAGTGGTACGGGGTGTTACACAGAGAAGACTAAAAAAAAACATTTAAAGGTTTTGGAGTCTGTCTCTATTGCGGTTCGAAACCCTTCTTTATGCTGGCAAAAGGAGACAACGAAAACGTAATTTCTCTTTGGGGAACTTTGACCCGTTTTTCCCTCGTTTTTATGATTTTTTTCCTCGTTGTGCCAAGTTTAGTTTTAGTCGGTTTTAAACGCAATAATTTTAGATTAAATCTTCTTTTAATCGCTTTTTTTCTTATTTCTGGCACATCCAAATTCCCCCGTAGTGCTCTTTAATTTCGCCAGTAATATTGTTTTTGTATGCTATCGATTTCTCTTGACGAGATGATAGCCGAAAGCGCTCTCGAGAAATTTCTGTACATTTTATTTAAATCATTATATATATATATATATATATATATATATATATATATATATATATGGGGGGTGTATTTCGGCACCATTTTTTCATTTAAGCTAACGTTGTTAAATACAACACAGAGCTTCCGTTTAATTTTTTTCAACTTTTCTGATGATTTTTTTTTAGTGTATAGATCGAAAGAATTAATACAAGATATAACATGGATACTGGCATTTTTAACCTCATTTATCAGAAAGTTTCTTTAGATTCTATGTTTTTTTAAATATGTACTATCTAATATTCTAAATTGAGTTCATTTTTTTCAAAAAAAAAAAAACAAAGAAATAAATTTTAATTAATAATAAAACATGTCGATTTGACGCTTCGTATCATCGATAACATTTTCACACAAAACAATTATTGAATTAGTTTAAATTTAGTTTACATCTTAATGGTTTCTGTTTTATAAATATGTCAGCAATCGCAGGAATGTCACGAACTTGGAAAATGTATGCCTAGATTCAATTCAATATATATATATATATATATATATATATATATATATATATATATATATATATATATATATATATATATATGACGGAATGAGTGCATGCTACTCTCGTGGATTAAATAAAAAGGTTTCATTTGAAATTATGTATAGTATGTATAGAATACTAAATTCGACAAAAACATATGAATAGTCGGAGGTTATATCGGTCGAAAGGTTGTGCGAATAAGGCCTAAAATTGGAACAGTAGTCCGAATAATGCAAAAATCACGCATTCTTTTTTTACATTTCTTGATATTAAATATTCGTTTGAATCAGAAAGTTCATGTATTTCTTCATGTTTTATGTTAATGTCCTGTTCAACTGTAGCTAAAATCTTCAAATCACAGTGGATAAACTGCGTTGTTGATTCCCTTACATCTGCTTTCAAAATCTCTCTACGGACATCTCAAATGTTCACCACATTCCATGACACACTTATCAGCAGAGTGATACCAATAAAGCATTTTAACGGTTATGGGGTATTTATGTCCAGCTGTTTTAACCAGTTTCCCTAATTTGTTCATAAAACTGTAATCATTTTTAAATAGCTGACACGGTTAGATCTCCATCGTTACAGCTGAAAAATTTTGTGACATATTAGGAGCCTACGTCAATGACGATTAAGTTAACTAGTTTATACTTTGACAAGGCTCACACTGATAGAGTAGAGTTTATAAAACAAAATCGTTCCCAGTGTTGAATGAAAGATGGGTGACAAGGAAGAGGCAAAAGTCAAACGTCGTAGCAAAAAAAAAACAGTCGAACAATATGAGGATATGACGAATAACATCACTTTTTCGACCGAAATGAAATTAAGGGTTTTCAGATCAGTTTTTATCTGGGAAGCTGTATCAATGAGACGCGTTTCATGATGTAGTAAACGGATAGCCTCATCGAATGATACCGATTTCTCTGTTCTCTGTTGCTACATTCAGTTCGTTAAATTGCAAAGTTTCGTTAAAAAAATTAAATTATTTTTTTTTTTTTTTACAAATGGATTACCACTTATCAATGGCCCGAAGGCCACTCAAGGATAAGGGTTAATATGTGTACGGTAGCCATTTGGAAAATAGCGTAATAATCGTTAGTAATTAAAAATTTTGTATACTTTGATTATTTAAGAGTACGCTTCAACACGAACTTGTTAACGTTAGATTTGAAGACGGTAATAGTGTAGTCAGCTGAGAAACAAACCAACGGAACAGAATTCCACAGACGGACAGTTCTAAGAAAACAAGCTTTGTTCGTGGGATCCACGTTTACGTTTAGGTTTAGGTTTAGGCACCGATAGAGAGTAGGGGTAATTATTGATAGTGGTTTTAGCTAGCCGAATGTTCTTTGCAGAAAGTTTGGCAAGAAGGGACCCTAGATTAGAGCTCAGGCAAGCATTTAGATGACATTAGTCTCTCTCCCAAGTAGAATCTTTCCAAATAAAACCTTGAAGAAAACTCAGCAAATTTCCATGCATGATGGGTTTTATCTATCTTAGTTGAATAGACGAAGACATCAACGGTCACTCATTGAACACGATGAAGAGACAACGCGACGACATTGAGAATTGAAACAAATCATCAGCGTATTGGCCGGGTTTCCCAGACCAAATTGACGCCTTCCTTCCACATATCTCTATCTTCCATGGTCTTAGAAAATTCTTCAATAATTTTGTGTTCCTATTGACAAGTCTTCCTATTTTAGCGGCACCGTGTTTATAATCCTACAGTACTACATCACTGGCGACCTCATGCTCTTCTGAAGCAATGTCCGGCATATCGTGTTCTTCTTGCTCTTATTATTGAAGATATCCTGGGCAACCGACCGTACAGATAGCTAATCGTTGAGTATATTTACTAGTTCAAGTTTAACACTACCCGGTGTATTTTGTTCCATCTACGTGGTGCTTTCAATAAGTTTCAAGACTTTTTCGTATGGACACTTATTAATAGGACACACATGAAACTCTAGTTCTCTTTGAGGGGATCGTCTCCACTGGAAATGCCACTAACCCGATTTTAAGAGTGTTGGCCTCTTACGACGGAATTTCTTCGGTTTTGTTTTTATCCATTGGTTATTTTTATTTACTAGAACTGATTTTCTGCATTTTTTAATAATGTGAATTACTTCCGAGGATATATCGGTATATACCTCGGCAAACTCCAGGACAATGTTGAAAAGTTCTTGGGATATCGAGGGATATAAATCTACGATGTCGAACTGTAAAAACGTACATTTATTTTTCTTTTTTATATTGAGTAAAATGTATGCTTCTTCACCAACTTTACTGCTAATTTTTAGTTTATCGGTGATTTGTTTACTTTCAGTATTTATTATATTTATGTTGTTGCATTCGTTTTTATCCAGCTTTTTTGTGGTTGTTTTCCGTGATTAGGGGAAACGTGTTGGGCATTTTTTCCGCCTTAGCCTCGATGTTTCGGATTCGAGCCTAGTTAATTATAAAACAGATTCCTAACTCAATCGTAAGTTGACTCAGCAAAACCCCCAATGAGGAAAATGTATTTAACAAGCTAATCAACATCTATGACACAACTTTAAAAAATAGTGAGTACAAAAATATTTATATTAAATATATGCAAAAACACCGATAACTATAACAAAAATAAATAAATAAAATAAAAAATAGAAGAAAAAGAAATAGTATCTGGTATATGCCACCATACAATCAAATGTTGAAAACAAAACTTGGATAGAAATTTCTAGACCTCATTGAAAAACACTATAATAATAATAATAATAATAATAATAATAATAATAATAATAATAATAATAATAATAATAATAATAGAGGCCTAAATAACAAAAACCCCAATAGAAATAAAAATAAGAATACTAATAATGACCGAGATAAATGCAACTGTAGATCCCACACACATTGCCCACTTCAAAATAAATCTCAATGAATAACAAAAAGCATACAAAGGAGATGGGTGCATCCGGTGACAACTACTCCTTTGTCCTGTAAGTTCCCTCCCATTAGGTGATTAGGATGGGCGTGGCGAAAACTAGAAAGCTGATTGGCCAACTAGAAAATACAATAGCATGTGCTTATCTAAAAATACGCTCCAACCACAACTTTTCGCATAAGCCTGATAAATTCTCACGAGAATGAAACGCAGAATATCCTGTGTTAATTTCATATACATCTTCAAAAGTTGCTCCCTAGCTCTACGTATGTATCGAGTGTTGAAGTAAATACTGAAAATTTACGCATAAAATTATAGCTTTGTATATTTTATATGTAAATAAATGAAATAGTGTATATATATATATATATATATAAAGTGTAATAAAAAGCCGTTAGTTTATATGAAAACAGAAAAAGATAGGTGTTTTGATATATATATATATATATATATATATATATATATATATATATATATATATATATATATATATATATATATATATATATAAATAGAGAGAGAGAGAAAGTGAGAGACGGACAGACAGACATAAAGACAAAATACTTTAAGAAGGAGTTTACTAATCAAGGCAAAAGCAAACTAAATATTACTATAGTTATTTACACAATTACAACCAATTTATTATATATATATCTATAAGATAAAGCTGAATGCCCGTGTGTGTATGTGTGTATGTGTGACTGGTCACGAATAGGCTCCTATATGGTTGACTATTTAAAAAAAACTGATTACATATAATGATAGAAGATGTATCGAGACACAGGAATGGGTATATCTGATCTGGCAGAACAGTGGTTCATTAAAATTGTGGGGTCTGCGTTCGCGCCTGGTCCACAAAGTATGGAAATAAAACATTTACAAATTTAAAAAAAACGTTTACAAGTGTTTTTAATATAGATGTACATAAGAATACTTTGATAAGTATTTTTTAACTTAAATAGGGATTGTATAATAAAATTGTGGGGTCTGCGTTCGCCCCTGGCCTCCGTAGAATGGAAATAGGCACAAACTTTAATAAAGACTTTTTATATCTATCTGCGTAAGTATACTTTGATAATTATGTTTCAGTTTGAAGAAATATGGTATAATAAAATTATGGGGTGTTCGTTCGCGCCTGACCTCCATAGAATGGAAATATGTCACAAAGTTTAACAAGGTTTTTTTACTATAGATCCACAGGATATTGTGATAAGTATTTCAGTGTGAACAGGTATGGTATAATAAATTATGGGGTTTATCTATTTTATTTTTACTTTCATCATATTTTGCTTTGGTTTTGATACCACCAAATTCGAAGCTATCTCTTTACAACCCTTCCTTTTTATAACCTATCATACTTTCATAAATCAGAGTCCATTTTCTGTAGGATGTTTTTGAACCCAGTCAACGACGGGTACTTTTGCTAGTATAATAAAAAAAATATAAAATTAAAAAAGATAAAAATAATAAATAGAATGAAGTATAAAAATGAACTAAATATAAAGTAATGTTTAGACTTTATTTCCCTATTGAATAAATTTTACACTTAAATCTGTCCTAAATCGCATAAATAAGCATGCAGATAATTTTGTAAATAAACAGAGTAAATTCCCGATACGAAACTTACGTGGTTTCGTAACGATTAAACTTAGTTGATTAGTCCGGTTTAAAAAATAATAAAATTAAAAATTAAAAAGGGGACAATTTTTAAATTAAAAAAATTAAAAAATAAATACTTTAAAAAAGGTTTAATTAAATAAAGAAATACGGAAATATAATTTAAGAATTCGATAAATTGTATTAATAAAATATATTTAATCGACATAGGTAATTAATGGTAACATCGTTTGACATTTTGTTTGAAATTCGTTTTTTTTTAATGAAGATACGAAAATAGGTAGATATATAAATCTTTAAAAAGATATTTTGTTTGACTTTTTTTAATAAAGATACGAAAATAAATAGATATATAAATCTTTTAAAAATACTTTGCGAAGATGCGACATATATAAAGTGTTCCGGCTTGTTTTCTTTTCCTCATAAAGGAAATGTTTCTTTTGCTTAATATTTCATTGTTAAAGTGTTTTTTTTTTATTCAATAAGTCTGAAGAAAGGCTGTTCTTGTGAAAATTTTCAAACGACATATTGTTTGAATTTGTTCAAATAGTCTTGAAACAATTGTAACTAACAATGAAATACACCTTTTGTTGCTATGAATCCATTTCTTGAAGTCTTGGTTTTTGTTAAAACAGTATATGAATGCTCAATTATGAAATATGATAATTTTGTAGCTTACTTTTTAAGTGATCTCTCCTTTTGGACTTAAATTTATTGGCATATGAACAATTACTGAATTATATTAACCCAGTATAATTTGGAATACTACAAATTTGTTATATATATATATATATATATATATATATATATATATATATATATATATAGTGTGCGCGCGTGTGTGTGTGTGTGCGTGCGTGCGTTCAAAACTCGCTATAAAATTGAGACGATCTTGTTTCTTTCCGTTTGATTGAGTGCATAATTCTCGTTGTTATAAATATCAACTTAAAAATCCACTCGAACCGTCATTTTGTTCCGGGTTTTCTGTTCTGCTTTCTATACGAAAATGTCCATTTTAGACTTAATACCGTTATCAAAGATATAGATGTCGATCCGCCTATACCATTAACGGACCTCTTCATCTGGTCAAAGATCAGCCGCTCAGATTCGATTCATCCGTCTTGTCCACCGTTTGCGACAAGCAAAATTTCACGTAATAAGATGGACGGGGGTGGTCTTGCGGAGCGGGAGCGGGAAAAGGAATGGCGATGACTTTTAAAGTGGTTTTTCGTCTCTCCCCGTCAGACCATTATACGATCTATTGAAATTACAGGAAACCTTTTAATGGTCGGTTTGTATAAATCACAAAAGGTGAGCTCCTTTTACCGGTCAAATATCTTTGATAGTTTTTCAAGTACAAACTACATTCTATGTGATGTCGGTGATGGAACTCCGATCATCATTTTTAGTGATACGATTTCGGTTGTATTCCATAGTAAACTATTTCTAGATACCCGGTGTTGTCTGGGTGTCGCTTTATGTTTATTGTCGGTTTGTTTCATTTTTATCGTTTATTTTTCATATTTGTATTTAAAATAGTGACAGTATTTTGAAACGTAATTTACTTTAATTGCCTTATTAAAATATCGTTACTATGTCAGTAGAAGTGGGCTATTCTTTGGCCGTCTGATCCATAGCTGTATTTTGGTCCTTCTAGGATTTTTTTAGAAATTCGACGAGAAGGCTAAAGAATGAGTTACCCCCCCCACCCTGTTGGCATAGAAGATCTCGCTTTTTCAGTCCCTCCCTCCTAATTTGGAACACTCTTGATTCAGTAGAAAACATTCGAGCGTCTTGTAATATGAATGTAGCGATCAAAAGTTGGTATGGCTAGATGGTGCTACGAAACCCAACCATCTGCTAATGTTGAAAGTGAAATCATGCAAGGCAACATTGACTTGTCCGCCCTCTACGATCCAACCGGAACAGTGAAAAAAGTCTTCGGACTACTATCATGTTAAGTATTATTTTCACAACATTTCAGTCGATATAAACGACATTCTTCAGGTGTATTTTGCCGAACTCGGGAATCTTTCTGTTTGTCTAAGATACCTGCAAGGAATTTCGAACAGCACTCTTTAAGTAATCCACCCTATCATGCTCTGGTTCTGTTAGCCATGACCGTTGAAGTCCTTAGTAATAAAGTTAATCTCAAGTGTATTCCTGTGTCGCGCGCACTGGCGACTGTACTCCCAGAAAGAGTGTAACTTACAACTGAACTGAAACATAAAACCTAGCAGAGTAGCACAAAACAATACAAAGTATAAAACTGTCGTATTAGCATATGCTTCAAGGCGCATGAAAAATAAAAAAAGGATAATTTTGTCATACAAAAGGTATAGTTTCTTCTCGCTCTGACATTGATGGGAAAAATATTTTTTCTATTTAAAAATTAGTAACACTAACTTCTTAATATCCTCAATCATTGCTATGTAAGGAACTATATGACGGTTAACTAATTTTATATTCATTTGAATAAACGGGCGTTAACTAATTACTTAGTGTTTTATTGGACGATTAGATTCATTTCAATATGACGCTTCCGCACACTACTTCAAGAAAACTACATCATCCTCTAACTTGAACATATTTCTTTATTTCATTACAAAAACTTTCATCTAATTTTGCGAACACGTATGCTTATATTAATATCTTCTTCACTTGACTAAAAAAAAACTAAAAAAATATAAAATAAATCCCATCTAAAAATTGACGTTAAAACAAGCAAAATAGAGTAGGCGTATGATGTAGTAGTAGTAGTAGTAGTAGTAGTAGTAGTAGTAATCATCGTATCGTATCGTATCGTATAAATCGGAAGATTTTATTGTTGGCATTGGTTTCCCCGATATTTTTCCAGTCAGAATTCCTTTCAGAAGACACCGGAGAATACGGGAGGGGCAACGTGAAGTTTGCCAACATCCTAAGTAAAAGTGATTTCTTATGGAAGGAACTGGATTTGAACTTTGGAAGACCATTCTCACTTTTCAGAAGCAGACGCAGCAACCGACATAGTAGTAGTAGTAGTAGTAGTAGTAGTAGTAGTGATTTGATGCTTCTGCAGAATTTAAACCCAACGAAACCAACTTTTGCTGAACTAAATCTAAAACGTTAATTTAGTCTTGAGTGGAGAATGATTCTTGTAACAGAAACACTGTCCGAAAAAAAGGAGATGGCAATAATTCTATATTAGAGAAAAGGAAATGATCCAAATGTGAATATTAAATGTAAAACATTGGCAGCATCAATCCAGACAGTTAAGCTTTGTATTGTAAATAATTCCACGTAAAAAATGGTATTAGTCCAGTCAGTATCAGCAGAGCATAATTCCGTTCTCGCGTCAATAGTCAAAATTCTATAACTGAAAATATTTTGTAAATCGATTCTGGTACCTGATTGGTTCATGCATGTAACTCCTTGTAATGAATATGATTGTTCAAATGTCTAATCATGCCATAAATATTGCAATATTTAAGGTTATCCGAAGTTTAGTGTAAGTTAAGTTCTATGAGTTTGTTCGGTTCAAATTATGTAGAAGTAACATTAATTCAACAGACGTACACTATACATACTTATAATACTAAGCACATGCACTATCAATAAGAATGTATGAGAAAAACAACGAACAAACGATAATAAATAAATGAAAAATAAGACGTTTCGACGCGTTTGTTATCTTTTTAGTAAATCCAATGAAAAATATTTATTTATAAATATTTGATGAATTTATTTTAATTATTTTTCTAATTGAGGGGCTGTGTGTGGTGGCAAAAGGTGAAATTAAGCAGCGAAATTGATTACCTATCTGTTAATAAACGCGGGGAGTGATTTCAGTAGCCTAGGTGAAATAAATATGAGGCGTGTCAAATGAGATCGGAGGTGGGAGAGGGTAGAGAACGTACAGAAAGAGAGACGTTGATTGATATATAGGAATATATTAAGAAGTTAGTTAGTTCTCTCCCACTACAAGAACTTAGATACCAGGGTAGAAAAAGTGCGATTTGAGAAGTCATCCTCCCCGACGAGGAGAAGTCTGACTTGCAAAAAATGCCTGAGCAGCCTGTTCGGCATTCTCTGTTAATAGCGCCTCGGGCGGTTAACAATAAACTAATCCCTTCTCAAAGAGCGAAGGAAAAGCCTGGGTGGGTGGACCTGTGTTCGTTACAACTCTACTTTCAACTGAGTCGTTGTTTATTTCATTCACCGCACTCTTTTCTTCTACCTCTTCTTTTACACACGTCCGTTCGCTTTAGTGACTAAAAATCGTCTCTTCCCGCTTTCCTTTCCTCGTTATTTATGGAATCAGGGTACGAGATTCTCCGAGATTCCCCGAGACTTTTTTCCACATAAACGCATGCGGGCGCCATCTTGATTCTCAATTTGTGCTCTACAGGCACAAACGCGCAGCCGCTTTAACGGTAAGCCACTTCTTTCTCCACACTCCCCCCCCCTGATCTCATGATCACAGAGACGACAGGGGGTGGTGATCGCCTACGTCGGGTGCTTCTATGAAGGGGGACAGTGCTGCTCTCGTCTTCGAGTGCGCTCTCATCCACCGCCTGATGGTCGGGGAAGGCTTCATCTCCGTGGAGGTTACTGATATCAGAGTCACTGCTTGATAGGGATGGTGCAAACCAAAGCGATGGCCCACTCGTCTCAGAGTCAGAATCACTCTCATCATCCACTGGAGGTGGTACATGTGTCGCCGGCCGTAGGTCCCTAACGTGACGGGGTACGCCATCAACCTGGACACACTGCTGACTCACCACATCGGTCACTGTGCCTCGTTTATACTTGTCAGTACATCGGTTTTCTGGCGGCTTCACCCAGACAGCATCCCCTTTGGCATATCGATTCCGTTCTATCTCAGTGGCCACAGTTGTATCAGGGTGGATTCCTTTTTCTCGGACACGGTACTGATAGATTGCGTTTGCAGGCGCCGTTCCTGGAGAGACGCCATCCTTTGGCATGAGATTATACCAGTACACAGCTTCTGCGATGGTGCACTGCTTCCTGGCTGCAATTGTTTTGATGCTGCGATGGCTTCTCTCAGCTATACCATTGCCAGAAGGCACATAAGCGCATCTAAGCCGCAGCCGCACACCCCATTCTTGTAAGAACTGCCTCATCTGATGGCTGCAAAAGGCTGGGTCGTTATCCGTCAGCACTTCATCGGGCGCACCTCTTTCACAGAACACGGATGACAGCTGGCGAATAATGTTGCAAGAGTCCTGGCGCCCGAGGAGTCTCCAGACTGCGAAACATGTAGGCCCACAATCGATGAGGGTAAGGAAGTGGTTGCCACCGTAGTGTGTGATGTCCATGCCCACTCTCTGTCACTTACCACTCACTCCCAACTCCCCTTTCTTCCATCGTGCTGGAGCTGGGTCCATGGATTGTCAGGCCTCGCAACTTTCCACCACTCTTCGGATATCTTTTTTTCCTACTCCTGGATCAATCATCTTGACAGTGTCCGCTTGATGCCAGGATGTCCACACTGTCGATGAATGTCCATGATGCGCGCTGCATCCACATTACAAACAACTTCTGCACATGTGTTCTGCAGATTATCAGCATCTCTCCGAGCACCAGCCAGAAGCCATCGTTGAGGGACTCTTGTCAAAGCATCTGCTCTGTTGAGCGCAGACCTGATCAACACTACGTCTACGGTCAGGTCGTACTCTGTGATGGTGTCGACCAAGGTGGCAAGCCGTCTTCGAATTAACATCTCACTCGATGCTCGTGTCGTCAGCCGTGCTCTTCCACTTAATGCATCGGTTATCCACCGATGAGTGCATGCCGAGTCAGTCATGATATGTAGAACCTTGGCGTGCCATTGAAGCGCCAAGTTAACGCCCTTCAATGTAGCATCAAGTTCGGCCAGGTTTATGTGCCTCGAATCATTCTCTGGCCGAAGCCAACAGGCATCTTCAATAATGGAATCATTAACTGCAAGGGCAACTCCAAGGGCCAATGAACTAGCATCCACCCAGACCGTGAACTCATTCCCGCTGACGCACCACTTTCCCTGAATGGGGTCATCACTGGTCACTCTGGACACAGTCTCTGTCAACATGCTCCTTAGGGTGACATCGTGTACTGCATCGTCCCATCCCGACGACACGGCTATTGCTCGTCTCTTTATGGCTGCCACGGCCACTCTGGGCCAACCGCACACAGGGAAATGTCCTACCATCTTTCCACAAAGCGAAAACACTGTTCGTCGAGTGATGTTTGATGGGACCTTGGGAACGTGACTTCCTCTTCTCCAGCAAAGTCCCTCCTTGCTATTGCGCACGTGCAGGCCGAGAACTTTTGCTCCATCGCACAGACGCTCTGGTTCCTTACATGTCAGTCCAAAGCTTTCAAAGTGCATTCTAACCGATTGCGCTGACATGAGGTTCTCATTGACGAATATATCATCGATGTATGAGGATGTTGCCTGTTGCACTGCCTCATCTTGCTGCCGGATAGCATGCATGATTGCTGTCATAATGCTTGGGGCCACATTTAGACCGAACCCTAGCCTGGTTAGACAATATCGGGTTCCTCTAATTTCCACAGTCTGAAATGGCCAGAATTTCTTCTCAATGCTATTTGCAGATAGGCCCTGCGTAGGTCCAGAGTTTCCATGTTCGATCCCTGCTGTCGCCACTCCCTTAATTTGAGTGCTCACACATCAGCCCTTGCCGTATATGGGTCGACATGCTCATTGAACTCACGGTAGTCTAGGACGGGGCGGACCTTTTGTTTGGTCTCTTGTACGACGGCCATCAAGGGAATCAGCCCTCGCGGGGGGCCAAGCTCATCCTCTGGGTATGGAAGAAGCCAGCCATTGTCGATCCACGTTTGCAGTTCTTCTCCATACTGTTCCCTTAGCCACATGGGTGGGGGATATTCCGATAACCGGTTTCGCAAGGATATTGGTGGCTGATCGTTTGACCACTTCCAAGACGCCGTCCATGCATTGGTGTTTCTATCATACTCTGCATGAAAGTCAGGCTCGTCGAGAGTTATGGCAGCACAAACATGTTCCTCACATCGGGAGAACTGTACCTTGCCGGTTCTGTCCACGGTAATTCCACCCAGTTGTGTAATCAAGTCCATACCCAGGAGTAGGTCGTACCCAAGAAGCTCTCCCTCCATCACCAGGGCTCGCACGGCTACTGCAGGCCCGTCGTCGATGCTTGCGCGGATAATTCTCACCCCACAAGAGGCTAGTGAACCTCCGCCTACAGTTAGTACCGGAATTCTCTCTGCTTTCCAAGTGGCACAGCATATCTTGCTTACGAGAGTCAGGGTGCATCCAGTGTCCACAAGCGCGAGGCGCTCGCTTCCATTAATGTGTATGCTTACAGTGGGTAGCGCCCTGCTCAATGACGATCTGGGGAGAAGATTGGCGCTGTAGCTTCTTCCCCTTCCCCGTTTCCCGGACAGGTGCGGGCCAGGTGTCCGCGTTTTTTTGCACTTGTAGCACTGCGGCCCGTCAAGTTTCCGAGTTGGTTGACGTGATGGAAGACAATCACGGGCCAAATGGTTTGGTTCTCCACACTTATAGCAGGTTGTAGCTGCGCCCAGGTCCTGCAATCCAACCTGTGATGGTTGTACAGCTGCCACTTGGTCTATAGTGTTAGGGCTTTTCTTTAGTATTGCTCGTGCCCGCGCCAATACTTCCGATATGTCCATCTCGTCCACTTGGGATGAGGCACGGAGCAGATCTTCCACACTCTTACGTAATCCTGCAACAAAGGCGCACATCAAGCCTTTGTCTGACATCCCTCCAAAAAGGACCGATAGCTTTTTTAGCTCAGCCAGATACACATCCACCGTTTCCCCGGGATGTAATTTTCGGGCCATGAATTCCTTCCATGCAGTAATTGGATCTAATGCAAATGCTGTAAAAAGGGCGTGCTTGATGCAGGCAAAATCTGTTTTTTCCTCATCAGCCAACTGCTGGTATACTGCATATGCTCCCCCAGTGAGGCGCATTGGGACCACGCATTCCATATGCTTCACCCCACTGAGCTGACATATTAATTCTGCTTTTTCCACCCATTCCTGCACTGAGTGATCAGTGCTACTGCCATCAAACAGGGGAATTAGCTTGGGGTCAAATCCTGACGTCATGCGGAAATAGCTTGTGTTCGTTACAACTCTACTTTCAACCGAGTCGTTGTTTGTTTCGTTCACCACACTCTTTTCTTCTACCTCTTCTTTTACACACGTCCGTTCGCTTTAGTGACTAAAAATCGTCTGTCCTCCCGCTTTCCTTTCCTCGTTATTTATGGAATCAGGGTACGAGATTCTCCGAGATTCCCCGAGACTTTTTTCCACATAAACGCATGCGGGCGCCATCTTGATTCTCAATTTGTGCTCTGCAGGCACAAACGCGCAGCCGCTTTAACGGTAAGCCACTTCTTTCTCCACGGGACCTCCTAGAACTATACAGAACTAGCATCACACCGCAATCAACAGGGGTCAGATAATTACAGGAATGGTTTAATCTCTGTTGATTTTGAAACCGAAGATAAAAATATAGAAACCTAGTAAGAGATGAGTCACTTAGTTGATTAATAGGTTGGTTGGTTGGTTGGTTGGTTGGTTGGTTGTTTTGTTTTACGGCATATCAACCCTTTTCAGGTTATTTAATGCCGAATCTGGTGATTTTGGAGAACGATTTTTTAATATAGTATATTTGTTTTTTAAGTCGTATTCTATTTAACCCATAGTTGGGACCCTAACAGGTGCTACCACTCCGGGTCAGAGTGGACCTGGGAGCAATGGCAATTAAAGGGTGGCTCCACACTCCCTAAGGCCTGCAAGCTGGGGCCCTCACCATCGGATATAGTTTAAGGTCATATCCAGGACCGTTTGATTAATAGGAAACCACGACTAAAGAAATAAAGAAATACAAAAGATTGTTATTGGTATGTCTTGTTAGGTCAGATTGCCGACTGATATGAGCATTTTCATGAGACTTTTCTGAGTCTTATTCTTTTCTGTACTAGTTCATGAAAAATCGCAAGAAAATTTGTGCCAGCATCATAACAAGGTTGCCGTACAGAGCCCAAATGCCCCCCTAATTCTTTTTCTTTTTTTTTTTAACAGAGCCTCTCTTTCCGATGCTCATTGCCTTCACCACAACTGAGTAACTCCATCTATCTACTGCATGATAACCCTCCAGATTATTACAAGAATGATTACAGGTGTTAAACGTTGTCCAAGTTGTTAAGTTACATTTAAGATAACTCAATCGTAGAATTAATAACTATTTTAACATGTATGTTACGTGATAAAAAAATATATCGAGATAAAAGCATCAGAGAAACAAGCGTTCATTAAGTCAACTTTATTGCATGCATATAGATATGTTATAGCATTGTGCACATAACATCTTATGAGGAGATATATTTTACGCATTAATTTGCAGTATTTTCTTTCAACAGTGTTCAATATGTAAGTAGAGCTAGGTAGCAAGTTATGGAAATAGATGGCAATTTACCTATACAGAATCTTCCAGGTTTCATTTCCGTCAGGCTAGAATTTCGTTTTAAAAGGAATTGTCAAATTAAAATGCCCTTTAAAAAGTATTTTACCTGAGGATTTCTTACAGGGATAAAACACTGAGGATTGCATGTATCTTAATTGTCATATATTTTCATCAATTACTGCATACATAGATATTGGTAGATATAATTTTTCATCGCAAATTGAAGAAAATCAAATATTAAAATTGTATAATAATAATAATAATAATAATAATAATAATAATTAATTAATTAATTAATTAATTAATTAATTGCTCATAAACTTGTACACTAAGAAGTGTGCTTACTATTGTTACAATGTTTTATTATAAAATATCTGTGCCTGTATCCGGTAGTTGGCCTGGAAATAAGATTAACTCACGAAATTTCATGTCCGAATTTGAATGATACATCACGAATACAGAACCCACTATATTAATAGTAGTTCACTAGAAATGCCATTTATTTTTTGTCGATGTTACGTAGTATTCGTTAGAGTAGTTTCACATATTTATAAAGTGTTAAAATCAAATATTTTATATTTCTGTTTTGTTAAAAAGATATCGCACTAGAAGGAAAACATGCAATGTTGTTGTTTTGTTTAAAGGAAAGTCATATTCTGCACTATTGCGTACAATTATTTTATGGTGAGAATTACAAAGTCAGTTTAGTCGGATTAAATGTAATAATCTGTAAACGCAGATGAAACATGAGGAAACATTTGTGAAAAACACTCTATTTAACAGAGCGCATATAGCGGCTATATGCAAATACCGAGCCGTGTGCAAAATGAGGTTACGGTAAAGAAGAAGACAAAAAAGACTGTAAACGGGAGAGCGAGAATACGTTAGAGAAGACGATCACGTTAAAGACATGGGTGACGTCACAACCATAACGAGAATTATTGTGTGGCGAGAGAATGAGAAAATAAATATCATTGTTAAAAAAAGGAGTCCAGTGATCGCTTGTCTTCTGTTCCTTACGATGTACTCTGCCACAGCGTGTTGGGTCCACGTGTGTAAACGCACGTAAGTTACATGTAGAACAAATCGCATGTGTTGACAGTTTAATATTTGTATAGGTAGTGTTTGGTTATTTTCCTATTGCTGATGAAGTTACGCGAAAAAAAAAACGCCATTATTTTATCAAGTACAGGATAAGATAAAAACGTTGTATGTGTGGCTTATATCTGGTGATTATGGAAATCTCAAAATATGATTGTAATACACCGTAATATAAAATTAAATCATTATTAAATTATTACAAATATTTTTCTCGGGATAATTTATCTTGAATCTTGATATAAGGCTTTCTTTCCAATTGCACAACCTGACAGACAAAGCACCATATTTATAGCATAAAGACTTTCAATTTGTATTCAAAGTCAAATACTATAATACAATATAAAAATATGAAACGTTTGTTAGTAATTATCCATATGTCAAGTAATGGACGAGTAAAATACGTCTCAACAATTAATGGTGAATGCAATTAACAGCGGAAGTCAATCGCTGGCGGCCATCTCAATTTTAGTACGAACATGAAGAGATATCAAAAAGAATTTGATAAAATGGCCGCTGTATCGTACAAATCATTCCATTAAAACGTTGTGTGTAAATTCAATAGTTCAATATTAGTTCGGAGATATAAAACAACAATTCAATATGTTTCCTTTAGAGACTGACTCCAAAAAAAGGTGTATTAGCGCTCTCTGCTTCTATCTTTATCCCTCTCTCTTTCTCCCTCTCCCCCGCTCTCTCTCCCCCTCTCTCTCTCTCTCTCTCTCTCTCTCTCTCTCTCTCTCTCTGTATATATATATATATATATATATATATATATATATATATAAAGTGAAAATTTGGAATTCAATTCAGTATTTTTTTAAAAGTAACCACAAATTTATTATTCGATAAGGAATGCAAAATTTTTTAATTATTTACTAAATCCATGGATTTTTATGGCTAGTATCATCAGAGAAAATATTATTTAGCAAAGTTATGTTAGTAGGGCGTCATAATTTTTGTTATGTAGCACATCTACTAAATAAAACTAAAATGTCTGTAGTAGATAGATAGATAGATAGATAGATAAATGGTAATTGCTACCAGTCAGAAGATTTGAACTAAGTCACAAAGTCATCCTTGGCTGGTACTTTACTTTCAGGCTACAAGAAATTAACAATTATTAACAATTAATTAAGTATCTAGAAATGTCGAATCAGCGGAAATAAATAGTAAACAATCAGAGAGTATTCGACAAGAGGAATATTGCATTTTACGCTTATGTTGACCGCTTTATCTTGTTTCCCATCAGAGGACTATATTTTTTAAAAGAGCTTTTACAGGGAGAAAGAGAGAAATAGGGAAAAAGTGTAGATGTCAAATAGTTTTTATTTCTTGGGTAGTTGGAGACTTACAATGAGTTGTAAGAACATTTTCTAAACCCTAAAGGTTTACCCATGTCAACAAAATTATGATATATTTCTGAGACATGTAATCTACAGTCTTTTAAAATGCATACTTATCTTAGTTATAAACTTATCTTTTTAGTTCGTCGTTATGTTATTGTTGTGGGGACTCACCTATACACAAGATATGAACTCTTTTGAGCTGCATGAATATGTAGCGACACTTGGTGTGGTGTGTGTATTCGTAGTACGTCATATTGGTGTTAAGTTCTACGACTCTCGTTCTCTGTGTATTCTGTTTTATAAATAAAAATACTTTTTTTTTTAAGTTTATCTGTTTTCAAATTTTTTTAGTGACCTTACGGGCCACAATGGTTAAAAATATTTACCAAAACACCGTTTGATTTTTATCAAATTACCGCTATTATTAATCAAATACTCTTTCTCTCGTTCTATTTCTTACTATCTCTCTCTTTCTCTCTCTCTCTCTCTCTCTCTCTCTCTCTTTCCAATTCTCTCCCTCGCTCTTTCTCTTTCTCTCTCGAATTCTCTCACTCTCGCTCTCTCTCTCCAATTCTCTCACTCGCTCTCTCTCCAATTCTCTCACTCGCTCTCTCTCTGATTCTCTCTCTCTCTCTCTACCGCTCTACTTTTCTCTCTCGATCTCTGTCTATCTTTCTTCTTTTCTTTCTCTCTCTGTTTCTCTCCCTCTCTCTCTCTCTCTCTCTCTCTCTCTGTTCCTTTTTATCTGTACTCTTTAGATGCACAAGAAAATAAATATTAACAGCACACAAAATATCGAAAATTTTCTTTAAAAACCCTGAAATTGATTGCAATACGTCCAATCACGATTTCTCAAAGTTAGTGTGAAAATCTAAATTGATTTTGAAAACTTTACATAATTAATCCAATACTAATTTCTGTCTGTTGACGCAACATATAGCGAACCGATTTTAATGCTTGCAGTAAAAAAAAAAAGTGTAGCTGACAAGATTACTACTTCAATTTGGAGAATCGTAATGCAGTACTTGGAAAAATCAATTGTAAAGGTGATATTCTCCTAAAGGTTGAAGGTTCAATTCTCGCTGTAGGCGATCGAAAATTACAACTGCAAATAACTTAGGTCCTCCATGAAGTTATGGCTGACGGAACAAGAGCATTCTACTCCTGTGAATAAATAAAGGTTTCCTTTCGAAATTTCCTCCAAATTCCCGAGTTCGACAAGATACACTAGAAGAAGGTCGGAGATTGCATCGACGGAAACGTTAGGTATGTCAGAAACTGACCTTACGAATGCGTGAAAAATATTGAATAATTTAACCTCCTATCTTTCCAAGCTTATAACTACTTGAAAAATGTAATTCAAAGCCTAATTTTTTTAATTAAAGGGGCAAAGACCAAATTTTTAAAAGTTAACAGGTGTAATAGCAAATTATGCAATATTTGTTTTTAAATCGGTTTTCTTTAAAAAGAGTTGAAGAAAATAAACGAAATTTAACTTAAGTCGATTATAAAAAATCGATATAACTTCCAAAAAATCACTTATCTATAAAAATTACTAATCAATGTGTCATTCCATTCTTCATTGTTAAGAATTTATCCATATCTATATTTTAAAATCCATTTATTTTTTTAAATAAAAGAATTTTTTAAACGCCTATTTGAAAAACGCGCCATGACAAAAGTATTTTACGTTTTTATCCAAAACCGGAAGCAGTTTTTATTGTTTTGAACTACAGATGGACATGAGGGAAGTAAAAACCACACTTCGCGTTATTCGTCTAGCCTTGTCCGTGAAGAATATGTGTTCCCATAGTTTAAAAATAGTCAAATTTTATTTATAAGACTTTTGCCTTTAAAACAAAGACACTCCTGGATTTTTTTTCTTTTCTCAAAGACATACATAAAGTTTTGATTGATTATATTTTCATTCTTTTTTTTTTTTAATTGAAAAAACATTAACTCCTAAAATTCAATTGATTTGATTACGTAAGAAAATGGCTGCATGAAGGCGCGCCGGCACTTTGCTAACACTTTTTTAAAAAATACAAAATAATATTTCTATTATTTTTTAAACAACTTTAATAGTTTATTTGGGAAGTATATTCTATAAAGAAAATAAACAACAACTTTAAAAAGAGAAATTATGAGTTTTTTATATTTTATTCGCCGTTTCGTGTTAAGGGGTTTCAAAAGTTCCTCCAAAATTCTGATACACCTCCCGAAACGTTGTGAAAATGACACTCAAGATGAGAATAGCAGTTCGATGAATCTAAATAATACAAGAAACTGATTAATATCAGTACGAACAATTCCATCAACAATGTGACGTCATCACGATCATAAAGCGCAGATAGACACAAAAGTAATTGAACGTAAATAAGGATGGTGTCAATTATCGAATCGATTCAACCTTGAAATTGAAAATACTTCTTTCTTTTAATGTTTCGATAATGTATCTTCTGTTCCCGAACTCATTATTATCCAATATAAAATCTTTCACGAGAGCATACGCCGCATTTAATCTTATGGTTTCTTTGCTAAATTCTATCACGCCGTATCCAATTCTGATCACCGACAAATGTCTATCTATAATTAGCTATAACTGGGTTTCATGTTTGTCTAGAATGAAATGTTTTCAAGCCGCTTATCAACGGCAGAGAAACCATAGAAATTTTCGAAAATCCGCTGGTTTTTCTATAACACATTTTTAGCTTTCTCCTCCTCCTCCTTCTTCTTCATCTTCTTCTTTTCCTCTTTCTCTTTCTCGTCCTCTTCCTTCTTCCCCTCTTTCTCTCCGTCCTCCTCCTTCTTCTCCTCCTCCTTCTCCTCCTCCTTCCTTCCCTACTACTCCTCCTTTTTTTCTTTTTCTTCTCATCATCGTATTTCTACTACTACTACTACCACTACTACTACTACTACTGATATGGTGCTAACCAATGAAGCTGTCTGAAGGTACTTACTTCCTGGCTTAAATGCACCAAATATCGATATTATTTTCTTTTTTCTTTGTAAAACTCAATCATGCTCTGTAAAGCAAAAAATAAAAATTTAGTTCTACAAAACAACCAAACATACATCATAAATAAATATTCGAAAATATTAAGAACTTTAAGCATAAAAACTCACCAAGATTATTAAATTTTGCATTAAATAACACGAAAAGTTTTGGTACGCTGTAAAACAAAACAACTAAACCTGAGCAAAATATTTCTTACGTGCCTATCTTTTCCCTCCCCTTTCTTAATATTCTTTTATTAATAATGGGTCACCACTTATCAAGAGCAAAAAAGGTAAAAGTTACTGGGGTAGAATTATTGTGAGTTGAAAGGCGAAGCAACATATGAGTGGATTTACAATTAAAGCTACATACGCCAGAAAGAATCTTGTACCTCTATAAGGCCACCATTCACCCATGTATGGAGTATTGTTATTAAATTAGGGCTGGCGCATCTGCTACTAGTCTTTCACTCCTGGACAGGGTTCAAAAGAGAGTCGCTAACCTGATAGGTCCTTAACTGTCATCTAAGCTTCAGCCTCTTTCCCGTTGACGAAATAGTTAATCCTTCTACAAGTATTTTAATGGTGAATGCTTTGACGAACTGCAAGCATTTGTACTCCCTCGACGTAAATACCCTCGATAAATCCGACAAGCAGATAAATCCTACCCCTTCACAGTAGAGATCCTTAGGTGTAAGAAAGCATTCTCCTCTAATAGTTTCTTTCTCAGAACTGCCAGACTTTGAACTCCCTTCCGGGATTCTGCTTTCCCAACTGTACTGACATGCAGAAGTTCAAGTGTAATGTGAACAGACATCTTGCTACTCATCTCCCTTCATAATACCCCTGCAACTTATATCCCCGATAGTAGCCTCCTTCCTACTTCAAAGTGGCACTGTGCCTTGTTTGGGGGGGGGATAATGAAATAAAATGGATTAAGCTAGGCACGACCAAAACGGAAGAAGGGGGTAAATATTTTTTGAGGGAGTCTCTCTTTAAAAATATACCAAATATCAATACGAAGTTTTCGCCGATTATTTAGTGACGAATAAACTTTAGAATGGTGTACTTTTTTCATAATCGATATCTATATGTTTTTGCCTACAAAACTCTTCTTCTTTATTTGTGGTTACAAATCTGCTTAAAATAACCAGCCGAAACTGAACAATATATATTGTATTGTAGGGAGGGTGAGGATTCTAGATAAAACAAGCAAAAGAAAACACTTGTGTACGTATTAGATTTTAATGCTGAAAATCCGGATTTTGAATGTGTTTAATTTTACATCTTTTGTGTTTTTTAAGTGTGAATTCGTTGAGTATGTTAATAATAATTATTACCTTTCAGATTAGAAAGAAATACATTTTTTCATTATTTTTACAAATAACATTACTTTTAAATCTTTGAAAAAAATAATTAATATTTTTAGTGAGCCTAATATTGCTAATATGCCATTAAATAGAAAATGATTTGAAGAATCTATATCAAAAAAGAAAAAATCGATAAATAAGTTCGTATTTTGCTAAAAATACGATAATTTCTTTCAGTAATTTATCGTTACGCGATATTACCTCAGCTATGGTAGACCATAAAGCCTACAAACAGTTGTTCGTATTACAAACAGAGGGAACCTCCACTTCTATGTAGTCTATGGAAAAAACAGTTTTATATGGGTTATGGAACAAGTATGTGGTTCACAGATTACGAAAGGGAAAATGATTTTAATAATGAAATTAAATATACATTCAACTTATGAAAATATAAGAATTTATGGTTGATGCAAAGCAAAAATGTCAGGCAACAAAGCAGTTTTATTTTTATTTACAAATATTTACTAGGAAAAATTGAAAGCTTGATAGAAATTAGTGTGAAGAAAAAATATAAAGCAAAAATAACATAATATTGAAGGTATTTCACCATAAATGGCGTTTGGAATCAGAATTTAATTCAATTATTTAAAAAAAAAAAAAGCGGTATTTACCTGTTTGGTTACATTAAAAAATATTTTAAGTGTAAAGTCACCACAAATGAAAAACGGGGGTTATGTCATTCATCGTTGTCGATGAAGACCACAAACATCACTGTTTTGGGGGCTAAGATCAGAGTGTACTATCTGTTCTGATGCTACACTTAACCTATCCTTTCCTCATTCAATGAAGGAGAAATCTTTCTAGACTGGGTCAATTTTTATTTTTGTTCTTATCCAGCGTGCTGCATTTTTGGGGTGCCTAATTTCCCCCACATTAAAAACCGATCTTGCGTCTAACTCTGCCCTCCTGGGGAGGCAAGTAAATAGGAACATCACTGGTTTTGTCAACCATCTGATGATGCTGTGATTTGCGCTTGACTTTGTTTGAAGTGTGGGGGATTTGCATCTACCACGCTCTCGAACAGAAACAGTTGCTTCTGATGGTAAGACAGGGCCAAGACGACCAAGCGTGATACTAGATGCATGAATTGTCTCAAACAAATACGGCGCCTAGCATTCCCAAAATGGCCACCCATCTGGTACTGGCCAGCCTCATCATTGCTTAACTTCGAGGTTATGTAGGCAACGTATAAATATACATATATATAGCTCTAGGATACCTATACCTATTAATCTTATTATACATCTAAAGTACAATGGGCACTGTTTTCTGTTAAAAAGTATTAATACATTTACTAATATATTAAAATAAAGTCTACTCTTTCAACTCCAGGTCTAATTCCCTCTAATATATATATATATATATATATATATATATATATATATATATATATATATATATATATCGTTTACGAAAAAAAATTAAGCCCTTATAAGGTCGATTCTGAATTTAATAGTCAAAACAAACGCTAAAAATACGTTGAGATTTACAATATTAAATGAAGTTCATTTCGTCCTGTAAGGGGTACCGTAGTTTCTTTAAAACTATCATTAAGTTTTGGATTTTTTTTTTTTTATTTCGCCATGCAATATCTATAAAGTGAGATAAAAGATGGAATTATTTGAAATTTAGGTACTTGTGTTATAATATTTTTGCATATTCTTATAGCAAATAAGCTTAAATCTTATTTAGACAAAAAAAAACAACTGATTCCTAAACCTTTTTAAAAATATTTAATATGCTATCCATCGAGACAAAAATTGCAATGAATTGTGGGGGCAGGGGTTCGGAAAATTTAAAATTCTATTAAAAATAGTAGAAAACGCTTTGTATAATTGTTTTCATATGATAAAATTCAGGCATTTCATTTCTGGAAAAAAGTTGCTTAAGCATGATGGATTTCGATAAATTTTAATTCATTTAGAATAAAGCAACAACTTTGTTTTTCTTCCATTGTTTTTGGCCGTGCCTAGATTAAGCTAAGTTTGCTTACACATGGAGACCGTTTGCATTAGGCTTGCAGACAACCATCTTTTAATCTGCACACGAGCATTCCCGCAGCTGCATAGACGGTGTAATCCCGTCGTGCATTCAGATGTCCTTATTGCAGACATGATCGAGCAAGGTAATTCCAGACATCCAGCGAACGGTTTTATATTTCCGTAACAGCGTATCTCGCTCCATCCTCCTCGTTGTCCATACAAAGCACTGAGTCGTAAAACAGTTCGGCTAGACAAACGCTGATCTTACGTAGTGCGCCAGTTCGCCGAAATATTTTATTAATTTTATTAAAATCATTTCTCTTCAATTCAGGATACATAAACAAACTGATTGGGCGATGATGGTGACTAAGTGGTTAAGGACACGGACTGAAAATCTAGGTGAGCCAAGTTCGTTCTATATCATCATCATCATCCTCATCATCATCTCGTATGAATCCAAAAAGTCTGTTGTTGACATTTACTGAATAATTTTCTAGTAAGAATTCTTTCTAGAAAAACCATTGGGTACTTACGAGAGGTACCACAAGAAGGTTTACAATATCCTAGGTAAAAAAAAAAAAAATTTGCTGATTCAAACCATCTAACTCGAATTCAATGGGTAACCCATCGGGTAACATTTTTTTTTTTTTTGACTAGTAGACTTTTATATTTGTTTAAATTAAAAAATAAAATAACCGAACTAAATCCGAAGTCTACCGATACACAATGCTTCGATATTTCTCTATTTTTTGGATTTTATTATCATTTGGTGTAATGGTATGAGTGTTCGATAATGGGTCGAGAGACCAGAGTTCAATCTTCGATCGAGTCATACTAAAGACTTTAAAATATTCTTCTTCATGTCTCCTTGCTAAATATTCAGCACTATGAGGAGACATTCAAGAGCAAGTAGAATAATTCCGAGAATGGAGTCGAGCCTTCCCTTACACCTCGATGTATCCGTGTAGCAGCTAATGAAAAAATGGAACCGTCGGGTTGCCCTTGACTATAGCTAGTCATTTAGCATAGCTTTATATTTTTGGATTTTGCTTTTGCTGAGCGTGGAGTATCCTACAGGATGTCAAATATCCACTCGCTATTGCAGAGTCTGCAACCGAAAGATCTTTTTAAGATACTAATCCCCCATTTAAGTGCAACTCTATCACTTTTAGTTTAATTTTATTTCAGTCGATGTTCTCAGAAATCAAGGAGTTCCAAGTTAAATTCTTCACTAGTTTGCAGTTTGGAGACGGAAGTGATGTTGTGATAAGTGATTTTCTCTACTAATTCGCACTTTTTATTTTTAGATTCAAATATTAATAACTACATTTTATTTCAGTATTTAATTTATGTATTTCTGTTGTATTAAATGCTAGCTTTTTTTTCTCGTCCATAAATGTTTATCTACCAAGTTGATCTTAAATATTGTATAATCAATCCATTATATTATCATTTTCAGTCCCCCACCCCTAATTTCTGGCTCCCATCTTATCTCGCAATTACTTATAACGTCACCAACTAACTTCGGAAGAACTCTCCCCCATCTGCTTTTCTTTTATATCATAAGTTTCTTAAAACGTGACTAGTTAAAGTTCAGAATAAAATCACGCTTTCTCTTAACGGTTAATTTAAAAAAAAAAAATCTTCTGAACGCTATTAAAAGTTAAATTCTTCACTAGTTTGCAGTTTGGAGACGGAAGTGTTGTTGTGATAAGTGATTTTCTCTATTAATTCGCACTTTTTATTTTTAGATTCAAATATTAATAACTACATTTTATTTCAGTATTTAATTTATGTATTTCTGTTGTATTAAATGCTAGCTTTTTTTCTCGTCCATAAATGTTTATTTATCTACCGAGTTGATTGCAAAAATAGATTACCTAATTGTACTCATTTTTAGTTCGTGAGAGGGGAATCTATCACCATACTTTCCCTTAAACACGTCTGTTGGACTTTTAAGTACAATACTTAATAGTTTGTTTTTTTTTAATGGAGAGTAGAAAACGCATTGTGGATGCGTTATCGGCAGCTCCTGTTACTCTCGCTTCTTCTTATTTGTCCCTCAGTCCTCATTTTTTAATGAGTGATTTTTCTGACAAAGGGAGAAGAAAAAGCTGTTTTCTAGGTTGGCAGTATTTTGCGCGAACAGTTGGCAGAGTTGGTCGAAATTTTCTGTTTCTATGTCTATCCTTGTAGCCATGTCACTAGTTAGGGTGCTGGAGGTAAACGTTTTGTCTGGGCTGACGTTATCCGCCTGATAGTCAGGGACCCGAACCTTGGAGTAACCACTAAGGAGGCTGTCCTATCAGCAGGTGCAAAGTACTGGGGCTGCTGTATTGCCATTTGTTGAATGGAATCTGGACCATGCAGTAGCTTCTGGTGGGGCCTCTCGATGCCATACTAGTGGGTAATTGATACGGCTTTACCTTATCATGTGCTACAAAAAAAAAATTCTTCGTTTCTTTTTCTCTCTTAGTTTCCCCTCTCTGTCCTGCTCTAAGTAAATCTGACGACCTAGTCCACAAATTCAAAAATTTCATCATGACAAGTCTCAAGAAAAAATACACGATTAAACCCGGTTCTCCAACTTCCAACGTAGACCCCTACTACCATGTCTCCTTCTCCAACATCAGGGGTCTTCGTTCTAACCTTCCAGAGGTTGAAACCCAATTACAGGAGACTAAACCAGATCTTTTATTTTTAAGTGAAACTGGCATTGGACAGGCTATTTCCCTAGATGAGTTTGCAATTACAGGATACTCTAACTTAACTTCTAAATCTGACCCCCCAAGATCGCCATGGGCATGGAATATGTGCCTATATTAAAGATAGCTTTCCATGTGGGAGGGACATCTCCAGGGAAGATCCTAACTTACCATATATGTGCTTCCGGGTTGCTTTAGCTCACACTACTGCATTTATATTTACTCTCTATCGCCCCTAAAACAGCGGAGTTACTATCTTTCAAAGCATATCTGAGAAAATTGACCAAGTCTTTTCTACTTATCCTTCAGCTAACATTCACGTATGTGGAGACTTCAATGTTCACAACGTCGAATGGTTAACCCACTCAAACAAGACCGATGATGAGGGGAGGTTCTGTCATGATTTCTCCATTGCCTATGACCTCACTCAGATTGTTCAGGAACCTACCCGTGTGCCCGATAATGACGACCAGTATGCGAGCCTACTAGACCTTTTTCTCACAACTTGCCCTGAACTATGTTCAGTTTCTGTTCTGTCGCCTCTTGGATCTTCCGACCACTCTGTTGTATCAATTAAGATAAAAATGAAATGTAATAAGTCCCCAGACGTATCTCTTCATCGTACAGTATATCGATACACTAAGGCTGACTGGGATAGCTTCCGTACATTTATATCTGATCTACCTCTGCATTCCATGTTTAAAAAGGATGTGTCCTCTATAGTATTAGACCTGACTGAATGGTTAATTGTAGGTATTGACCATTTCATACCCTCTAAAAAGTTTCAGCAAAAACCTAACAGCCAGCCATGGTTCTCTCCAGAATGTGCTGCTGCCATTGCGCACAGAAATCACTTTTTCCACTGCTTCAAACGTAATAGATGTATGGAAACTAAAGCCGTTTTCAGGACTGCCAGCAACCATTGTAAGAAAGTAATAAGGAACGCAAGAGAGTTGTATGCTCAATCTGTTAAGTCCAAAGTAGCTGAGCAGCGGCTTGGTTCCCACCAGTTTTGGCAAATAGCAAACAGAATCCTGAACAGAAGTGTGTGCTCCATCCCAACTATTATCAATGGACCTGAGGTAATCTCGTCATCATCAGACAAAGCCAAACTCTTTGTCAAGAACTTTGCAGCTAATTCTACCCTTTGCGACCAAGACCGCCAACCCCCAATATTTCCTCCTGTATCAGAAAACACGCTATGTGATATACGTATATCTGTATGTGATGTTGCGAAGCTAATCAAAAACCTTGATTCGAGTAAAGCAACTGGCCCTGATGGCATTCCAATTATAGTACTCAAAAAACTTCAACCTGAACTAGCGCCCATACTTACAAAACTGTTTAAACGTTGTCTTAAGGAGAATAGTTTCCCATCTCCCTGGAAAATCTCATCAGTATGCCCTGTATTTAAGAATTCAGGTGATCGCTCATCCCCCTCTCAGTAATCAACCATCTCAACAAAAATAACCTTCTTAGTGACACTCAATATGGTTTCCGTTCTGCTAGATCTACAGCAGATGTCCTTACAGTTATATCGCATAGGATTAGCAAATCTCTCGACGGTGGCAATCTTTCTAGGGCAATTGCACTTGACATATCTAAAGCCTTTGATAGGGTATGGCATAAAGGTTTACTTAATAAGATCGCTAGCTATGGTATAGCTGGAAAAGTCTTCTCAATTATTAAATCATTTCTTTCTGATAGGTTCATAAGAGTAGTAGTTGAGGGGCAAAAATCAGAAGCTCACAGTATTAATGCCGGTGTCCCTCAGGGATCCATCCTGGGCCCAACTCTTTTCCTGATCTACATTAATGATCTTCCAAATCATATCCTTACATCATTTGTAGACATTTATGCTGACGACACTACCATTTATGGTACCACATCTAAGACAGTAAACGACCAAGTTCTCTCCAATTCTCTCTCCTCTGATCTTGAGCGCGTAGTACAATGGGGAAAGGAGTGGCTGGTTACTTTTAATGCATCTAAAACAAAGCTTCTCTCTTTACATCATCAACATTCTAATCCAAATTTGTCATCAATTGAAATGAATGGCTCTCGTCTTCAGGAGGCCTCAAGTTTTGACAAGCTTCTGGGCTTGACCATTACTCCTGATCTTAAATGGAACACGTACATCAAATCTGTTGCGAAGGCCGCTGGAAAAATGGTGGTATCTTTCTATCGATCCGGTAGATATCTCACTGCTGATGCTATTCTCTATCTATATAAGAGCCAGGTACGTCCAAGGATGGAATACTGTTGCCACATCTGGCCAGGAGCTGCTAGAAAGGACTTGTCCTGCCTTGATAGAGTTCAAAATAGACTTCGTAGCCTCGTAGGAGATGTCCTTTTCTCCTCCTTGCAACCTCTATCTCACAGAAGAGATGTTGCGAGTTTGTCTCTGATGTATCGTTATTTTCATGGAAAGTGTTCAACTGAGCTTCAATCTATGGTTCCCCCCTCGCCAAACTTTCACAAGAAACACTCATCTAGCTGTAAACACTATCAATAATTTCCCCCACTCTTTATCTGTGCCTAAACCTAAACGTAGATTCCATGAACAAAGCTTCTTTCTTAGAACTGCACGCCCGTGGAATTGTCGTCCGTTTTCCTGCTTTTCGGCTGACTACAATATGGTTGTGTTCAAGTCTAAAGTAAATAAGTTCTTGATGAGCCGTTCCATATAAGTTATCAAATTTACCAAATTTTCATTACTAATGATTACTATATTGACCAATTTCTACTGTACACTCTTTAACCCTTATCCTTTAGTGGTCTCTGGGCCTTGATAATGTGGTGATGCCTATGTAAAAAAAAAACACTTGATTTCTATATGAGATGCATAGATATTCGAATATTCCATTGAAGTTCTTTACATCTCAAATGCTGAGTTAGTAAAGAAGTTGAGAACATAATTTTCCTTTCCTTAATTGTCCATTTAATTATGTGATAGCATATCTTTCTTGTGGCCTCTTTAATACTGTATATAATACAGTATATAATACAAAAATTCATCTAGTTTGATGGAATATCCAGATTTACTTGAGGTAACATCACTTGGAGAAGATGCACAATTCCTCGGAGAAGCCAGTATTGTTTAGCCGTATTGAAAAGATTTTATTGGAACCGCAAATATTATGTGATTTTGAATATTTAGTCAGGGTTTACTTCTAGGGAAAAGTATCCTTATGCCAAGTTTTCCTGACCAATTCCTGTACAGAGAAAGCTTAGACAGTCGAGGATAGCGTCAAGTAGGCATTCAAGTTCTCTCCAAATAGGCATTCAAATGCGTATGCATGTGCATGTGCTCATGCAAGATTGTGTGTGTGAGTCCGTCTTGCTGCGTCAGCGTGCATTTTGTTGCTACTGATCTCAAATAAAGGTTAGTTATCTTATCAGGAAAATCCATAATGCGGCTGTAAACGTCGCTGAATAATAATCTGGGGTTGTCCACTGAGCCAACTTTGCATTCGGCTATTTAACTTAGTGCACTTTTATGGAACGGCGGCGAAATGGTTTTGCTTTCTTTTCGGAACTTGCAGATGCGTCCTCACATCCCCACGAGTGGCTTTGTCGGACAGTTTGTTTAGCTTCAGTTTGCTGTCGCTTAACGTACAAAATGAACAGATGGTATTTTATTTGCGTCCATGTTCTCCTTCAGAATAGGTGTTTATTGGTCTATCGCGCTCTGAATAAGCGTTTTCGTTAGTCTTTCAGCATTCAACGACCTGGTTGGTTTGCTTGGTTGGTTGGTCTTTTTTCTTTTCTTTTTTCTTTTTTTTTTTTTTTGATCGGCTTTTAACAACATAGGACATGGTATGAATATTTAAGATTCTTCTTCTTCCAGTATTTATAAACTTCGTTAGTCTGTCAGACTCAAGTTTTTAATAGCATTTTAATAGGCTGCCCCGATTAGGTTTAAATTAGCATTTTAGTTTGTAATACTTAAGTTACTTACTTTGTAATACTTAAGCCTGAATTAGTGTTTTCGTTGGTCTGTCATACTTAAGTTTAAAATAAAATTATGTAGCTCTGTCACGCATCAGATTCAAATAGCATTTTCAGTGGTAGTCGTGTTTAAATTTAATTTTTTGTCCGTCACTATTCAGGTTTTGAATACTATTTTTATTTTCGTTGGTGTATCATGCGTTAAGTTTAAATAAGCACTTAGAGTATCCGCACGCTTAAGCTTGAACTAATATTTCAGTTCGTCTGCCAGCTTAAATCTAAAATAGAACTTTCGTTGGTCTATCACGCGTAAGATTAAAATACTTTTTTCGATTGTCTGCTACACTTAAGTTGAAATAAGTATTTTCTTTAAGTCATTACACTTGATTTTAAATAGCAGTTTCAGTGATCTGGCATGTTCAATTTTAAAATATCATTTTTATTTGTCTGCCACGCCTTAATTTATAATAAAAATATATTTGGCTTGCTAGGATTAAGCTTAAACTAACGTTTTATTTTGTTTGTTACGCTAAAGTTTAAAATAGGATGTCGTTGGTTTGTAATGCTGCAGATTAAATAGAATTGTTGATGGTCTGTCATACTTACGTTTAAAACAGAATTGATATTCGTTACTTAGGTACAAGCCTGAACTAGCATTTTCGTTAGTCTGTCAAAGTGGGGTTTAAAAAGAGTTCTGTTGGTCTGTCACGCTCAAGTTTAAAATAGCATTTTCGTGGATCTGTCATGCTGAAAGTTAAAACATAACTTTTATTCGTTTGCCCACGTGTTAGCATATAATAAAATTTTAGTTGGTCAATTAAGATTAAGTTTAAATTAGCGTTTTGATTTGTCTGTCACGTTCAAATTTAAAATAGGATTTTGTTGGTTTGTTTAAGTTTAAACAAAATGTTCGTTAGTATGTAACATTTACGTTAAAATAAGCATTTAAATTACTTATGTGCGACATTCCAAAAGTAATGCCTCCTTTTTTTTTGTTCTGCACGAATCAGTCAAATGGGACAGCAAATTAAATTGTTATAATAACTGAACTTATGGATTCATGCCCTGAAATTTGCATCTCTATGTTGCAGATATTGACGGTGTGAGGCAAGCAACCCCTGTTATGGACGTGTCAGAAGCAGAGATGCGTATCGAGTTCTTGACAAAAGTTCATTAAGAATGGTGGTGAGTATATACAAAAATAAATTCTAGGGTACAGGAGGTTGCTCGTTTTAATGGTATCACTCCCGTGTTCATAGCTCTTCAACTTTTTTAGTTAAAAAAATAAGAAGCTTTACCTTTGGAATGACTTTCATATGATAATGCGCGCTCCGGGCACCCATGCACAGTCATCGTTCATCATTAGCAAAAGTGTATTAAGAATCATGTAGACTATGTAGAAAAATAAATTCTGAGGCACGACAGGTTACTCGTTTTAATAATAAGACAACCATTTTCGTAGCTCTTCAACTTTTTTAATTAAAAAATTGGAGGTTTTACATTTGGGACGACACTCGTAGTTAGGTTTAAGCTTGAAATAACATTTTCGTTGGTCTATCACTTTCGTTTAAAATATAGAACTTGGTTAATCTATCATACTCTAGTTTAAAATAGCATTTATGCTTGTCTGCAATGCTTAAGTTTAAAATAGAATTTTGTTGGTCTGCAATGCTTAAGTATAAAATATCATTTTAGTTTCTATGTTATGCTTAACTTTAAATTAGAACGTTTATGCAAAAGGAGAACAGAAAATGAACTGTGGATATGTTTTCGGCAACCACTTAATTCTCGCGTCCCACGTTTTGTTCATACGTTGTTTCTGACAAAGGATGAAGAATTGATGTTTTCTGGGTCGGAATCCATTTATCTAACACTTATCGTTTTTTTTTTTTATCCTGCAGTCGTATTTTTAGTTCCTTATCAAGTTGCTTCATGCCTGTTCCGAAGTGATTTCAATTTAAAAAATATATATATACGGTGATAAAATAGACACATGACATTTGAGATGCCCTAAATATCTATTTCCACAGTTTTTAAATTCTTTCTTCCCGATTTTGTCCTTTAGTTTTCACATCCAATGAGGGGTGTTTTTGACAAAGTGTTTAGTGGGGAAGAATTACTATTTTCTGAGTCAGAATATTTCCATCTAGCATTGATCGTTGTCTAGTTTTTTCCCTGAAGTATTATTTCCCTTTTTGCATCAATTGGCTTCATACCTTATCTGAGCTATTTCCATTTAAAAAATATACAGGGATTAAATAGATGTGTGCTATTTCATATTGCCTACGTATCCCTGGAAGAAAATATTTATGTTTATTAGTGTGTCTGTCACATTCGAAATAACATTCTCGTCAGTTTGTCCCCCTGTCACATATTTTTACGTCAATAGTAATAAAGTCAGGAATTTTGACATGGTTCACAACGAGTGCATCCAATGATAATTTGCAAACAGAATCTCCCCCAGAGACGAGTGATATCAAATTGAGACAGAAGACAGCAGGTCAACCGGTAGATAAAACAGTGGAACGATGAGTTCGGAGAGACTAAGGTTTTAGAATAAGTTTCTCCGTAGAAATCGTGCGAGTGAGACATCACCAATAATGGAGAATAATCTAAGCGGAATGTTACCTTAATGTCTCTGTCCGCCTGCGCACTCATTTTAGTAAGTTAGGAAGTTAATAGCTAAATAGTTAATTAAGATAACATTAGTCTCTCTCTTTCGGTGTCAATTCTTTCTAAATAAAACCATTCGTGAAAACTCTCAACGAACGTTTTTTTAAGTCCTCTTCTTCATGAAAAGAAGCTTATTTCTACAATAATCACGAGACAAAACGGCGTCGATGAAGAGAATAAAAAGACCCTGTATAAACACTCTGTCCGTAGTATAATGTATTGTTTTGTTATTGAAAATGTCACACAGTTTGGCAAGCGTATTCGTATTTCTAGAACTACTATGGCAAAGGTCCCCTACTAGGGACTCATCATCTATGGTAATTACCAGTTTGGAGGGTTACATTTTGCTTTGGGGTGTTTATAATGGGAGAAAGACGAGAGGTATGTTACCCGAAATGAACAAATCAAAACAAATAAAGAGTTAAGAGGCATATATTCACACAAGAGATAGTTTATGTGTGTGTACGAATAGAGGATTACAGCAATAAAAGGGAGAACATCTTTGTGAAAATTTAGAGTTCTTATAGAGCAATCGATCGTCTTTAGTTGAGATGTAAAGGAGTTCTGATGTTGACAGTTTTAGTGCCATGCTTTGCGTGGGTCTGAAACATTATATCAAAACTTCCCCGCTCAATTATATGAATTATATTTTCTAAAATAAAAATTATTAAAAAGAGTGTTCATTGCTTTTTATATTATTAGGAGGAAATTGAAAGAATGTTTAAATGTTGTGTGTATGTGTGCTCATTAGGTTGAGATGTATGTTAGTCATCTTTTAGTGCCAACAGATCCCCGATGGAGCACTGCTGCTGTCGGTTCTGAATTCAAGTACCGAAGACAGGGACAAGAAAGAGAAATGTGTGGGTTCAACCTTTTTATTTACTGCTAGATCTACAACAGATGTGCTAACAGTTATATCTCATAGGATTAACAAATCTCTCGACAGAGGCAACCTTTCTAGGGTAATTGCTCTTGACATATCGAAGGCCTTTGATAGGGTACGGCATAAAGGTTTACTTCACAATATCTCCAGCTATGGTGTAGCTGGAAATGTCTTCTCAATTATTAAATCATTTCTCTCTGATAGGTTCATAAGAGTAGTAGCTTATGGGAAAAAATCAGAAGGTCACAGTATCAATGCTGGAGTCCCTCAGGGGTCCATCCTGGGCCCAGCCCTTTTCCTGATCTACATTAATGATCTCCCAAATCACATCCTTACAGCATTCGTAGACATTTTTGCTGACGACACTACCATATATGGTAGCACATCTAAGACAGTAAACGACCAAGTTCTCTCCGATTCTCTCTCCTCTGATCTTGAGCATGTAGTACAATGGGGAAAGGTGTGGCTGGTTATTTTAAATGCATCTAAAACCAAGCTCTGATCCCCATCTGGCATCAATTAAAATGAATGGCTCTCGTCTTCAGGAGGCCTCAAGTTTTGACAGGCTTCTAGGCTTGACCTTTACTCCTGATCTTAAATGGAATACGTACATCAAATCTGTTGCCAAGGCCGCTGGAAAAATGGTCGGATCCTTCCATTGATCCAGTAGATATCTATCTGCTGATGCAATTCTCTATCTATATAAAAGCCAGATACGTCCAAGGATGGAATACTGTTGCCACATATGGGCAAGAGCTGCTAGAAAAGACTTGTCCTGCCTTGATAGGGTTCAAAATAGACTTCGTGGCCTGATGGGAGATGTCCTTTTCTCTTCGCTGCAACCTCTATCTCACAGAAAAGATGTTGCGAGTTTGTCTCTGCTTTATCGTTATTTTCATGGAAAGTGTTCGACTGAGCTCCAATCTATGGTCCCCCCTCGCCAAACGTTCACAAGAAACACTCGTCTAGCTGAAAACACTATCAATAATTCCCCCCAATGTTTATCTGTGCCTAAACCTAAACACAGATTCCATGATCAAAGCTTCTTTCTTAGAACTGCACGCCTGTGGAATTGTCTTCCGTTTTCCTGCTTTCCAGCCGTCTATAAAATGGTTGTCTTCAAGTCCAACGTGAGCAAGTTTCTGATGAGCCGTTCCACTTAAGTTAACTAATTTACCGAACTTCCATTACTATTGATTATTATATTGTCCTTTTGACTACTGTACACACTTTAACCATTATCCTTGAGTGGCTTATCGGCCTTGATAAGTGGTGACGCCTATGTAAAAAAAAAAATTATTCACGGGCTTAGCTCGCCTGAGAAATAACTTATGATTAGGCAAGCCTAGGAGATATTCTGCGCGCCTGCGCCAATCAGCTTTGGTCTTGTAAATGAAAATATTTAACTATTTAACCTACGAAACATTTTCGCTGGTGCCACCATATCACACGTCTATGTGTGCAGCGTTATAACAAAGTAATTGCAATCGGTAATGAACAAACAGATTCGTTACTCGACTCATCAGAAGCTATAACATGAGGAATATATACTTAATCAGGATGTCGATGGTAGCCGTAAAACATACGATCGCCTCGGTAACGATCACATATATACAGAATGCATCAAAAACACCTTATTTCTATAGGAAGCAGTAAATGAAATGGCGATGATAAAAAGGGGCGGAAAACGCGTAAAAGACCAACACGTGTAAACACTTCGCACGTATATATCAAAAATTGACTTTACTTTATTATTGAAAATGTCACAATGCATGGTCGTAATTGAATTTGCATTGCTAATCGGACAGACTGAGCGAACGCATCTTAAGAATATATCCGTCCTTTTTTTTTTTTTTTTTTACAAGAGAAACGTATTAAAGTCATTGTTTATTCACCGGAATCCACGAAGGTTGGACATAATTCTTCAACGAGAATATAAAATGGATAAGATTCCTGAGAAACAAAGATTACGATATGAGAAAGGGAAATAAGAAAATATAGTAACGAGATGCGTCCATTTAAATCTACGCGATTAACGATGAAAATGCTTTTTTTCAAACTTAAGCGTTGCACAATAGACGATTCACAAACAGAGTTTTATATGTGTGACGAAGTACGATACAGCATTTAAAAAAAACTAGATTTTTAGCCCGCTAAAACCGGCAAAATTTATAACCCATTAAATTCGAATGAGTACTAGATGCCAAATTGTCGGTTTTATATGTTTAATTTTGTGCTCATTATTGCATTAAGTACTATTAATCCACCTTACGTCGACAACTCCTTACAAAAACTACAAAAGTCTAAAGTCGCCATCTCCAATTACCAGGATATGCATGCGAGTGGGGAGTGCTTAAGAAGTTAATGTTCCCTTGACATTTCTCCCTTGGTTGAAGACGGTTAAACCTGCCTAGGGTGAATGCCACTAACAAAAATACATAATAATTATAATAATTATTATATAATATTATAATAATAATACTACATAATTCCAAATTTAATGTAAAAGTTTTCTCGGAAACTACTCGGTAGATCTGACTGAAATGTTGTATAAACCTTTGTTACGATAAGGTACACCGAACAAAGTAGTCTGGTATCCATTTGATGCACAATTAGAGATTAAGAGGTATGATGATCTATGCATAAGAGCTAAATTGACCGATGTAATTCAACTAAAATTGCTCAAGAGTTTATTTGGTCTGCCAGGCTTTTTTATTAGGGGATCACCACCTATCAACGCCGAAAGACCACTCGAAGATGTGGATTAATGAGCGTCAGGTCACTCTTAAGAAAACACCGTGATGGTCGGTAATGATAGAAATTGGTTAAAAATTTTATTATTTAAGAAGACGGTTTCACAAGAGCTTATTTACCTTGGACTTGTTATAGTCAGATAGGAAGAAGTAGTGTGTTCCACGGAGAGTTAGTAATCTGAAAGAAACTTTGTTCATTGAACTTTTGTTTAGTTTTCAGCACAGATAGAGAATAAGGGAAATTGTTGCCAGTTATTAAAGTAAGACGAGTGTTTGTTGCGAATGCTTTACATGAGGTGGGAGAGTATAGCTTTGATCCCCGTCGAACACCTGCCGTCAAACTAATGGTAGAATAGAGAAAGACTAACAACGTTTCTTCTGTGAGAAAGAAGTTGTCTGGCGAGAAAAAAAGGACATTACCCACTAAATTTTGTACACGGTCAAGACACGAAAAGGATTCTCTGAGCAGCTCCTTTCCAGATATGGCAACGATACTTTTTCACCCTAAGCAAGGCATATTGCCACTTGGAACATAAACGATTACTACTAAAGATCGTATCTAGCAGGGGATCCTGGTGAGTTGAACAACGAAATGTCTGTTCAAATTATATTCAAATTTCTGCCGATGTACTAATCAGGAAACAAGTCACAGGGAGGAAATTCCCAAGTCAAGCTGTCTAAGGAAAGAAACTATAAGAGTAAAAGATTTTACAGCATCTAGGGACCCTAACAGTGAAGGGGTGGAATTTTGCTGCTTGTCAGGTTAGTCGGGAGTAACTACGCTGAAGTGGCACTAGTGCGCTGAGTTAATCGGGCCCTATTCTATTAAAGTACTTGCAAAACAGACACCGTAATGCAAAGGTTTGGTGATATGACAAGGATTGAAGCTTAGCCAATAGTGAAGGACCTATCAGATTAAAGACGTTTTAAAACCACGTTGAAAAGAGAGTGACTAGTGGTAGATGCACCAATCTCTATGTGAAAACAATACACCATACATGGGCGAATTTTGGCTTTGTAAAGATATAGGATAATATATAGTTTTAGTAGTTTTCTAACACGTTAGAGGGAGCCCGCTTTTTTGCAGCAGTTTTTGCAATGTCCTTAATGGACATCCATTTTACTCCATCTTAGGACTATTTCGCTCTTTGTTGCTCTGTAAGCGTTCAAACAAAACGGGCGTATCTTAAGAATACTCGTGGAAGAAAGTTAAAAAAAGTTCACTACAAATAGTAATGTGTATATTTATATTAACAACGTGAAGCTCTGTGTATATAAGCATTGGATCAATGTAAATGCACTACGGAGAGATCGGCTTGTTTCGCATGCATCGGAGATTATGTGAAGTCATCAAAGAGACGGGCGAAATGTATAATGGATAAATGGCCTAAAACTCTAATGCATTTGGATTTCGTAACTAGTCATTTGTTCACGAGTTGCACTACAAAATAAAAATAACAAAAAGGAAACAAATTTCGTTTAGTCGATGTGATATTATCTCACTGCGTGCATTGTTCGTTTAGATTACGCAGGCGGGAATGACGGGCGGGAAAAAAATTCAAAATGGCGAATGATATAGGCGACATTGTTCTTTTCGGAATTAATAGAAAATCCCGTTTAGAAGTGGAAGAGAGAAATTGATGCAATGAGAATAGAGAGACAAGAGTGTAACAAATATAAACGATTTGCAACAAGATAGAACACTTACACTAACAGTAATTTGTAATAACTTTTAAAATGGTGGTCATCATCGCTTACTTGAAACCTAAAGCAATGAAATTTCGCATGTTTTGTCCGCTGTTTTAAATCCGGAAGAAAAAAATCATGCGAGTGCTGGTCGGCTTTATATGACTAAAAATATGTATCGATGATGTAGATGTGTTTGAAGAGGGGACTGGAACTAAACTGTACTGATCAGCCTAGGAACTGAACTAATTAGCTTCATATTATAGAACAGATGTTCTACTATATAGTAAAATTCCCGATGTCTTAAACGATTCAGTCAGGTGAAAAAAATAAAATTCAAATCAGTTTCTAGAAAGCAGACGCAGTGATTTTGTTTTCATAACTGCTAACAGTTTCATAAATCGTTTATATATATATATATATATATATATATATATATATATATATATATATAAGAGAAAGAAAATTAATACTGTAAGTTGAACTTTACAATCAAATTTTATTGTTCGAGTGAATACTCAAAAAAAAACAATTTAAAAAGTTCTTATTCCGCGGAGTTTCAAAGAATGCTATTCTTGTTATTATTCTCATCAGAGGACATAAAGAAATCAGCAAAGTATATTTGTAGCAATGCTAGAATTTGCGAGTAAAGGAATTAAGTGAAACCGCAATTTATTGTAGCTATAAATTGCCAAATAAAAAAAAATGAAAAAATATTGGATATGTAACAAACTAATATAATTTTTTTACATATCCAATATTTTTTCATTGGGAAATTTATAACTGCAATAAATTGCGGTTTCACTTAATTCCTTAACTAGCAAATTCTAGCATTGCTACAGATATAATTTGCTGATTTCTTTATGTCCTCTGATGAGAAGATTAATAAGAATAGCATTCTTTGAAACTCCGCGGAATAAGGAGTTTGTAAATTGTTTTTTGGAGTATTCAGTCGAACAATAAATTTTAATTATAAAGTTCAACTTACAGTTTTAATTTTCTTTCTCTTATAATAAGCTCTACTCTCTATTGCGTATTGTATTTTTTAAATTCGGTTAGGATTAAATTTTCTACCTAGTGTTATTTATATTAGTTTGAAGTTTACCATTGCGTATATCAGGTAAACACTACATCCCTTTGTTTCCATTAAATAAATAAATACATATATATATATATATATATATATATATATATATATATATATATATATATATATATATATAATATAAAGCTGAATGTGTGTGTGTGTGTGTGTGTGTGTGTCTGGTCACGAATAGGCTCCTATATGGTTCAGTATTTTAAAGAACTGATTACATATAATGATAGAAGATGTATCGAGACACAGGAATAGGTATGTTTGATCTGGCAGAACGGTGGTTCATTAAAATTGTGGGGTCTGCGTTCGCGCCTGGTCCACAAAGTATGGAAATAAAAAATTTAAAATTAAAAAATAAAACGTTTACAAGTGTTTTTGATATAGATGTACATAATTATACTTTGATAAGTATGTTTTATCTTGAATAGGGATTGTATAATAAAATTGTGCGGTCTGCGTTCGCGCCTGGCCCCCATAGAATGGAAATAGGCACAAACTTTAATAAAGACATATCTATCTGCGTAAGTATACTTTGATAATTATGTTTCAGTTTGAAGAAATATGGTACAATAAAATTATGGGGTGTTCGTTCGCACCTGACCTCCATAGAATGGATATATGTCACAAAGTTTAACAAGGTTTTTTAATATAGATCCGCAGAATATTGTGATAAGTGTTTCAGTGTGAACAGGTATGGTATAATAAATGATGGGTTTTATCTATTTTATTTTTACTTTCATCATATTTTGCTTTGGTTTTGATACCCCCAAATTCGAAGTTATCTCTTTACAACCCTTCCTTTTCATAACCTATCATACTTTCATAAATCAGTCCATTTTCTGTAGGCTGATTTTGAACCCAGTCAACGACGGGTACTTTTGCTAGTATATATATATATATATATATATATATATATATATATATATATATATATATATATATATGAGGGGGATGGGTGAAGAGAAAGAGAGAAAGAGTATAAATAGATAGATAGATTAATATTTCTTTGCTGTGGCTCGCAAATAGCCACAATAAGAGCAGAACAACGGATAACAGTTAAAATATGTATTACATGAGAACAACGGAAACGTTACAAACGAAAAGTGTAGGTAATTCACCGAGCATGCGAAGGTCGCTCTGGAATTAAATCACCGCTGGGATAGCCATGAGTTATAGTTTATATGGACGATGGATTAGTCCATTTTGAGGGTGTTTCCCCCACAACATCCCCCTCTCAAGTTGATTTCTCCGGGTGTGAAATCAGTATTTTTTCTTTTGGGGGCAGACCAGCAAGGGGTCTTTGCGCTTTCTTTTTCTGCCGGAGCATCTTGGTTCTAACATGCCTTTTGGAAGTTCCACGTCAAAACAGTCGTATACTGTATCAATAGCTTCTCTGCCCTCCTGCGGTGTTTCTTCTTGATCCTCGGAGATGCGTTTCCTTATTTGGTGCAGGTGTTTCTTATGTTTGAATTTTTGGACCTGAATGATGCATGTTACATTGCCAACTCTTCGTAAGATCGTGAACTGTTCCCACAAGGAAACGTTATTCTTACAATGTTTAACATATAGTTTATCCCCACGGTTAAACCGTTTTGTTGGCATTGTAGAGGTTCTGTATTGTATTATATGTTTGGGCAGCAGTTTACCAAACATGATTTCAGCTGGGAATCCAGCATCTGGTTTGTTCAAATTTTTCGTTATTCTATAGACCTGCAGAAATTGTTGGAGGTCTTTTTCTGTCGGTGTGCCGCACGCCTTTTTAACGCCGTTTTTAGCGTGTCGACCAAGCGTTCGGCCTAGCCGTTACTCCTGAGGTGGTACTGGGGGTTCGTCTACCAGAATTCCCTGAACTTTGCCGAGATGAACTGGATTCTGTTGTCGGTGACCAGACAATCCACAACCCCAAAACGAGCTTGCAACTCTAATTAAAAAAAATCGTCGTCGTTGCCGTTTTTTTTTTTTTTTTTTTTTTTTTGCATCTTAACACCTCTGGCCATTTCGAGTAGCTGTCTACTACTATCAGGTAGTAAAAATCCTCTACTGGTTCCGCGTAGTTAATGTGGATCATCGACCACGGTTGTTCAGCTTTAAGCCAAGTTTTATGTGTTATAGGTGGTGCCTTGGCAGCCAAAGTACAGCCTTTGCACGTATTCACTATGTTGGTAATGTATTGGTCGATCACTGGCCAGTAAATGATACTTCTCACCAGGCTTTTCACCGGTTTATTCCTGGATGCCCTATATGAAAATCCTTGAGAATCCTTTTTTAAGGGTTTTGGGTATGGCAACCCTTTCAACGTAGAGCAGCAAACAGAAAAAGTGTCTGAAACGGTATCAAACCAGTGTTATCTTCTGCTTGGTGGTCTGGATGAAATTGTCATTCACGGATTCTGCCTTTATTTCCCGAAGTGTAGCCGGCAGTTCGCGGATTATATTATTACTCATGGTTTTCAATTCACTATTAATACATAGTGCAATGATTACTGAGTATTCCAGAGGTTCCACCTGGGCAGGAATTCGTCTCGACAGACCGTCTGCATGTGCCAGTTGTTTTGAGGAGAGAAATTCTATTGTAAAATTATAATTTAGAAGAATAGTTCCCCATCTTAATAGTCGTGTCGCCGTGAATGTAGAAAGTCCCTTTTTGGTCCAAAAATGGATATCAAAGGTTATATGGTCGGTTGGTAGATAAAAATGTCTTCCGTACAGGAACCGGTGGAATTTCGAAACTTTAAAAATAATTCTTAGTCCTTCTTTCTGGATCTGAGAATAAATTTTCTCTGCTGGAAGCAGAGTCCGGGACGCGAAAGCTATTGGCTATTTTGAGGCATCTGACATCCTATGTAACATGCAGGTGCCAACGCCATATTGGCTAGCGTCGCTAGTCACTATTATATCCAACTTCGGCTTAAAATGAGCTAGAAACAGTTTTGAAGTAAGGATTTTTTTTATTTCTTGGAATGATGTCTGGCAATACGCTGTCCACTCAAGTTTTATCCTTCTTTAGTAATTGATTCAGTGGTGTAAGCAATTTTTGCATGTTGGGGATAAATCCTTGGTAATAATTTGGCAAGCCTAAAAAACTTTGCAATTGTGCTGTTTTCTACTGCCGGCATTTCTCTAATAGTGGTCGCCCTTTCTGAGTCTGGGCGTCTGCCATCTTTATCAATGATATGTCCATAATACTTGATTTTTTGTAAAAAGAATTCACCCTTGTCTTCTTTGACCTTAAACCCATAATTTTGTATTCGACTGAATACTTGTCTGATATGGTTTGCGTGTTCCTTCCTGCTTTTGCTTGCTATAATGATGTCATCTAGATATGCGATGGTGGTGTCCAGGTCGCTCAGCATGGTATCCATGACTTGCTAGAATATTGCGGGTGTTACCTTGACCCCAAATGCGAGATTTTCGTATCTGTACAAACCCCGATAAGGTTAGCTCTTTTGTTGTTTACAGGAATTTGTAAGTAAGCACCGCTCAGGTCGATCTTAGTAAATATCTTGCCGCCATTTAATTTCGTGAACACAGCCTATGGAGCTGGGTAATGGATATTGAAAGTCTTCTAACGACCCATTGAGTCCGGTCGAGAAGTCAGCGCAAACGCGAATCTTCCCAGACCTTTTTTGGACGTAGACTGCTGGAGAAGCCCACTCACTATATTCAATTTTAGTCAGTATACCGATGTTTTCCAATCTATCTAGTTCCTAATTTATCTTGCTTAGGAATGCGAACGGGACATTACGTTCTTTTTTTAAACACCGATTGTGTGCCCGGTTTCAGTTTAAAATCCGCGGCCATTTTTGTGCATCTCTCAAGCCAAGGAGTAAATACATTTGGAAATTCTTTTAAAACTCAGGTTCTCACTATTTTTTTTTTTTTTTAATACATAAATTTGGAATTTTTTCGTTTTTCTCAGCAAGGTGACGTTGGTGATTAATTCAACCTCAAAATTAATTTTTGTACCATTGACGGCCGTCGCCGTTCTGTTGGTTCTTGGTACAGTCGGTTTTCGTAATTTCTTCCACGTTTTGAAATTTATTATTGAAAAATCCGACCCACTGTCTAACCGAAATTTAATATCCTTGCCGAAAACGTTGACCGTTATATATTTGCGTAGGTTTTCATCTACGACGTCTCCAGTTATTGTTTGACGTACACGGCTTTTGTTCTGATTTTTCCTGCATTGAGAGATTTTATGTCTGATTTTATTACATATAAGGCATCTTTTTGTTAAGAATGAGCAATCCTTGGCCTAGTTATTACCACCACATCTGAAGCAAAGGCTCAGTGGTTTTGGTTTTCCCGACTTTTGGGGGTAATTTTCTGTGCATCATCTGTGCGGTTTTTCTTAATTATTTTTTTATGTTTGCGATGCCTACTTCTATATATCTCGCATCTTTTTTATTATTTCCACTTTTTCACAATCCTCAGTCAATTTTTGCAGTGTTAAGTTCGGTTTGTTTTCTAACTTCGTAAGAACTCTACGCCTGATTTCTGCATCTTTTCCCGAGGTTAAACCTTGTGCAAAAACAAAGCATTTAAAATCGTCTGTTATTAATTAAGACAAATCAAAGTCATCACAATGTTTGTTCACTACTTACGTGACAAAGTCGTCATTATCGTCTTTAGCCACATTCAAACATCGCCATCGCTTATGAAAAAGACGTTCTCGGGGAGAATAGTTCTGTTAACAGAGTTACCGTCTCATTGAACGATAAATCTGCGGTTTTCCGTGGCAAGATGTAGTTCACGAATTTGTCATGTTCAGCTTTTTTTTTTTTTTTTTTTTTTTTTACACAGTGATCACCACTTATCAAGGCCCAGAAGCCACTCAGGGATAAGGGTTATTGCAAGTACATCACGTTAGTGAGGAGATTTTATGAAGTGTTTAATTAGGGGGGCGGTTCATTAGGAATTTGTTAACATTAGACTTGAAGACATCCAAGTTGTAGTCCGGAGGGAAGCAGGCAGACGGAACAGAGTTCCACAGGCGTGCAGTTCTAAGAAAGAAGCTTTGCTCATGAAATCCGCGTTTTGATTTAGGCACAGATATAGAGTGGGGGAAATTTTTCACAGTGGATTCAGCTAGACGGGTGTTTTTCGTGAAAGTTTGGCGAGGGGGGACCAGGGATTGGAGTTCAGACGAGCACCTGCCATGAAAATAACGATAAAACAAGGATAGGCTCGCAACGTCTCTTCTGTGGGAGAGGGGTTGCAGGGTAGAGAAAAGGGCATCCCCCACTAAACCACGAAGTCTATTTTGTACTCTGTCAAGGCATGATAGGCTGTTTTTGGCAGCTCCTGCCCAGATATGGCAACAGTATTCCATCCTTGGCCGTACTTAGCTTTTATATAGATAGAGAATTGCATCAGTAGTGAGATATCTTCTGGAGCGGTAGAAGGATCCCACCATCTTTCCTGCGACCTTGGCAACAGACTTGATGTACGTGTTCCATTTCAGATCAGGAGTAAAGGTCAAACCCAAAAGCTTGTAAAAACACGGGGCCTCACCCAGACGAGAGCCATCCATCACAATTGATGCCAGCTGGGGATCAGAGCGTTGATGATGTAAGGATAGGAGTTTGGTTTTAGATGCATTAAAGGTAACTAGCCACATCTTCCCCCACTGAACCACGCGCTCGAGATCAGAGGAGAGAGAATCCGAGAGAACTTCGTCATTTACAGCCTTTGATGTGTTGCCGTAGATGGTCGTGTCATCAGCATAGATGTCAACGAATGATTTAAGTATGTGTTTAGGGAGGTCATTGATGTAGATCAGGAAGAGAGTTGGGCCGAGGATTGACCCCTGAGGGACTCCAGCATTTATATTGCAGGCCTCCGATTTTTGTCCATCGACCACTACTCTTATGAGCCTATCGGAGAGAAATGATTTAATGATTGAGAAAACATTTCCAGTTATACCGTAGCTGGAAATCTTGTGAAGTAGACCCTTATGCCATACTTTGTCAAAGGCCTTTGATATGTCAAGAGCAATTGCCCTAGAAAGGAAGCCTTTGTCAAGAGATTCACTAATCCTGTGGGATATAACCGTCAGCACATCTGCGGTAGATCTTGCAGAGCGGAAACCATATTGTGTGTCACTAAGAAGGTTGTTTCTGCTGAGGTGGTTGACTATTTCTCTATTTAATATTGTTTCAAGTTTTCGAAGCAGCAATCTGGTCTTCTTCTGGTCAGACCAGTTACCGCAGCCGATATTGAAAAACTCTTCATATCTTCTGAAATAAGCTGCGAATTATTTTTCAGCTTTGTACTTAAAATTATCTATTGTGGACCATATTGCGTATGAGAAAAAGCTGAATTGCTTTCTGTGTGCGCGTTATTCTTGGCGATTTCTGCAAGTAGTTCCTCTGTTCGTAATTGACATTCGGCCAACTGTTTTTGTACTTCAGCCGACTGTTTTTGTAATTCGTTTTGTTGTTCCTGTATACGTTGTTAGCGTTCTACCATCAGTTTTGGAGCTGTGGCCGCTTGTTTTTTGCAGTTTAGTCAGATGTGCGAATGCTAATTTTAATTCGTCCATTTTGTCTGGTTGGATTTAACAATTTTGAAACGTTCGTTGTTTGGTTGGAAAAACGTTTGTTTTCTGGTTGGATTTAACAAACACGTTTTGATTTTTTCTCCCAGGAGAATAAAACAAACTAAAAATAAATATAAATCTAGGGAAACAGTTCATCGTCCAACAAAAATATCAAGTGTATATTTCCCTTTCGGGAAAAAAATAAAGCAACGCTTTACCTTTAGTAGGGAAAAACCGTTGCTAAGATTGACGGAAAAATAGTTGAATTAATCTACCGCTCCGATGGATAACTCACTACCAATGTAATCCTCTACCTTTATAAGAGCCAAGTACGCCCTAATCTGGATTAATGTTGCCACATCTAGGCAGAAACCCTTCGAAGCATCCTATGCTGCCTTGACAGTTAAAAATCGGCTTCAAAACCTAGTAAGCGATGCTTTTTTTTCTCTTCCCTGCCTCTGCTCTATTCTTATTTTCATGGAAGATGTTCGTCTGAGCTTCAATCTCTGCCCTCCTTGGCAAACTTTTATAAAACCACTCGTCTAGCTACCACCAACTATCAACAATTTCCTGCACTGTATCTGAGACAAAAATCTAAACACAGATTCCATAAACAAATCTTTTTCCTTAGAACTGCCCGCCTGTAGAATTCTGTTCCGCTGGCCTGATTTTCGTCTGACCACGATATGGTCGTCTTCAAGTCCAATATAAACAAGTTCTTGTTGAAATAATTAAAGTATACCCAAATTCTATCACTTACGATTACCAGTCTATTCTCCCGGTAACCACTGTTCAGTCATTAACTCTTATTCTCGATTGGCCTTCGGGTATTGATAAATGGTGCCTCACTAGTAAAGAAAAAAGTACATTATACACGTATATTTAAATTAATGTCTTTTAGGATAATTAATTGATGTAGATTTTTCATGTTTTTTTATTTTTTTATTTTTTTCATTAAACAACATTAATAGTGTTCAATTAAATAATTATAGATGCGGTTTGAAATAGAATTTTCGATTGTAAAACACGCAATATTTTTAAATAACATTTTTCAGGTTCATCCGTCGCGCTGAAATATTAAAATCACTTGTGTTAGTTTATTCCCATAGTTTGTCACTCTATAGTTTAGAAATAGCATTTTCAAGACAAGATTAATATATATGGTATTACTTTGAAATAATATTTGCATTAAAAACTGTAATAGAATATTCAAAAGATCTTTAAATGCACATTCACTTTCATATTATGGAATATTACAAAAATCTAGTCAAAAAAACGTACATACTGCACATAGATATATTAAGTAAAATCATAGCAGTTAAAAAGTTGTGCATGCCTATCACGACCATGATATTTAAAAACAAACTTTAAGAGCATAGATTTCGTTCAATAGATTTCGTTCAACAGTTCTAACACTTTTGGAACTAAAGTAATGACAACAAAATACCATTGCTTAAATGGAAATAATTTAAAAATTGTAAAACTTTTAAGAAAAGCTATGAATGTTTTAATGAAAACTTTATTAGATTTAAAGATATCGATAAATTACTTAATAAAAAAATGAAACAATACATAACTGCTAATATTTCAAGTACATACATTGTATGATTTAAAACAAGTCTTCGTTGACTACTAGTATAGACATGTCCTACTATCTTTAGCCTCCTCCTTCTATTTCTTCTAATTCTTTAAACTCTAATGTTTTTATTCTAATTTGAATTCCAACTTTAATTTTCCATTCGAATATTCATGTTTATATACCTTTTAATTCATCTTGATCATAAATTTATTATTTTATAATATAACTTTCATTATTAGTAGTAATAGTAGTAGTAATAGTAGTAGAAGAAGTGGTAGTATTTATCTTTACTTTCATTCCAACATCGTGAATTTTTATGCACCTAATTTTTTATTTTATTAAAATCTTATGAATTTATAATTTCTTGAATCTTTGAATTCATATATTTTTTATCAGTACAGCGTCATTATTTTAATTTAAATACACAATTTCAGTTCGGTGTGAAAATGTGTACATGAAAATATACATTTTTATTTATTTATATATATGTGATCCTGGTCGCTATGATTGTATGCTTTACGATTGTAAACAGCAATCTTCAATCAGTATATACTTCCAGAGTCATAGCCTAAATGACTACAAGCTCTTTCAATTCGAGGCTGAATGGGAATAGCCGACGATTGTTCAGTTGAGTAACGAATCTGTTGGTCAATTAGTAATGGCAATTAATTCTGTATAGCTCTAGGAATGCACTGTGATTGCTTTGACGTTTACGTATGTGTATGCGTGTATATGTATGGGCATATATATAGATATTTATACATATGTATACTCTAGTGGGTTAAATTTGAGGGTGTGTCGGTTTGTGTTAAATGCCTGTATGTACGTATGTGTTAAGGTATCCATGTGAGGTCCTGTTGCTGTGTAAACAAAGAAATGTATACACTTTGCAATATATGCACAACCAACACTTTGGTTTATTCATCTGTCTATTTTCTATCTACTGGTCTAATTTCTGGCATATATGCTATGTAAATGTGTATATGTATGCATATATGTGTGTGTTGTGAGCGCATATGTATGTGTACACGTTAAAAATGAATTCATTACAATATACTATCTCCTATTTTAAATTACTCGGTCCTCTTTCTCCTAACAAAACTTTCTATTAGCATGAATTCACACATCTTCTCATGATCTTTTCTGTGGTCTGAGACAGTTAAATTTTTAATAGATCCGTAGTAAAACACGTATGCACATACTTATCAAGAGTTAACCGTTGATATAAGCACAGAAATACAAAAAAACAAAAAAAACCACTTGAATCATCACGAAAAAGCAAATACCTGATTAACTCCTGATGAGTTTCTTAGCGAAAGAGGCTCTAGGTTTTTTTCCTGTATTATTTTTAAAGTGTTATATAACTTTTGTACCGTTAAAAAGCTATATATATATATATATATATATATATATATATATATATATATATATATATATATACAGGGTGAACAGAAAATCATTGGACCATTTTAGTTTTAAAATTAAATATTGTGAAAATCACTTTTTCTCTTTTCGAATAAAGTAAGTATTTAGTCTAACTATTGATCTAATTATTTTCAACAAAAATATTAAAATAATTTTGTTTAAACTTTCAGAAAAATGAGCAAACGAGAGGCCATAATTCAACTTCATTGCGCGGGAAGGACAAACTCAGAGATTATTAAGCTCTTGAAAGTGGCTAAATCCACCGTGTACCATGTTGTGAACAGATTTAAGGAACTTGGTACATCTGAAGACCGTCCTAGGAGTGGAAGACCTCGCACTGCTCGAACAAAGAAGGTGATTAAAGCTGTCCGAGAGAGGGTAAGGAGGAACCCGAAGAGATCTGCAAGACAAATGGCTAAAGACATGAATGTGAGCGTGACCTCGATGAGAACAATCGTAAGAAACGATCTCCAGTTGCCCCCCTACAAGATGAGAAAGAGACAGTACCTCACACCTGCCCAAAAGCACAAGAGACTTTAAAGAGCAAAGCTTCTTCTTGGAGAACTGAAGGCTGGCACGGCAGAGCGAGAGATCGTTTTTTCTGATGAAAAACTCTTCACAATTGAAGCGACTGTTAACAATCAGAACGTCAAAGTTTGCGCAAAGTCTTCAGCAGACATTGATGACTCCGTGAGAATAGTTTTCCGCCGACAAAAGCCGTCTTCCCTCATGGTGTGGGCTGCAGTCTGCTAATCTTGGAAGTCGCCTCTGATTTTCGTGGAGCAGGGGGTTAACATCAACACAGATCGCTACATTAACGATATTTTGGTTCCAGCATTTGAAGAGATGAAGAAACACTTCAAAGATCAGCCTTTCACCTTCCAACAAGATGGAACACCATCCCACACCTCCAGAAAAACTCAGGACTGGTGCCAACGTCATTTTCCAAGATTCTGGAGTAAGGAGATGTGGCCTCCTGCATTGCCTTATTTGAATCCCATGGATTTTTCTGTGTGGTCTTTGTTGGAGGCAAATGTCTTTTCTGTTGCTCATCTAAGTGTTGATGCTTTGAAGACATCTCTTCTGAGTGAATGGGCTAAAATACCTCAGGAAACGCTGCGTGCCTCGGTTGGTAACTTCAGACAGAGAATTGCACGTCTAATCGAAAGGAAGGGACATCACATTGAAAATAAATAATTTGAATTTATTCTTGGTTTCCTAACTTATAATTTTCATTCATGTTTAATTTATATTTTTGTATTTTTCTAGTAATAAACCACTTTTGAATTGGTCCAAGGACTTTCTGTTCACCCTGTATATATATATATATATATATATATATATATATATATATATATATATATATATATATATATATATATATATATGCCTACTCGAATCTTGTCTTCGATTATCGGGCGATTCCATCTTTTTAAAAAGGTATGACGGATGACTTTAGTTAGATTTCGATCTATATATTAGCTTCAATATAATAATCGTTAGAAATTGTCTCTATAATAATAAATACGTAATATGTATGGATTAAAATGTTATGTTTAAGCGTATCTTACGAACGGGCAACGCTGGGCGGCTTGCTAGTATTACTTATGCGCGAATAGGCTGTTTCGTATGATAAACGAGGTTGGATTCGAAACCGGGTCACAAAAACTGGAAGTCGTCGTCTTTACTGATCAGACTAAGAGACCTTCGCTCATACGATACTATCATGTTGACACACCGGTTCTCGCCAGATCACCGAAGTTAAGCAACGTTAATCCTGGCCAGTACCAGATGGGTGAGGATTTGGGAAGACGAGGCGCTGTATGTACCGCGAGGTAAAATACCAGGTTGGGAAACTGGCGCTCCTGAAACTCTTAAACTGTGGTAGGCAACCCATCTAGTGATGGCGTCACGATAAAAGATACCCTTGACAGCCCTAGCGAAGTATCAAGTATTCAGCTACGGACAAGATTTAAATTACACTACAAACTCGTGTAATGAGTTCAATCTCGGCTGCGGCCGCGTGTTACGTTACGTTCTATCGCTCATAAAAGCGTATAGATTGAATTTTGTCTTTGTTATTGTTTATTTTAGATAAAGCTGAGCTTGTCTTTATCTACGGTAAACATTCACCTTGAATATTGAGAGGTAGTGAAATTATCCTTTACACTGTCGTACTTCAAGTATAGAAACGGCAAAATATTCTTTAATTGTTTGCCTTTGTTATTGTTTTTGCCGATAAACACAAAGTCAATTTATTGATGGTCAACTTTAATGTTTAATGTCAAGAGGGAGTTTCAATTAATGTAATTAATATGAATGTGTAAAAATAATTACTCGAACGAATTTTCAGCGCTTTATAATTACTATTAATAAAATAGACAAATAATAGAAAAGAACTTCAACTCGCTTTTTCATAAAAATAAACGACAATTATTTACTTATTGTTACGGCCATGACGTCGCCTATGTAATCGTCTTCTCTAATGTGACCTCGAAAGTCATCTACGCCTCTCACGAGATCTCGAAAGTTATTCACGTTTCTAACGTGAACGTCCTCTTTCTCCTTTTTATAGTCTTTCTTTATCGGGGACATCATTTTACATGCATTTGCATAACGTTATATAATATCTGAACGCCATTCATTCCCTATCCGCACGACTAAATTTGAAATAAAATCTTTATGGCTAATAATTCCGACTTAATGATGACCACATCTTAATAACATCGTTTATCATTTTCTGCATCCATTCTACATTGAGATTGAATGTTGCTTGTCGTTCCGTTGGGTTATGTTAGTTTCTTGTAAATTCTATTCGGCTATCTTTGAGCAATCTTGTTCTGTCTAAATTTTCGTGACTTGACATGAGATATCTTATTAAGTTGTCCAAATTAAATCAAATCTACTTAGGTATGATTTGTAAAGATTTACGTTTAACGGCGTCAGTAAATGATACCTATTATGCAATTATTCGATGTCAATATTTTTCACAGCGTCCCATCGCGGCTCAATTCCTTTACACCTTTCTCTAGTTCGCTTCTCTCTCACTCTCTCTCTCTCTCTCTCGCGCTCTCATATATATATATATATATATATATATATATATATATATATATATATATATATATATATATATATATTAAATATTTTTTCATAATATTATTTTGTATTCCTGCACGTCACCAATTGAAAACGAATAAAGAAAAGTTATAAGCTTTTATACTTTTCGTATTCTTTTTTATACATTTCCATTTATATATATATATATATATATATAAATCAAAATAAAACAATCGTGGGTTGTGTACGATCGCTTCACAGACGATATAGAGTTAATTTAAATATAGTTTCCCCATCAGCAGATGGAGGATAAAGGTTGACGCCGAATTAACATTATTTCAAATCTATATTTTTCATAGCATTCCATCGAATTTTTTCTTTCCATGCCTCTCTATTTCTCTGTCACTTTCTCTTTCTTTTTCCATATATATATATATATATATATATATATATATATATATATATATATGCGTAAACTTTAAGTATTTACTTCAAAAGTGCTCAATACATAGGTAGAGCTAGTTAGTAATTTATAAAATATATATGGCGATTAAGCTACACTAAATATTCTGCGTTTCATCCACTCTAGAATTCTTCAGGCTTATAAGCACATAAGCCTGAAGAATCCTAGAGTGGATGAAAGGCGGAATATTCAGTGTAGCTTAATCGCCATATATATTTTATAAATTACTATATATATATATATATATATATATATATATATATATATATATAACTTTGTCTGTGTGTGAGAGAGAGAACTCGGAAACGGCTGGACTACGTCGTGTCTCCGTGCTTATATATATATATATATATATATATATATATATATATATATATATATATATATATATATTGTTTTGAAAAAAGAAAAACCGAATGAATTTATGAAATGATCAACGTTTCGTCCCTATTGCAGAGGACATCCTCAGGATATTAAAAGGAAAAATGCAAAAAAGAAAACGATCATAGACCATATGAAAATGAAAAGGAAACAGTGTTAGAATCCTACCCATATCGGGAAGGGAACCATGTGTGTGTATGGGAAGGTTGGGTTGTTCACTGTCTATGCATACACTTTTAAAAATACGTTAAATAAATATGTACACTTTTGTTCTGTAAACTTATTCATTTTGTTGAATTATTTAATTACCATCAAATGTAAACAGAATTTTTGTAAAATATTAAACAGTTCTTCTGTTCAGTTAATGTCGGCACGTTAAAACAGTTAAACTGCATAAGCACCTGTTAAAAAAACTATACAAATTCTATAATTGAATATCCGCCTCCAAAAAAAAGAACGAAAAACAAACCGGCAAATTCCCCCTAAAAAAAAAAAATAAATAAAAATACCAGTGAGTGCATTTCTTCCTATCTTGCAAACTACGTGTTTACTGGAATTTTAAAGGATTTTCCTAAGGTGGAAAGGATGCCCCCCCCCCAAAAAAAAGATCGTGGTCACAGAGGGGTGATCATTTTACGTTAAATTAATATAGAAAAGTGATCCCCCACTTTTTTAGAATTTACATTTCTTCATACCTTGGAAACTACTCGCTTGCCGTAATTTAAAACGTTATTTTCGTTTTCAGCGACCCCGAAAACCTTTGAGTGGTAATTTTAAAGGAATTTTCGAGGGTGGAGTAATTCTTCATATTTACCAAAAAAAAAAAAATAGCATCTCGGAATTTTGATAAAATTTTCCATTTTCTCACGTTCATATATAGCAAAATACTTTTTTGGCTGGCTGTTGAGTTCCATGGCGACCAGCAGACTTATCCGATCATATAAATTAAAAATGTTTGTAAGTGAGAAATTATCAATAAACGGTTTAGTTACTTTTTTATATATACTTCATGAAAAGTACGTGAGAAATTATTAATAAATGTTTAGTAACTTTTTTCCTTTTATTATTCTTAAGGAGTAAAACTTTTTTAATCAAGAAAAAAGTTAAGCCAACGTAAATAAATAAATGAATAAATGTTTATACACGTGACAAATTACCAATAAATGGTTTAGTTACTTTTTTTTATTATTTATGAAAAGAGTTAAGCCAACGTAAGTAATGTTTGTAAAAGTGCCAAAGGCAACGTAAGTACATAAATAACGAAAACATTACGTGCGCATGCGTTAGCCTTGACTGAGAGGGGGGACTAAGGAACGACCATTAAATAAGTCGCCATGGAACTCAACGCCCAAGGAGTACCAAAAATAGTTTTCATGATATGAAGAAATTCCTTTTCCGAAAAGTGGGTGATCACTTTTCCATGTAAACTAAGCTTAAAATGGGCACCCACTTTCTGGCCAACTGAGGAAGGGGGAAATTTATTTTCGTGTTTATTGGCTTACAGGTTTTTTGAGAAGGCAGTTTGGTACGCGAGTGCATATTTAACAGCCTTCGTTTATGCTCGCGTGTAGCGTAAACAAAGGCTACGTTTGTGAAATGGAAAATAGTCCCAGAGTTCAGAGCAAAAGAAATCAAACAAAAAAATTTTAGCTAAGAAACACACAGAAAAATTTTTTAAAATAGCATCCATTTTTTTCTATCGAATTCATTTGCTGTTTTTATTGAAAACTATTTTCTCCCGGATTTTTGATAAAATTTTCCATAAAGGGCCGTGCGTCTCACGTTCGTATATAACAAAAAAAATTTTTGTAGATTTCGGTGTACTAAAAACGAATCTGCAAACTGTTTCCGTCGCAACAAAAAATAGTTTTTATGATTTGAACAAATTACTTTTTCGAAAAGTAGGCGATCACTTTTCCATGTAAATTGAACTTAAAATAAGCACCCACTTTCTAGCCACCTGAGAGAGAGGGGGAATTTTTCCCCATGTTTATTGGTTAAACAGCTTTCGTTTATGCTCGCGCGTAGCATAAGCGAAGGCTACGGCTGTGAAATGGAAAATAGTCCCAGAGTTCAGGGGTTATTACCATGCAAAAGAAATCAAACAAAATACCTTTTAGCCAAGAAACACACAGAAAAATGCCCCTCTCCCAGCTGGCCAGAAAGTGGGTGCTCATTCTAAGTTAAATTTACATTGAAAAGTAATCACCCACTTTTCGAAAAAGTAAGTTCTTCGTACCATGAACACTTTCTTTTTGCGACGGAAACGGTTTGTAGATTCGTTTTCAGTACACCGAAATCTACACTAAAATATTTCGTTATATACGAACATGAGACGGACCTTAAAGTAAAATAATACCGGATTTTAGGGGCAGATTTGCCGTTTAGTTATACAAATATTGTCAAACCAGGTAATCACTAAAAGGGACTCTTAAAAGTCGTCACCTGTATCGAGCAAAAGTTTAAAACCACTGATTATATGTCAGACTACGTCACAGTAACATATATTGAGTGAGTTCCTAACAGTATTTTATATAGTTTTTTCCCAAAATTTCTCCAAACTTAACGTGTTCGATATAGTTAGCCGCCATTTGTGTTTTTCAAATATACTGATAAACACTGCATGTTTTTGAATCGATTAAACATTATATATTACATTAAAAAAACTACAATCTTATCCAGTTAGGTAGAATATTTCTTGCCTTTGATAACATTTATTTGTTATATATTTATTTTTTGACAACTTCTTTGTATCTGTGTTTAGTAATACAAACCCTTTTCATTTAATGTAACGTTTAGTCGACTCGAAAAACAGTGTTTATCGGTGTATTTGAAAGATACAAATGGTGGCGGACACTATTGATTACGTTAAGTTTGAGAAAGTGAATTAAAACTAAAAAAAACTATACAAAATACTGTCACAAACCCACCGATTATGTCAGCCTATGTCATGGTAACAAGTATTCGGTGGGTTTTTGACACTGTATTGTATAGGTTTTAGTTTTCAACTTACTTTCTCAAACTTAACGTATTCAACAGAGTCTGCAACCATTTCTGATTTTCGAGTGGATTAAACATTTTACATTATATAAAAACACTAAACACTTATCCAGTTAGGTAGAAACGGAACTTACCTTACCTTTGCTTTCATTTATTTGTTTTTGGACAACTTTTTCGAATCTGTGTATAGTAACCCCTCCTCCATCACTCAAATATTAATTACTTACTCACATTTTTGTATACAGAAAACAAACAAAAAAAACATTTAGCGTTTCAACATTTTTGCTACGTTCAGCTTTATCCACTGATTGTTGGTCGAGCCCAAGCCATGATTGACGGTAATCCCGGGGATCAGGATCCAATTCTGCAAGAGTACCATTTCTTTTTTTTTTTTTTTTTCATTTTCGCCTTTTTTTTTTACTTTTTGGAGTGGATTGCTGTACTAAGAATATAAGAAACATGCATTTTCTCTTTTTATTAGAATTTTTCATTACACCAAATTGAGTCACAGCAACGCGTGGCAGGGTACAGCTAGTATATATATATATATATATATATATATATATATATATATATATATATATTAAGCTGTTTGTTTGTTTGTATGTCTGTCCGTTACACTTTTTCTCAGAAACTACTTGGCCGATCCGGCTGAAATTTTGTATGAACTATTGTTATAATAAGGTGCAGCGAACTAAGTATTATCGTACCCGTTAGAAGCAGGCTTAGTAATTAATAAGGGTTAATAGTGGTTAGTAGATAATACGAAAATGAATGCAGTCAATGGGTTATATTTCTTTGTTTTGATTCTCACGTATATATCCATTGATGTCTTATATGTTTTTATGTAGAGTTATGTGGTACTCGGTTGATTAATTGTGTCTAGCTGTGCCGGATATATACTCGAGAGTCAAAACAATGAAAAGAATATGCTGTTGTCATAGCTCTAGTTATAACACATGTTTTTTTCTTTTAGTATTACCGAGTTTCATTTTCTATATCGTACTATCTTTCTCCCTCCTTTGCATCTATTTATTTTAATCTCAATTGTCCCTCTATATAAATGTTTTCAATTAAGATTTGACTCGTCCAGACATTTTAAATAAAGCATAATCGATACCGTTGGTAAACCTTCGTATAAATTAACATATATATAAATCCACCACGGAATTATTGAATATGTTGCGTTATTGTCGATAACTTAGGATCAGAATCCAAAGGAAATAAAGCCAGTGATGAAAAAAGCATAGATATAAAGGATGAAATTTTAAGAGTATATTACTAACAAAAGAGTATACGTTAAAATACTTAAACACAATGGGAACGTATGAATTGACAGAGCAAACAATGTATAGTAAATACATCAGTGACGTAAATTAAATACGGTTTATGTTGATATTATCTAAGAATTAACTCCGAACGAATTCTGCGACTAGTAGAAAGGGATCAGAGTTTAATACCTTTGTATCATAGTTGTGGCAAATATAGAGAATAGTCGTGGTTGATTAAATATGAGGGAATTATAGTTACCACTTGTAAATAAGACCTATGTCAAGAAACTTTTCAGCTTCTTGTTAACTAAGATAGATACTCGGAGCAGGCTAGAAAGAGGATATTGCCAAGGTTTCTGCAAAGAAGGTGGATTCTCTCTACCGTGCTAGAAAATTACTCACATCTGAGATATCTCTGGTCTGTATCTCTGCAAACTCAGCTTTTGTATAGAATATTGTTGCCACATCTTAGTTATTCCAGAGAGAGTCCCAAAAATTTCCAATCTAATAAATCCTGTATTATCAACCAAGCCTCAACCCCTGTTTCATCACCGCAATTTTGCATTCTGTGCCTGTTTTGCAAAGTACTTTAATGGAATATCTTCTGACGAACTCATTGTATTTGTACACCTTCGACGTACACACCAGAAAAACAGCTCTTGCAGCAAAATCCCACCCCTTTCACTGTAGATGTCCTTAGATGTCTAGATACTCTAATAGTTTAAACCCTCAGACTGCTAGACATTGGAATTCCCTTCCTCTTTCTTACTTCCCTTATGGTGCTAACGCAGAGAAGTTTAAATGCAATGTGAACAGACATCTCGCCCATCTCTTCGCGTAGTCCCTTGTAGACATGGTCCCAAATAGTAGCCTCTTTCGTCACACACGCCTTATTCGTGGTGAACAAATCTTATCCTCGAGTGGCTTTCAAGTCTTGATAAGTGATAACTCTCACGGAAAATAAAAACAAGAGTAACCAAAATGATGTCTTATTTTGAACCTCGCACGCGTGGAGATTGAGTCTTTTTGTACCTCGTAATAGCATAGTTTTTTTTAAGTTTTTTGTTTTTTGTTAAATAGTATGATTAAGGAAATATAAATATGAAGAAGGGGAACTAACTCCTGAATATACTGAGCCGAAATTGTATCGTATGTTTAATGGATATCATATGATCACTTGGTGTTCAATCAGTTCTGAAACAGGGTGTCATCCAAGCAATCTTAATGATTGTATGAATATTTCCAGAGTCTTATTTACGAATTTCTTGTCATCAATTTGGTCGTGAATACTTGGGAAGCAATTAAGGAATGTCTGCTATTGTTCCAACGTCACATCTCCATGAGAATAGACAATGCACTGGATTTGGAGATATTCATAACAACAGGTTGGAGTCATTACAAAATCGAGGTCTGAACTCAATTAATTCACTTTTCTTACACGTTCTTAGTTAAACGTTGTGGAACACATTAACAAGCGATTGTTGTTTATAACATGTTCGTCTTCAAATCCAACATCAACAAATACTTATCATATATCGTCCTCATAAGTAGTCAAAGTTTGTCCATTGCTTTCAACATTTCATTATATTCTGTCCTCTTATAATATTCTTTTTATATTCAACTGGCAATTCATCAGCCTCATTAATATTTTAATAACAAAATAAAAGATATTCTTTTCACATACACCTGCAAGATGTTTATAGTCTGGAACTGTTACTTCTGTTAATCGTTGCCGTTTCATCTCGTGGTTACTGGAGAAATAAGCTTATTCTCTTATGCACACATTAATACACAAGGAGACGTTCGTTGAGCTTTCTTCAAGGTTTTATTTGGAGAGAATGAGCTTAGAAGAGAGATACTAATGTTATCTAAGTTGTTTAGTCCTTAACTTACTAACGTACTCAATTAGGTGACAGACATACATACGTACATAAAATTAAACAGACAGGTGAGATTTATATTATAGATGATGGAAGCTATCATGAAAGGTTTATAAATACACGTTTTTTACTTAGAAAGAAATTTCCTCAGGGGAAAACGAAGTCACACATATCTGAGACAATGCCAGGAACCTTTGAAAATGACATTCAGTCTATAGTGGAATGAGCCTGTACATTTATCGTAATATTTAATGCTACTAAGGCTAAGCCTCTTTCCTTTAACAAGTATATAAAAACATTCTCAACCACGAATTTTCATGAAAATAACTTTATAGCTTATCATTAAAACTTTAACATTCGCAGGCAACATAGATTGGAATAAATACATTGAGGACATTGAAAAAGCTGTCACAGTCAAGGTAAACGCTCCTTACTGTGGTAGAAAATTACTCACATCTAATAATAGCATATACTTCTACATATACATATGCTATACTCCTACAAATATAATATTCGGCTGTGAATGGACTATTGTTGTTGCATCTGGGCTAATACGTCTGTTACTAGTCTTCCCGTCTTAGCCAGGGCTCAAAAAGTGTCCCCAGTCTAATAAGTCACGCACAATCGGCCTAGTTCCAACTTCTGTTCCATCGCCACAATGTTGCATTTCTGTCACTGTTTTACAAGTATTTTAATGAAAATGTGCTGTGATTAATTCATAGCACTTGTATTCCTTCAACGTACATACTCCGACTACTAGACGTTGGAATTACCTCCCTGTTACCTGTTTCTTACACTGTACTGACATGCAGAAGTTTAAATATAATGTGAATAACCTCGCACCCCAACCTCCAGAATTTCCTGTTAGATATGACCTCAAATAGTAGCGCCTTTCCTACAAGTGTGAATCATTTGAAGTGGAAAAGAATAGGAAAAGTCATGATGCTAATTTTTCATCGAATCAACCAAGCCTCAACCCGTTTCATCGCCGCAATTTTGCAATATGCACCTGTCTTACAAAGTACTTTAATGGAATATCTTCTGACGAGCTCATTGCATTTATACCCCTTTGACGTACACCCCTGAAAAACAGCTCTACCAGCAAAATCCCACTATTTTCACTGTAGATTTTTTTATTACATTTTCACTCCAAACAAGGCACATTGCCACTTTGATGTAAGGGGCTACTATCAGGGGTAACATCTACTGGAGTACTATGTGGGGATTTGGGCAGTAAGATGTCTGTTCACGTTACACTTGGACTTCTGCATATCAGTACAGTTGGGGAAGCTGGGACCTGGAATGGAATTCCAGAGTCTAGCTGTTCTGGGGAAGAAACTACTGGAGTAGAAATATCTTTCGCATCTAGGGATCTCTACTGTGTGGGGGTGAGATTTAGCTGCCTGTTGGGTTTGTCGAGAGTGTTTACGTCGTGGGGGCACAAGTGCTTGCAGTTCGTCAGTGCCTTCTCCGTTAAAATACTTGTAGAACAGGCAGAGTGATGCAGAATTTCGTCGATGGAAGAGAGGCTGAAGTTTAAATGCCACTTCAGAGCCTATCAGATTTGCGACTCTCTTTTGAACCTTGTCAAGGAGCGATAGAGACTAGTAGCAGATACACCAGCCCAAATATAACAGCAATACTCCATACATGGGCGAATGGTGGCCTTATAGAGGTACAGGATACTTTCGGGTGTTAGTAATTTTCTAGCACGGTAGAGAGATCCTACCTTCTTTGCAGCGGCACTGGCAATGCCTTCAATGTAATTATTCCAACTCATGAATCCTGTGAACGTTAGGCTAAGGAGTTTGAAAGATGTACTCTCAGATAGGGAGTCACTGGCCATTGCTATTGGTGGCAGAGAAGGTTTCTTGTAATTATTGAAGGAAACCAGTTTAGTCTTGGCAGCATTGAATGTGACCATCCATTTTTGTCCCTATTCTACTACAGATTGAAGGTTATCCTCTAGTGTTTCTGCCATTTCTTTAGATATGTGTTCGTTTGTTTTCCTGTCGTGCCTGTTATAGCGTGTGGTGTCATCAGCATATATACCCATCTCAGAGGCAATTGTGTCGGGGAGGTCATTTATGAATATTATGAACAACAGAGGTCCAAGGATAGACCCTTGGGGCACTCCCACATTTATATCATATTGTTTAGATGTACGACCGTCGAGGACAATCTGAATTTTCTCTTATCTAAGAAGAATTTAATTATGTTTAGTATTCTGCCAGTGATACTGTATGATCTAATTTTTCTGAGGAGACCCTCATACCATACCCTGTCAAGAGACTTATATATATATATCTAGAGCTACCGCTCTGTCCTCCCCGGCTTTGTTCAGTGAGTGGTATATACGTTCAGAGATTACAGTTAGGATGTCTGCTGTCTAAATCCATATTGTTGTAAAGTGATGTCCTTAGATGTCTAGATACTCTAATAATTTAACGCCTCAGACTGCTAGACATTGGAATTCCCTTCCTCTTTCCTACTTCCCTGATCGTGCTAACACAGAGAAGATTAAATGCAATGTGAACAGACATCTCGCTCATCTCTTCGCATAGTCCCTTGTAGATATGGTCCCAAATAGTAGCCTCTTTCGTCCCATACGCCTTATTCGAGGTAAACAACCCTTATCCTCGAATGGCTTTCGGGCCTTGATAAGTGGTTACTCCCACGTACAATAAAAACAAGAGTAAAAGAAAAAGATGTCTTATTTTGAATCTCGCACGTGTGGAGATTGAGTCTTTTTACGGCAATAGCATAGTTTATGTTTTTGTTAAATAGTATGATTCAGGGGATATAAATATGAAGAAGGGGAACTAACTCCTAAATATACTGAGTCGAAATTGTATCGTATGTTAAATTGATATCATCCGATCATTTTTTTTTTTTTTTTTGCTCAACACACACCTCCAAACACCCGGGCAACGCCGGAAACCCAGGGTAGTTTTTATTTATAAACCAAATTTTTCTGTATATTTGTATGCGTCTCGTGGCACCACAGTTTAAAAGGTTGATCTGAGAACCAAATTACCCGCATACTTCAGATTAGCATCTGATGTCCTTATTGATGTCAGAAACTCTTGGGGTCAGATAAACTTATTCAATATATTTCCATTGAATATTTATATTAAAGTTCAGCATGACGAATTGACTGAATTCTTCTTAACTGCTTGTCTACATCATATAATAACAGTAAATATTAATCTTTCACGACGGAAACTTTATATTTTTATTTACTTTACGATTAGATTTGTCTATTCATATAATTCTTTATTACATGATTAAATTATATGTATTTCCTTTTCCTTTCATTATTACTAGAATTATATTTATCATTGTTACTAGTTGGACGCCCGGCGTTGATCCATCGTACAATAGGCTTAAACATGATATTTTAATTTATACCGATTGCGTATGTATTATTATGGAATCAATCCTCTATTTAATATTTTATATATATATATATATATATATATATATATATATATATATATATATATATATATATATATATTACTCGGTGGACTAATTCGTAAAAACATAAAAAGAATATATAAAACTAATAACGATAATGTCGCCATCAAATTCCGTCTGTGTTTGTTTACAGTATCACCTCATTTGATATTTGGGCTTGACGATGAATGCTTTGGAAAAGTCGCTTCTGATTAATGTTTAGTTGTAAAATATGCAAACAAAGAAATGAGTTGCTGCGATTTTAAATGGTGCCTTTTCTTTTATCGTAAATTGAACTCATTAATAAGACAAAAATTAAAATAAAATGGTGAGGTACAACCGGGCGTGAACATTGATCTTTGGATCTGTAGTCGAATGCTCTACCACTAAGCTATATCTGTTTTTTTTGGGGGGGGGTTAAAAAATGACTAGTTGAGATTTTATTTTCTGCCTTGGACGATGTAACGTAAAATATTCCTCGTAAAAATTATTTTCTTTTATTCAGCTATAAAAAGGAAAGACTATTTTTAGGATCAGATTTTTTTCGATTGTCGATACTTATCAGATAAATTTCTGTACAAAACATATCTATGAACACTGCCAGACATATAAATTACCTTTGCGTAAAATTTGCAAAAGATAGACTAAGCCGTTTCGAAACCTATGAGGAACTCACACAGACAAAGTTACTTTTATATAATAGTAGAGATTATGAGTCAAATTATCATATTATTATTTTTACTCTTAATCTTTTACTAACTGGGCTACCCGGCGTTGCTCGGAGCAAAGATTAAGCATATTTCTATTTAAACTACTATCTCTATTTTTCTCTCTTTTTTTTTCGTTTTCTCCTCTTGTTTTCTCCTCTTGTTTTCTACCGCCTCTTTCTAAAAGCCTCTTTCTCCTCCGCCCAGTTTATTCCTCGCTGGCTGGTCACAGACACACACAATCATGCGCAGAGAAAAATCATTAATATAATAGATTTTTCGTGGAATAAGATGGCATTTTCATTTCGAATAAATACATAATAACAATGAAAAACCGATTCCTCATGACAAAACCCAGTAAAATCGATCTCAAGGAATTAATATTTTGTTTCTAGATTGTAAATGTTATTCATCTAGGGCAATACCTGTCAGGACAATACCACTGTTGTGGTGGTTCGTTTAGTAGTTTTTGACTTTTAGCTGGACATATAAACATACACACATGCACACACACACACACACACACACATATATATATATATGTATATATATATAAATATATATATATATATTCACATACCACAAAAAGATGGCGGAAGTGAGGAAGCATGGCTTTGGAAGTCTTTCTACCTGAATATGATGTTCAGCATGTTAAAAATATACCTTTTATTGAAAAATCTAATGGAAAAACATATGAAGAAGTTGGTGGGGACAGAATATTTTATGAACACATAAATCGTAAAAATGCCTTCCCACTAACGAAACAGCTATAATGGGAAAAAATCCAGGAAATGAACGACGGTATATATATATATACACGGTACATCTCAGATTAATGACAGTCAGAGGTTGACTCCCCAAAGTTTCTAAATTGTAATTCGTCTCCGCTCTAAACTGTGTTAACCATTTTATTTGAATGTAGAGTTGGTTACGCAGACTATTTCTACGTGAATTGATATGAGCGCATTATTTTTTATAATTATTCCAAAGTTTCATTTTAACCAGGCGTTATAATTGAACGGGAGCACTATTCATAGCGAAATTGCAGTCGGTCGGCAATATTAACGCTTTTTATTGCATATTTGAATAAAGAAAGCGTTTAATAACTATAGAAAAGTCACGGATTCTTTGTACGCTACACATTTCACAAAGAAATATCTTTAGAAATAACATTAAAAGCGCCATGTCGAATGCAGTACGTTTTCGAACCTTGAACTCTCATCACTGGTTTTGTATTTATTTGTTTCCCCACTGAGCAAATTAGGCACAATGCCGTTTTTTTAATGTGGAGAGAAAGGGGTGAAGGGAAAAGGGGACCAGCTCCCGAGAGGTGTGAAATGGGAGCTGGATAGTGATTTGCACACTGGTATGTAGGGTTGTCCCTACATGGACCAGATTACCGCAAGGGCAATGGTCTTTGATTGCAGCATCTGCCGGAACATATACAACACTTTGATCTTGGCCAAAAGGCCACAAAGGAGCCTCCCCGAGGAGGGGGGGCGTGTTCTGAACTCTCATCACTGGTTCGTTTGGCATTTCAATACACAGTTCAATGCCTGTAATCGAATTTAACGCATCAACGGCCTTCTGCGAATACAGACTAACGCGCACGCGTGGATTGAACAGCTGCCAAGGCAATAAATTATGTGAACAATGTCTTTTCGCCATTTTTTACGACTAGAAAATCGCGTGTTTTGATGTTTGAAAGATTCGCAATTAAATGCCAGATTCATTTTCCACCTTATTGATCGCGTAACACAAATCGAACCATATTCAGACTGCTACCGAAGATTTTTGTTAGTGTGAAATTGTGTTGTAAACTAATCAGCATTACAAATAAATCGGATTTCAATTTTTTTATCTGTAGATCGATTTATTCGACGTCAGACTCTTTATATTTCAGACCCTGGGACGTTACAGTGACTAAGTGGTTTACGACATGGACTGGCAACTTGATGTGCCAAGTTCGAATCCAGTTCGTTTCACAATATGACACTTTCGCTTGGGATGTCGGAAACCGTTACGTGGTATCAAGCTAAGTAACCATTAAATGTTAGTTATAAACATCTAGCATCATTTATTTTATAACCGTTCAATAATATGCAGGGACACTTTTATGGTCATCTCATCAGTAAGAAGTGTGATTCTAATTAGACTTCATATCCACTGAACCCATTTTAGATCTGTAACTGAATGATTATCTTAAAGATGTTTATCAAAACGATCCACAGATACTTCTGAACTGCAGAAAGTCACCATAGCCTAAAGAATTATTGAGAGTTTTGCAAGTTGTGTCCAAGTGTGTTCATCATGTAATGGTGATAAAACAAAGATTTTTATTACTTAACCATGTTGGACAAGTCAGACATATGCTGACCATACATTTGCGCCAAATATGATTTCGCCACAAAAAAAGATTTGGTCATTTTATTATTTTTTACTCCTGAAAGTGGCGTTGGCTAAATGTTTAAGGACACGATTTCAAAACCTGGCAGTGTCAAATCAGAATCCTGTCCTATCCACGGAAATACTTTCACTTAGGATGTTTGCAACCTTCATGTGGTCTCTTCGGTGAGTCTTTCTAAGATGCATTCTAACTAGAAATATCGAGGAAATCAATGCCAACGATGAATCATCTTGACATGTAAACTTTAGTTTTAGCCTTAAGTTTAAAGTCAAAATTTTATAAACAAACTTAAGCCACGCCCACTCTTGCTAGGAAGATCGCAAAGCTGATCAATCTGAAGCAATTAAAACAACAATGTCGGAAATTGGGCATGCTGAGGCAAAGAAAATGATGTCATATATACATAAGATACATAAGATTATAGGCTAAAAAGAGGTAAATGTAATCTACGTAGATAAATTTTTATAAGGGCTATTTCAGGTAATTACAAATACTATTTTAATACATGATAAACACCAAAGTGAAGAACATTTTACAGCTCATCAGGGTTATTTATTATTTTTAGCATATTATTAGGAATTACGAGGGGCATGCAATAAGTAATGCCTCTGACCCACTTCCAGTTGTCTGATCTAGCTGAAATATGCAATGATTTATATCTCTACGCGTTATGTGGCAAATTACAGTTCTGAACTAATTGTGGTTTCTGTTTTACAGGTGTTTGAACTGAGTCAGGTGTGAAATGGAGCCTGTTGAATGTCGAGCAGTGATCCGGTTTTTGTATTTGAAAGGACACACACAACAGGAGACTTTTGATGAAATGAAAGAAACTTATGGTGATAATGCCCCATCATATGACCTTGTAAAACGCTGGCATCGTGAAATCAAATATGGCTGGAAGTCTGTGGAAACAGCTCTCAGACCTGGTCGTCCCCACTTCTGCCATTGATGAGGCATCTGTCCGTCAAGTTGAGGCTGCCATTTTGGAAGATCGGCACATTACTCTTCGTCAAATAGCTCAAGATGTCAAGATTAGTACAGGGTCTGTGGAAACTTTCATTCATGACCATTTGCATATGCATAAGGTGTCTGCCAGATGGATTCCCAGGTTGCTCACACCATTCCAGAAGCGAGAACGCGTCAAGTGCTTGAGGATGAATTTGGAGATGTGCCAAGAAGATGAGTCAAAGTTTTTCAAAAGACTGATTACACAGGATGAAACCTGGCTCCATCACTATGATCCAGAGATCAAAGCCCAGTCAGTGCAGTGGAAGCACTTGGACTCACCACCTTCAAAGAAGGCAAAGGTGCAGCCCTCCGCTGGCAAGGTCATGGGACCAGGACGGAGTAGTGATGACAGATTTCCTAGCAAAGGGTACCACAATTACAGGAGCCTATTATGTTTCACTTTTGAGGAAATTAAGGGAAGCTATTAAAATCAATATGCGGGGCAAGATCAGCAAAGGTACCCTCCTCCTGAAGGACAACGCTCCAGTCCACAACACGTATGTCGCCAGATTAGAAGCACGGGCTTGTGATTATGAAATCCTTCCCTATCCTCCCTACTCTCCTGACCTTGCACTCTCTGATTGTTCCCAGTCATGAAGCTGTTTTTGAAAGGAAACCGTTTCTCAGATGATGCAGCCTTGATTTCTGAAGTCACGTCGTGGTTGGAGTATCCACCTGGGGTGTTCTACAAAAACGGTCTCCAGAGCTGCATCAAACGATGGGAGAAATGCATAACTCTGGGTGCTTCCTATGTAGAGAAAGACTAATAACTGTGCCAAGTTTCGTTACTCTACTCTATGGGAAGTGGATCAGGGGCATTACTTATTTCATGCCCCTCGTAGGATGAAACGGGTAAAACTAATTTATTTTTATTGACTGGCTCCTCGGATCTGAGGATCAATGTCAAAGTTGTCCTTGGGTGTATACCCTCTGGTGACTGTACACATCGATCCTCGACATGCACACTCTGTAACAGGGCATGTAAATCCATGAGAAGAGGAGTACTGGCCAGATGATGCTTTCTTCCTTCGACGTTTTTCCTCTGTAGCGTTCTTCTGTTGATTTCCAAATTCGCAGTTACTGGATTTGAAAAAGCCTTCCAACTGTCACTGTTTTTTGTCTCTGCCTTTCCAATCTTCCTCTGCCTTGTCTCTGCCTTTCTAATCTTCCTCGTCTCTGCCTTTCCAATCTTCCTTATTTCTACCTTTCCAATCTTCCAATCTTCGCGTAGCTGTCGCTTCAGCTACCACTTGTAACGCTTAACTCTTATGCGGAACGCGTCTGTCCCGTTTGCCCTGCTACGATTCGCCACAGAACACGACTTTGCGCATTTTCGTGTCATTCATTCGAGACATTTTATTTAAGGAAATGCTTATAAAGGCTATATCAGACAAATACAAATGTTATTTAAATCTAGATTACAGTAATATTTATAGGTTGCTTACATTTAAAATGTCATAACAAAAGAAAACAAGATGACAAATTGAGAAATCTAAAAGAAAAAAAATATATAACAAATAGCACAACCTTCTTTCTATTTGTATACGTAAATACTACCCTAGGCAGTAAAATTATACATAGAAACACACACACACACACACACACACACACACACACACATATATATATATATATATATATATATATATATATATATATATATATATATACATATATGTATATACTAGCAGGGAAACTCTACTTTGCTCGGGATGGAATTATGATCAACGAATGTTTCACACTCCTATTTTTATTGTCATCCAAATCAGTGAAATCAAATCGCTTGATTGCCCGCTTCAGTTTAAAACTCACCATAGTGCACGAGGAAAAAAATCTTCACATCCATTTCCGTGGTGATTTAGTCTACAATACATGGTAGTCTACATTGCACTGTAGAGACCCCTCTGTTAATTTTATTAAATTATTTTATATATAATGGCTTGAATTAAAGTTTAATGCAAAAGTCAGGAACATGGTACCATTGTGCTTTAAACAGAAACTATAATTTGGATCGCACCCCTGTCATATCAAAGGGCCATCTGTTGAGTTTATACATCGGGTCTTTCAGTTTCTGTGGTAATATGACTTCTCCAATTCACTTGTGATATTAGGCTGTGTAAGGTATTCACTTTAGTCAAAATCGTTTGTTCTTCCTTTCATCGGATTATTTCGATTATCGATTATCGATACTTATCCAAGACATTCGGATGCTAAACTTACGGACGCTGTCAAACACATAAAGCACTTTCGTGTTAAATTTCATAAAAATCGGCCCAGCCGTTTCCGAGTCTATAGAGAACGAACTCATACACACACACGCAGAAACACACACAGAAACACACACAAAGTTCGTTTGTAAAATAGATAGATAGATAGATAGATAGAAGTAGAAGATAGATAAATACATACATATGTGTGTGAAACTTGTTTAGTTTTTAAGTCATCTCATTCCATGAGGGAAGTTTTGGCAAAGGTAGCAGAATTGTGGTTTTCTACTGCTGTTGTTTTGGGTAAGCGAACTAAGTATTATGGTATTCGTTTTATGTACAAGAAGGGATTAATAGTAATTAGTATTTAATACAAAAACTGAGAACACATTTAATCATATCCAAGTATTTTTAGTCATTGTGCTATTACTTTTCCCGTTTTAACGAGCTGAAAAGTTTGTATATATATATATATATATGGTATAATATATATATATATATATATATATATATATATATATATATATATATATATATATATATATATATATATATATATACAGTATCGGCCATAATATAAGGAACGGAAAAAATTACAATTATTCATGTATATTTAAAAAATTAGTGCATGGATTTTTCTGAAATACTCAGAATAAACAAATAGAACCAATGTGTATAAACTAGTACCAAAAAAAAAATAAATTACGATTCAATATTGCGAAATATTTTAGTTTTAAATTATATCTGTGGATTTATCCTGGCCAAAAGTTAAGGAACGAAATAGAAACTTTATGTTTTTTTTTAATGCAAATGTTTTAAAAAATAAATTCATTCAATATTTAGTGAACATCCCTTTATTCTTTATGACCTCACTGCATCTTCGACCACAAAACTGGATTAGTTTCTTGCAAAATTCAGGATTTATCTTTTCCCACTCTTCCTTCAATAAATCCCACAAATGATTTTGATTTTGGGGATTCCTCGTCTGTGCTCTTTTTCCAATCATTTTCCAAACATTTTCTATCGGATTCAGATCCGGACTCTGCGCTGGCGAGTCCATTACTCTTATTTCTTCTTCCTCGAGGTAACTTATCACTTTTTTAGCTTTATGGCAAGGGGCGTTATCTTGCATAAAAATGCTTGGCTGATTAGGTGAAAGGCGTAAGCTCTCAATGACATGTTGTTGAAGGAGCTGCTTATAAGTCTCCGCATTAACCCTACCATAGATTCGAACTAGAGGGCCAACTCCTTCCGAGAATATCATATCCCACACCATTACACTTACCCCTCCGAATTTAAGTGTCTTTTTAACACATTTGGAGGATAATCGTTCACCTGCTTTACGCCGTACATGCTTCTTTCCATCAGATCCAAACAAATTGAACTTGGTTTCATCGCTGAAGTGAACCTTAGCCCATTGTTCATCAGTCCAGACCACATGCTCATGGGCAAACTTCTAACGGCTATTTTTGTTCTTCTTGGAGATCAAGGGTTTGGATACTGGCACCCTGGCATGCAATCCGGCAGCTGCTAACCGTCGAAAAACAGTTTTTCTATATATATTTTTCCCAGTCTGTTCATTAAAATCACGAGAAATTGATGTTGCGGATTTGAATCGGTCACTAAGATCCTGCCTTACCATAATCTTATATTCTCTTTGAGACGTTTTAGGGGGTCTGCTGGTTTTAGGGGATGCTTCTAATGTATTTTAATTCTTATATCGAGCTATCACACGATGAACAACACTTTTTGATCTTCGAACAATATTAGAAATTGTTGAAATTGATTTCTTTTTTTTGTAATTGTCTAAAATTAATTTTTTCTTAGAGAGTCAGAGTTTTGCGAGTCGGTGACGCCATTTTTCTTTGCTGTGCTTATCAGCAGTTCCAATATTAAAAACTAGCTATTTTTATGTAAAGTTTAGTCTCTTAAAAATAACATTTCTATTTCGATCCTTAACTTTTGGCCAGGATAAATCCACAGATATAATTTAAAACTAAAATATTTCTAAATATTGAGTAGTAATTTTATTTTATTTTATTTATTTATTTTTTTTTTTTTTTGGTACTAGTTTATACACATTGGTTCTATTTGTTTATTCTGAGTATTTCAGAAAAATCCATGCTCTAATTTTTGAAATATACATGAATAATTGTAATTTTTTCCGTTCCTTATATTATGGCCGATACTATATATATAATAATATACATATATATATGCTGATGATTCCTTGAAAAATAAAAAAATTGGTATTATAGTAAATTCGAGAGAGTTGATGCAGTGATTGCAGGTGATTAAATGACTTACTGACTAGATGGTTTTTTAACGAATGATAAAAAGTAATTTTTTGCATGGTTTCAAATGTTAAAAACTTCAAAGACTATATATAAATATATATATATATATATATATATATATATATATATATATATATATGCTCGCGTGTGTGTGTATGCCGAAAATTATATTAATAATAGCCTAATAGGATATATAGATGAAAAAAGAAAAAAACATTATATGTTCTTCAGCGTTTCGTTTACATTTCAAGACTTCCTTGGGATTAGTAATTTGAAGAAATAAAATACCAGTACACTATTTGAAAATATATTTGTTGTGTTTATAATGTGAAATGGATGTTTTGGGTTTTTATCGAAGAAAAAATAAAATAACCGGTAGTATCCAAAGTATGTATAGCGTCCATTGCATTATTTTTTTTATTATTTTTATTTGTTTGTTTTAAACGAAATATAGAGTTTTTAAAGATATGATGCTGTTTCTGTTATTTTTTTGGAATGAATGTAATCGTTAGAATTCAATTTATATATATATATATATATATATATATATATATATATATATATATATATATATATATATATATGGAGAGAGAGAGACAGAGAAAGAGAGGGAGAGAGAGAAAGAAAGTATATGTTATGAAATGGAATATGTGTTTCTTTGTCTTCTTCCATTTAATGATTGATATTTCATTATCGGTGTTAATGAGTGCTGATGCGTGAAGTTTTTTCGCGGATATTTATTTAGTGATTTAACTTGTTTAAGGTTAAAAGAATGAATGACAGAATAATGCATTCAGGAAATTGCAATTTTTCATATTTCTTGTATGCTCACTAAACCCTTTCTTTAGTTTACGTTGAGTTTCACCAACATATATAATAATATTTAATAACAATTATAAAATGACATAGTAAATATACCTGCATTAGATATCGATTTGGGGGGGGATGAATGTTCTGTTATTTTAAATGTTTGTTTTATAGTTTGCGATGTAGTTTCTATTATTGGAATTCATATGTTTGTTTAGAATTTTGCAAATTATTTTATTGTCAGCGTAAGTGGGTAAAGCTCTAATATTAAACATTTTGCCAGAATTCAAAGACAAATATTTTATTCATCTTCAATTCTTTTTCAAAACGTACTTCATGGCGTTTAAAAACAGCTACAAATGGACGCCATATGGGTTGTTATTCCAAACTTTACCACTTACATAACTACGTATTTTCCCTTTGAACTTTCTGAGGTTTTTTCTGATGATTCAACAGAGAAAATGTTCAGTGTACACATACAAACATTGGCTGTACTCCTATGAATAAAAATATCTGTAAAATGTACCAGTTTATTGTTTTGAAAAATAAACGTTAAGATGAATAAAATCATTGACTTTGGATCTAGAAAAATTGTTATATATACATATATGTGTGTGTTTGTGTGTGTGTGTGTGTTATATATGTGTAATATATATATATATATATATATATATATATATATATATATATATATATATATATATATATATATATGCTCCCCATATGGAGGTACCAAATTGGTTAAAGGGAAACGTATTCCCAACTCGCATTTAGGTAAAAATGCACTTTCGTAAATAATTGAATTCATACAAAAGGTATCGAAAAAAAAATAACATATATATATATATATATGTGTGTGTGTGTGTGTGTGTGTATATATATATATATAATTATCTTTGTACATACAGACACTAGTCTTTCATGCTTTTGCAATCATAAGTTCAAGAGATGACAATACCTAGAGATTGGGAGATTAGAACCCAGCCACGAAGCTACTTTTGACTCCAGTTGTTAAGCCTTTACCTTTATGCATTTGGCAGTGTTTATAGATAGTTTGTTTTTATCTGAATATCTTCGATAAGTATCGATAACGGATAATCGAAAAAGTCCAATGACACCTTATACAACCTAATATGACACGTGCATTTGAGAAGTTTTATTATCACACAAGAAGAAATTCCTGGCATATAAAATCACAGTAGTAGTTGAAATATGGGCGATTTCCCCGATTTTGATTACACATTCGACTGGGCTCCATTATATATATAGTCATCCAAGTACAGTACTGTTTCGCTGTTTCACAGCTCATCACTGTAGCTAGACAGGCAACTGCCCCAAGCCAGGATCGAAACCCGACCGCCCAAATGATAGCCAAGGCTTCTCACCATTATGCTATATAGCTGCTGCTGTGAAACTAATGAATTTAACGATGTTTTGACATCGTCCAAATGCGTCCGCTCGATTTGTTTACACAAAGAGCGTCGCTTAATACGCTAATGGCAGTTTGTATATCACTTCCCAATATGCTCAACCCAAGATAGGGAACATTATATATATATATATGTGTGTGTGTGTGTGTGTGTGTGTGTGTGTGTGTGTGTGTGTGTGTGTGTGTGTGTGTGTGTGTGTATGCTCACTTTTCCAGCTGAGGAAGCATATCGTTGTTTGAAACATAATTATGTTACGTAGATCATCCTAAGTGTTTATATACTGTACATTTACATGAGATATACAGTATATAATTTTATGTTCTTATTGCTATATATACTTATATTTATGGCAAGCAAGCTACACAAATAACTTTTAGCTTGATGGTCTAAAGCAAGTACTTTCTATTCACGTATTGAGTACCGTTGATAAAAATAATGAACGATATATAAATATTTTTTCATAATAGAAAACAGTAACATGTAGATTGCGTAAAGCAACACTTCGTTAAATATTGTAAATCATTAATTCTTTGAAATAACTGCTTTTAATTGTATTTCCAATGTGCGTCCCGGCTTCGATTCATTTGATGTGCGTGATTGTGAACTTTCAACAACAAAATTGGAATAAATTGTCACAAAATCGATTGAAATTCGATTGATTTGCTGATCTAAGTTCATTACTGTCTTTATTGATTGATTCGAAAAATCAATTTCCCTTGAAATCTTAATCAAATTCCATCGAAAGTCTTCACTATTTATTCTACCTTCTTGTAAAATCAGACTCCATTTCTTGATTTGTAGATTGAAAGAGGTCGCCATGTTTCCTCGCCAGCCATTTTGTCTTTCTTTCTTTTTTGTCTTTTGACACCCTTTGCTAAACTCTCAGAGCGATGAGAAATTAATAGCAAAGCAATGACTGCACATTCTTCAGCAGCTCCACATTAAAAAAATATCTTGATTAGATTTCTCTTGGTATGCCTGTCTGTATTTCTGTCAATTCCACTTTTCTCGGGGAGTACTTGGACAATCTAGCTGAAATTTTGTATGGGCCTTTGTTGCAATAACGTGCAGAGAACTGAGTAGTATGATATCCGTTTAATGCACAGTACGGGATTAATAGTGATTCGTTATCACAATACCAAATTTCTTCAAGAGGTTTTCTTGAAAACTAATGGGATAATCTGGCTGAAATTTTGTATGTATGTTATGATAGCGAACTAAGTATTATGGTATTCGTTCAGTGCAAAGTTAATGATTAATAGGAATTAATAAGGATTAGTTATAACAATATTACATTTTCTCTAAACGTTTTCTAGGAAACTGCTGAGACTCGTTTCACAGAGGTTATAGTACTTGGGAAAATCAGTTGTAAAAAGTGATATTCCCTGAAGGTTGAAGGTTCAAGCCTCAGTTTGGGCGACCAAAAATACAGTTCCGAATTACTTAGGACCTCTATCCAGTCATGGCTGATGGAACAAGAGCAAGCTACCCCAGGGTTCCGCTTGAAATTCCGTCCAAATTCACGAGTTTGACAAGATACTACTGAAGAAGGTTGGAGGTTACATCGACCGAAACGTTGTGAAAATCACATTCAAGATCAGAACAGTAGTCCGATGAATCCAAATAATACGAATAGCGTATATTATATCAAAATTTCCTATGCTAAAAAAAAATATATATATATAAATTATTATAAATATATAAAAGATGGATACACGACAAAGTCGCTGAGATCCTACACTGGAATATATAAAAACTCTACGAATTATACAACAATAAGAATTGATATGAGCATAAATCAGAAGTGGTAGGAGGAAACAACGATGTCAAACATTTTTGATGCATGCGCATACAAACTGATAAGGTCCTTGAACATTATAAACCTGGCATAATTTTTCTAAACAAAAACAAGAGAGCTTTGTCAATCATTGACATATCTTTTCAACGGTAGGGTGCAAGAGAAACAACATAAAAAAAAAAATAAATATCAAAATCTGAAATGGAAATTAGTTAGACGATAGGAATGTAAAAAAAAAAAAATCAAGGTGATTACCATTGTAATTGGAACGCTTCGGACCATGACGAAAAGCCACCATAAATGGCTTAATAATATTGACGAAACAATTTTTATTCAAATTTCCAAAAGGCTTGCCTTTTAGGAACGGCAAAAATGTTAAAGGTCAGCTTGAATGTCTAAAGTCCAAGAAATTGACCTGATGAAAACATCGAAAAGTTGAAATTACTATGAAATAATAATAATAATAATAATAATGATTATTATTATTATTATTATTATTATTATTATTATTATTATTATTATAGGTATAAATACATAGGCAGTATCACTAATAAAATACTCAGGACCGTTCATAGGATGAACCAAAGAAGAACCAGGAAACTCATGATCACGTACAATGCACTACGCACAAATGACCGACTCTACGTAAAAATAAAAGAAGGCGGAAGAGGACCAGTTTGTATAGAAGAAAAATGCATAATGCAAAACACGGAAAGGATAATCATGGCTGCGAGAGACCCTGAAAAAATCGGTAAAACAGAAAACAAAGAGATAAAGGATAAGACGAGAATAGAAAAATGGGAAGAAAAACAACTACATGGAACATTAATAAAGATGGCAAAAGATGAAAATTACGAAAACACTTAGTCATGGATGCAAAAAGGACACCTAAACTGAAAAACTAAGGCCCTAATAACTGCAGCATAAAATAACTCGATAAGAACCAACCACATAAAAAAAATAAATCGATAAAACGCAAGAAAACAGTAAATGCAGACTTAGTGGACAAAGAGACGAAACGATAAAACATATAGTATGTGAATGCAGCAAACTAGCCCAACAGAAGAGAAGTACACTGAGAATTATGCAAACAACTGCATCTCGAACGCACAGACAAATAGTACAAACAGTACTTGAAAACGAGAATCACAAAATCCTATGGGACATGGACATACAAACTGATAAATTCATCCAAGCAAGAAGACCGGATATCGTAATAATTTACAAGAAAGAAAATCCTGTCAAATCGTAGACGTTGCTGTTCCAGCTGACCAGAGAGTGAATATCAAAGAAAAGGAGAAACAGAGCAAATACACAGAGCTAGCCAGAGAAGTGAAAGGGATATGGAAGATGAAGAAAATCAAAATAATACAAATTATACCGAGAAACTTTGAAAAAAATGGGAGAAATTGGAATCAAAGGAATAACTGGAAAATACAACGAATAACAATAATGAAAACAGCTGAACTATTAAGAAACCCCCTTGAATGTGGAGACTATCACGCGTGAGTCACATGCTTGGACCAGCAAATTGCTAGAGGCAAAACATGAAGCACTACATAGAACCAAGAACGTTAAAGCGGCATATTTATAAGTTCTCTAACGCCACTCTATCTTCCATCTCAATATCACCGCCACCCCCTAAAAAAGACTGGGTAGTCAAGGAGGAAGGAGACCGAGGAGAGAGCACTGACCAGATCCCCGCTGGAAAAGTGCGTAGAGAACTGGGACCTTGGGGAGGCTTTTTGCGACTCAAATTCCTGTGACGACTAATGACTGTTACTAGTGAATAATCAATGGTAAGCGGCTGTACAATAATGCAAATTCATTTGCAAATGTTATCGAGAAAGGTGGAGAGTACTAAAAACCTGGGGAGACTCAGCTTCCAGGGAAAACCACAGGTTGTTATCAAGGAGAGCTCTTTGATGACCTGTGTGAAAGTTCCTTGTGAACCAATAATAATGAAATAATAATAATAATAATAATAATAATAATAATAATAATAATAATAATAATAATAATAATAATAATAATAATAATAATAATAATAATAATCCTTTTAAGATAATAAATGTTTGCCGGTGTCAGTACAGATAAGAAGAAATGCCTCTTTCTTTTTAAAACAATAAATATTTTCTGCTTTTTTAGCGTAAAAATAATTGTCAATTATATATTCCTGAAAGCAATAAAACAAACGTGCTCGTTTCTCAGTCTCTTCCCATGTTCTTTTTACGCGAGGTGCCGTTATACATAAACGACCCTGTATTCAATTTGCACCTCCTGGATGGATGAATCAATTAATTATCCTCTTCTTGTTATATCAATCGAGGTATAAGAAAACGTATTATTAGATTAAAAGTAAATCAACAATAAAACGTATTTATTACTACAAGAAGTTAGTTTAAAACTTGATGTGCTTTTTCTTTAAATAAGCCATCATACTGTAAATTTAATTACGCCTTTCTAGTCGTAAGTTTAAATCTCTCAAAATATTTTTTAACGCAATGATATTTAAATTCATTATTATAATGAATGAATACAAAATTCTCTGATAAATTACTCTGTTTAATTTAAAGTGTCTTGTAAGACTGTAAGACTTTATAATAGCAGGAGAAGTAAATATTAACGTGTTTGTAAAGTCTTAGCTTTCAAAATAATCTTTTTAATAAAGAAATCTATGCAATTATTTGAATTGTAGTTTAAAAAGTACATGGCCATTTAAGATGAAGTAATTCATATAATATTTTGTTTTGCTTAATTTAATTTGAAAACAAAAGGGAATGTGAGATAAAAAAAAATCTCGCAAATTACAAGTACAGAATAGGATGATAAACTAAATACTTGAGAAAACAATATGCAAACTAATAGGTTTTTAATACTTTTTGAATTGTTAAAATAATGTATAATATTTTATCATTATTTTTAATGGATTTTCTTTAGCTGTTCCATATTTTCAAATGGTGAAGAATATATTGTATTTTCGAAATAGTGAATAATTTTTAACTTTTGAAAAACATTATTTTACTTTTGAAATAGTGAAGAACAATTAAACTCTTACAATATTAAAAGAAAATATATTTGAAATTTTGAAATATGGAAGAATCTATTAACTTTTGATATAGTGAAGATTGTTTTTCATATTGAAATAGACAATTTTAACTGGAAGAATATTGAAACATTATTTAACTTGCCGAATAGTGAAAACTTCTTTTTAATTTTTGAAATAGTGAATACGGCTTTGTGAACTGATGAAATAATAATAAAAAGCTATTAAAACCTTTAAAGTATATTGTATAGTTTTGAAATGAATATAAAAATAAGTTTATACTTTTGAAAATGCGATAAATTTTTAAAACTTTGTAAAGATTTTTAACCAACTTTCGCAGAAATTGTTTCTTGCTTTTGCAATTATAAAGAATTTTTTTAAACTTTCGAAACAGTAAAAACATTGTTTCATACTTATGAAATAAGGAAGATTTTTTTACTTTAAAATAGTGAAAACAATTGCAATTTTAAAATAGTGAACCAAATCGTTTAAATATTTTAGTTAATAAAGCAAAACATTTGAAATAATGCACAAAACATGTGTAACTTTTGAAATAGATAACATTTTTAAGTTTTTAAATAATGAAGAAAACTTTTTATAACTTTTTTAAAAACTGGAAAAAAATAAACTTTTGCAAAACTGAAAAAGATTCAATTTTTAAAATAGAAAAAACATATTTTTCAACTTTTAGAATAAGGAAAAAGCATTTTTCACATTTGGAAATAGTGAAAAAATATTTTCCAACTTTTGAAATAGTGAAAATACATTTTTCAACTTTTGAAATAATGACAAAACATTTTGTAATTATAAAAAATATTTTCCAACTTTGTAAATAGTGAAAGAATTTTTAAACTTTTGTAATAGTGAAAAAAAACTTTTCAACTTTTTTAATAGTGAAAATATATTTTTCACATTTTGAAATAATGAAAACAATTCTACTTTGTTATAGTAAAAAAAACATTTTTCAACTTTTTACATGGTGAAAAAACATTTTTCAACTTTTGAAATAGTGAAAAAAAATTTCAACTTTTGTAATACTTCAAAACATGTTTCAACTTTTGAAATAGTGAAAAAACATTTTTCAAAATTTGAAATAGTTAAAAACATATTTTTCAACATTTGAAATAGTGAAAACGTGTTTCACTTTTTAAAATAGTAAAAAAAAAGCATCCTTCAATTTTTGAAATAGTGAAAAAACATATTTCCAAATTTGAAATAGTAAAAAAAAATATTTCAACTTTTCAAATAGTGGCACATTTTTCAACTTTTGAAATAGTGAAGAAAGTTTGTTTTTAAATTTTGAAATAATAAAGAAAAACTATAAACACAAGACGCTTATATCCACATTGGTTTTCTCAATTAATAATGAATCTGTAAGCGAAAAAACTAAGTTAGATTATATACAATTTTAAAGAAACGTTATTAAAATTAAAATAAAACTGCTTCACATACGTCTTTGTTTAAATGTAATATAAGAGTACAAATACATAATCACTGATAACATACTTATTTGAAGATGAGTTTAATACATTTCTGGTTTTTAGTTCGCTCATAACGTGTCTTTATATAAGTGTCTACTCGTGTATACAAATGCACGTACATTTCAATGGGTATATCGAGCGCACACGCATGTCAATTTGTATGTTAACACATTTCTGCATCCGTCCACACATGGTGCTATTAACATAAGCATCCGTCAGCACATGTTTACATCAATCAGTAGTTATATATATATATATATATATATATATATATATATATATATATACGTGTATATGTTCGCAAATGTATATATACGCGCATGTGTGCATACACATATGTGTGTATACGATGTGTTTACAGCTGTTTATATCAGACAATAGACAAAGTTGGGAGGAGAAACTCTGCCAGGGGCACGCAGACGAAGTGTCTGCCAAAATTCCGACCAGGAACCGCTTGCCCTCGCTCACCTTGCGAGGAACTACATAAATATGACGTCATCAGATGTCTGTGTTTCGCGTTGCTGCCAACTCTCTTCTTGAGTAATGGTGAACAGGAATTCACCTTTTGAAATTTACGTCCGTCTTAAGTACTTTGGCAAACAATGATTTATTTTAGCAAGACACTTACCAGTAAATATATATATATATATATATATATATATATATATATATATATATATATATATATGAAAAATTTACGACAAATTTATTTTTAAACAAGGAATAGAAAATAGAAAATTTTTAAATATTTCCGTAATACAGGATTTTCAATAAACGGCTCATCAGAGGAAATGTTTTTAGCAAAATAATGTTATTTAAAAAATGTTATTTTTTAGCAAAGTAATGTTATAATAATGTTATTAGGATATCATAAACTTTGATATGTAGCACATATAGTGAAAAACTATGTTTTACATTAGCAATTTTTATCTTGGCTTCTTGTAGGCTTTTCATACAAGCTTTTTAGTTTTCAATATATGTTCTAAATAAATAAAGACCCAAAAGTTTTTATTGATGCCAGTCTAAATTAGACTACATAAGATATTTTTAAAAGCACCTTTACATATGATATGCTACACAGGTTCATATGATAAAGTACGATACTGTAACTTTTTCCCAGAAAATAGCCATTAAATTACAAGAGAATATAACTCTGATTTATTATTTGTATATATACATGTGCGTGTGCGTATATTTATGAATATAAAACAAGAAAATCGATGATGAATATAAAAATTGAATAAGCGTTACAATATTTATTAATTCGTCAAAAATTAAACCAATGTATATATATATATATATATATATATATATATATATATATATATATATATAAAGCTGAATGTCTGTGTGTGTCTAGTCACGATTAGACTCCTATATGGTTGACTATTATAGAAAACTGATCAAATAGAATGATAGAAGATGTATCGAGACACAGGAATGGGTATGTTTGATCTGGCATAATAAGATTCATTAAAATTGTGGGGTCTTCGTACGCGCCTGGTCCACAAAGTATGGAAGTAAAAAATTTAAAATAAAAAAAACGTTTATAAGTGTTTTTGATATAGATGTATATAATAATACTTTGATAATGGATGGTATAATAAAATTGTGGGGTCTGCGTTCGCGCCTGGTCTCCATAGAATGGAAATAGGCACAAACTTTAATAAGACTTTTCATATCTATCTGCGTAAGTATACTTTGATAATTATGGTTCAGTTTGAAGAAATATAGTATAATAAAATTATGGGGTGTTCGTCCGCGCCTGATCTCCATAGAATGGAAATATGTCACAAAGTTTAACAAGGTTTTTTAAATAGAATATTGTGATAAGTGTTTCAGTGTGAACAGGTATGGTATAATAAATTATGGGGGTTATCTATTTTATTTTTACTTTCATCATATTTTGATTTGGTCTTGATACCCCCAAATTCGAAGCTATCTCTTTACAACCCTTCCTTTTGATAACCTATCATACTTTCATAAATCAGAGTCCATTTTCTGTAGGCTGTTTTTGAACCCAGTCAACGACGGGTACTTTTGCTAGTATATATATATATATATATATATATATACCTTGGTTTAATATTTAATATTTATTATTTGGGATTAAAATCAGGAAAATGTATATACCGCCGTTGCACGGTGAAAATATTACACAAAGACAGAAGAGAATCGGTAAAGGAAATTCCACCTCATCTCCCGAAAATAAATTAAACTATAATTATCTAATGCATTATCGTATGGGAATCACTTTATTACTGATTGTGGATAAACAAACTGAAAATCTTACCGCAGAAAGGTAGCAGTGATTGCTAGTGGCGGTCACTGTCGGCTCTGGAAAACTTCGGGCACTGGCCGCTGGTGCCAAAATGAAATCATCTGGCTTTCATGGTTGGGCATTATCTTGCAGCTGCAGTTACCTTTACATCTCTCGCTATCAGTTTCTGACGACTCTTGCAGGCATAAAATGAAATATGTAATGTATGCCATGCGGTGCAGAAGAAGAAGAAGAAGAAGAAGAAGAAGAAGAAGAAGAAGAAGAAGAAGAAGAAGAAGAAGAAGAAGAATACGTAGATGAAGAAGAAGAAGAAGAATACGTAGATGAAGAAGATAAAGAATGCAAAGAAGATAAATGATGCGAAGAAGTAGAAAAAGATAATTTGAAAAGAAAAAATAGAAGCAACAAGAGGCTGAAATGTGTTCAACTTGGCTTTATGCGCGCTGCTTGTTGGTCACTGTCGAACACGTGTTTGATATTATTTTATTAATATATTACTTTATTAATGGTTTGTGGAAGAAATAAAAAATGATTATCAGTAATATATATGGCAATCTGTTTAATAGCAAAAGGAGGTCAGTCTGTATTGTCCCTGATTACCACATTGGCCAAAATAATTAAATTGGGTGCTTGTGCAGTTTAACAAAGACATTAAAAAAAACGAAGATAAAGGAAAAATCCATATGATATATACGAAGTGATAATTACTGACAGTCGGGAAATTCGAAGCTAGACACTAAAGGTAAAATGGGGAAGCGGTCAATGAACAAAAGAAAAATGAAAGTCAAAAGCCTCCCGGACAAGACTTAGTAGATAGAACTGATTGTTAATACAAAATGTATGGGCGATAATCGTTGACATTGTAATCGGGTTTCGGAAATTGTGAGCATCGCGGCCATTCCCAAGAGATTATCTATTTATATGATCTTTTATCGGATCGGATATCTAGTATTGACTCTTACAACAATACCGTCGCATGTTATCAGCCTGCTCAGAAGCTAATGAAGAACAGATCCTGTCCATCTAATTTAAAGATAACCCTTCGTCGCGACAATTCAGCGATGACAATAATGAACGTGTCTAAACACACTTGCACTTATATTGGACTAGTTACGTTCTCGTCGCAATGTAACGTTACGGCACTAATAACCTCTTTTTATTGGCAGAAGCAGGTATAGTCGCGTTGATAAGTCTAGATAGTTTGTCAAATGGCTAGTAACGCCTTTGTCTTTCTCTTTACTGTTGTTGTTGTCAATAGTCACTGTCATAGCCGCACTGAGGATGCATAAGCACGAGAAGAAGACCACTCTCAGGATTGGTAACATTAATTGCACCACTTTTATGCCTCTTATAAAGATTAAAATAAATATATAATGTTATTAAACCTTATGTTTAGAATAGTTATCATCATTTTCATCAATATCTATTAAATGAATCTGATTCTAAAAATTGTCTGAAATTTAAGACTTAGGCTTAAGGTGTCTTACGAAAATTTTGAAGTTATGAAAATCTTACTAAATCGATGTCTAAAAATGATGGATCAAATGTAATGGAAATCTGAAATATTTTTATTTTCACATAGGATGTTCTTATGTTCTTTCCCTATAATGATTCGAAAACTTCTTTAAAATACTAAACACTGAAATTTTCGGAATATTTTTTAACTCGTAGAATTCACGGAAATTCCACAGAATGAGACTTATATATTCAATCAATAAATGTTTTCATAAAGCTGATATTTTCTGAATAGTGTCGATTATATTTTAAATATATAACTCACGCAAATAAGATTAATACTAATAAATACTCAGAAGCAATAGTGTACTACATAATTTAATATTTAATTTAATAAAATCAGATTATAAGACACAATTTTTAATTTACTCCTTCAGTTCAACACCTCTTTCCATATAAACATTCTTTTTTCGCTGTTTTTTCTAATGTTCTCTTTTGCGTAACGTTTCACCGACTTCTTTCTTCGGCGAAAAACCGCTGCATGTCAAATTGTTCCGATTTTCCTTCTCATATCTTTATAAAAATGATGACATTTATAAACGAGGCCACGTCAAAGGGAGGTCACAGTCTCTATTGCCCACGGTTACCAGATTGGCCTTTTTAAAGTTAAATTGGGCAACTTTGGGCTTTTTTGAAGCAGTTTTGCCTTGAAAACATGTATTTGACCTTTTACCGATGGTAACGTATGTACTAACTAACGAAGCAACAAGCATAATATATAACTATGCAAAATATTATAGACTGATGTCTACTACCTACTGTTAACAGTTCACAAATACCGAATTGAATGTTATTTTGCACACCAGGCTTTGATTTTCTCTTTGTCTAGAGTTGAATCAAGTCAAATATAAAATATAACCTTCATTTTTTTTTATTACATTTTCACCTCAAACATGGCAAATTGCCACTTTGGTGTAGGGGGCTATTATCAGAGGCAACAACTACTGGGGTACTATGTAGGGATTTGGGGAGCAAGATTCCGGTTCACGTTACACTTGAACTTCTGCATGTCAGTACAGTTGGGGGAGCAGGGACCTGGAATTGAATTCCAGAGTCTAGCGGTTCTGGGAAAAAAACTACTGGAGTAGAAAGATCTTTTACATCTAGGGATCTCTACTGTGTACAGGTGGGATTTGGCTGCCTGTCGGGTTATTCGATGGTGTCTACGTCGTGGGGGCACAAGTGTCTGCAGTTCGCCAGAGCATTCACCATTAAAATACCTGTAGAACAGGCAGAGGGATGCAGCATTTCGTCGATGGGACAGAGGCTGAAGCTTAGATGCCAGTTCAGGGCCTATCAAATTGGCGACTCTCTTTTGAACCTTGTCTAGCAGCGAGAGACTAGTAGCAGATGCACCCCACCAAATGTGACAGCAATACTCGCGCTCTTATGCTGAACTGCTCTGTTCTAAAATCCACACTGATCTGTTAATTAGTTCAGAAGTAAATTGTATATATCGAAGTGTATAAACATATACACATGCCTAATTTAAATGTAAAGTATAAGTTGACATAAGCTTTTCCATCCTATTCTGTCAGTTTTATCTATAATATAAATTTTACCTTTCTGCTTAAATATATGTAGTATGTATGTATGTATGTATGCCTAAAACTCCTAACAAAGGGGATGGATTTTCACGAGATCGGTATCATTTTTAAGCTTGACTCTTCGGACGCCAAATATCGAAAAATTGCCCCAAAACATTAATTCCTTCACCTTCAACTAAGCACTTTTCTACAGGGAGGGGTCGCTTTTTTCGCCGATATTTTCGAAAGTCATCCCCTCTTATCGATTGTCTAGTCTTAATTTAGACATGCATCACTTCCGGTTTGGCGATAGTTGCAACAGCAAACACGTCACATTTGTTTTCATATTCTGTTTCTCCTTCGTGGTACGGGTTCGAGCCTGCCTGCCTACTACCACTTTTTTTCTTTTTTTGCTCACCACACACTTCCAAACACCCGGGCAACGCCGGGCACCTAGGCTAGTATTAAATAAACAAAAAAAAAACACGTCAATAAAGCGATGTTTTATTGCTGCATGTTCTTATTTCTTTATTCTTTTACAGCAATGTAAAATTACGTATTACATAAGCATCTCATCGCACATTTTCCCAGAGAAATAAAAGTAGAACTTCGTGGATGTAACATAGCTCTAATTCTACTATTAAGCTTTAATGGAAATTTCAGCTTTTCTACTTACTTTACTCTGATGTGGAAAATTCATTTATTCTTTTTTTTTTAACATTTTTACCCCGAATAAGTCACAGTGCCACTTTCAAGTAGGAGGCTACTATCGGGGACATAAGTTGCAGGGATATTATGAAGGGAGATGAGTAGCAAGTTGTCTGTTCACATGACACTTGAACTTCTGCATGTCAGTACAGTCGGGAAAACTGAATCTCGGAAGAGTGTTCCAAAGTCTAGCAGTTCTGAGGAAGAAACTATTGGACTAGAAGGATTTCTTAAACCTAGGGATCTCTACTGTGTACAGATGGGATTTAGCTGCTTGTCGGGTTTGTCGGGGGTATTTAGGTTGAGGGGATACAAGTGATTGTAGTTCGTCAGAGCATTTATCATTAATATACTTGTAGAACAGGCAGAGGGATGTAACATTTCGTCGATTAGACAGAGGCTGAAGCTTAGATCAAGACCTATCAGGTTGGCTGTTGAACCCTGTCTAGGAGTGAGAGACTAGTAGCAGATGAACCAGCCCAAATGTGACAACACTACTCCATACATGGGCAAATGGTAGATTCTAACACGGAATTGACGCGTAAAGAAACTTTACTAAAACTAACATATATTGGACATCTTAATAAACACATATTTAGTTAAATGTTATAAGCAGCTGTATTTTTTAAGTCTACTTCTAGTTTGCCATGTGCAATGGGTAAGGTGGTATTATTGACGATTTATTTTATTATTTTATTTTTTTTTGGTTTCACAGATCATGATTGAGTTTTGCAAAAGAAAAGAAAAAATAACATTCATGCTTGGTGTATTTTGAGTCAGGAAGCCGGTATCTTTAGACAGCATGATATGCTAGCATCAGAACAGAAAAGATTTTTAAAAAAACTAATAACATTATTATTTCAGCAAGTGAACAATTTGTAAAAGCCAAAGTGATCCTTTTTTAGAAAGGCTTGTTTAATTCTCCCCGCCTTCTGGCCTTGTGCCAAATAATCCTGCGGTAGGAAGGAAGTAAATATCAGCACAAGCAGGTCGCCAGTCTACGCCACTTAGACACTTCATCACAGCCACCTCTTTCTCCTGGTCGTCAAAAATAAGTATAGGTACGCACTACACTTGGGAACAACATTCAAAGGCAATTTATTTTATAAGAGGAAAGGTAGAAAAATTAATTTTGTATTTATTTTATCGCTTAGGGTTTTTTTTTAATTTTTATTTATTTATTTATTTATTTTTGTATATTCGGTAAACTTATTTTTATTGTACGTGAGATGGATGCGACGTTAAAAGTCTGAACGATGGCGTAGGAAAAAAACCCTGCAGGCAATTACTGTCACCGGTGGTCGCTTCAAGTTAGACGAGTTATCTAACATTTACAGAGTTCTCTCTCTCTCTCTCTCTCTCTCTCTCTCTCTCTCTCTCTCTCTCTCTCTCCGTTTTAGCAATATAAATAGTTTTTTTATGTCTGAAATTAAGATAGAGGAGAAAGAAAACTTTTTTCGATGAGCTTATCAAAAAATCCCCTGAGAGTAACAGTAACTATCAATAGAGAGTCTACTTGTTTATTCAGTTAGTTTCTCAATAGTGTTATAAGTTTGCTTGTTCAGCTAATAAACCTTAACATACGGCTGTTAACTGAAAGGTTGCCTATTCTTTCGTTTACACAAAATTTGTTTTGCATAAAAAAATACGTCACACGTTATATTGCAGGGATAATGTGAGGTGGCATGATGTGGCCCTCACTTGAAACCATGCCAAAGACCATAACCGTGGCTGGAAACTACTTTCACCACCTTGGGCATGTCCCTGTAATTCGTGGCCATCTACCGATGCATTTTGACAGTCCTGGTAATGATCCTGTTGTCATAACTTGGATCAGTTGAGAGCATGAGTTGTATAGCGACGCATTAGGTATGTAAGAAACTTTTTGAAAAATATTGAATAATTCGACCCCCCCCCTGTGTTTCCAAGCTTATAACTACTCGAAAAATGTCATTCAAACCCTATTTTTTTCAATTAAAGGAGCAAGGACCAAAGTTTCATTAAAAAAAACAAAAAAAACAACGTGATTTTTTTTTAAGTTTTAAACTTCGGATTTTACAGATAAAATTCTAAAAAAACACTACTTTTTTGTTTTAAATTTGAATATATTATTTATTGATCTTTTATCTTCAATTTGTGATATATAAAACTTTGGTGAGTAAATTGATTATTTACTTTTTAATAGACATTTCAAAATGGGGGGAGTGAATTAATTCGACCCCCTGTCTTTCCAAGCTTATAACTACTCGAAAAATGTAATCTTTTTATTTTCAATTAAAAGAGCTAGGACCAAGGTTTCATTAAAAAAAAACGTGGTTTATAAAAAAAAAAAGGTCGGACTTTACAGGTAAATTTCTAAAAAAAAAAACACTACTTTTTTTGTTTTAAATTTGAATATATTATTTATTGATCTTTTATATTCAATTTGTGATATATAAAACTTTGGTGAGTAAATTAATTATTTACTTTTTAATAGACATTTCAAAATGGGAGGGCGTTAATAAAAAAAACGTTTTTCTAAAATATTATATTCAGTTTATTAGAAAGATCATAAAATTTCACATTGACCCTGAAAATATTGTAAAAATAGAATCAATAGAAAAAGTTTGATAGATTTTTAAAGTTTAAAAATTGAAAAATACTGAACTCGTAAAATTCGATTAATTTCATTAGTTTTAAAAAAAAAAAAATATTTCAATTACTGTTTATACAACTTTAATAGTTTATTTTGGAAGTATAATCCATAAAGAAAATAAACAACCCACTTTTAAAAGAGAAATTACGCGTTTTTTATATTTTATTCGCAGTTTCGTGTTAGGGGTGTCAAAAATTCCTACAAAAATTCTGATACACCTAGCGACGCATCTCCGACATTGTGTTACTTTCAGACATGATAGAAGGCTCTTGAGACCTGGCCAACTAGAAACTGGAAAACCGGTTTTATCAAACGGAAATGGAATCATGTCGTCTTTTCTAGGGCGCTAATTTAATCGTTCCACCCTGTATTTAAAAAACATCACAAATTATATTGCGGCGAGTAGATTCTCCAAATAATTCTAAAGAATGTAAAAACGCAACTTGATCGAATTACCTTTTTTTGTTGTTTCAGCGTCGTTATAATACGCTCTCTTCGTCACTTCCTAAAGCTAGAAAGTTTTAACACGAAAATGTTAACTCGACCAATAGAAAGCTTTTCAAATCTTGAAATATGAAACGTATATGCAAAATTAATAAGCCAGTGCGAACATTCTTGTAAGCACAGACCAACAAAATCAGATAACGCTCTTAATTCTCCACCCTGGCGGGGAGAAAAGGCAAGTCGCAAAATGGAAGGGACCCGATGGTTTACATACCAGCTTCATCAACTAGCACACATTTATAAACACGCTAACAATAACAATATAAACTAACACACATACACATTGTGTGCCAGACACTCACATACATATATTACTTACATACGCATATATTTACACTATAAACATGTTGATTTTTTACTAACTCAACTTGCTACATCAAACACATGTTTGTAACTACGAACATTGAAAACAAAACCTTACATATATCTTTCATTTGACTTACACAACAACATACATTTTTATTTTTTTTTCATTTTTTACTCTTTTGAACACCAAACAAAGCGTAATACAACTTGGACGTAATAAATCATGTCTAACAGGAAACTGTTGAGAGTTTATCAGCGAGATGTCTATTCACATTACAATTCAGTAGAGCCAATGAAACAAGAAAAAGGGAAGGAAATTCCAAAGTTATGCAGTCTGAGGGAAAAGTGTATGTGTGACTACACTAGAAGTATATATATATATATATACATATATATATATATATATATATATATATATATATATATATATATATATTCTTATCGTTGAGCACTTTCAGTTGAATTAAGACGGTCAATTTAGCTCATGCATAGATCATCGTATAACTGTTTGACTGACGTAAGGAATATTTAAAAGTAAAATGTTTTAATTCAACGTTATTGCACGCGGTTAATGGTAGCCGAATGGATAGGTCTTTGCTAATCGAGCCAGAGATGGCTCGTGTTGCCGAGTTCGGATCTGTCGACTGGTGTTGATCGTGACACCCTGCACTGAAAATTCCCGAAAGGATGAAACACTATTGTCTGTGAGTATTTAATTATTATAATATAAAAAAAATAATTATATATATATAAGCTGATGTAAGGAGACGATATAACGTTATTTAATGAAACCTAATTGGTAAGGTAAAAGTGTCTCGCAGAGGAGAGAAGAATAGGCACCAATCGCCCTTAAAAGAATGACTCCATGGATATAAAAAGGAGGGAGACTAAACTGCGTTTCACTTTCGGCATCGGAAAACAGGCACATTTTTTCCGATTCCGATACTCCCAAAAGTTTCGACTTTTCTGATTCTCGATTCAAATTATTTGTCTCAGCACTCAATGTGCGTTAGTTTGTGTGCGTACTAATGTATATTCAGACTTTCAGACCAAGGGGAAAAACGTATAGGTATGATCTACTGCTTATTCAGATTATGTTACGGGAGACCACCGGCCTCTACCGAGCAGGAGATATAAATATCATCTACTTTATAATAAAACCAATTTATATATATATATATATATATATATATATATGTGTGTGTGTGTGTGTGTGTGTGTGTGTGTGTGTGTGTGTGTGTGTGCTATATATATATATATATATACATACATACATATATATAAATATATGTGTGTGTATGTATGTGTGTGTGTGTGCTAGCAGGACGCCAGTTTATAAAATACGTTGCCTGTTTATAAAATACGCTCGAATATGTTATTTTAATTTATGCAGATTTCGTAGTTATTTTTATGGAGCAAATTTTCTATAGATTATTATACTATAGATGTATAGATGTGATTTCAAAAGTTAAAAAGTATAGTTAAAAGTATATATATATATATAATATATATAATATATATATAATATATATATATAATATATATACATATACATATATATATATATATATATTAGTGTTGGTACGATTAATCGAAATCGGGAATCGGAAAACTCGGATAATTTGAGGGTATCGGAATCCGTATCGGAATCGGAAAAATTTGTACCGATTTTCTGATGAAAAACGATTCTTTTAGATTGTTTTCTTTTTAAGCTAAATCTTCCATTGCTGGAAATAATGATAAATTGATAAATATTTATTGATTTTAAACCACAGTGAAGCTATAATCGATAGATCGTCCCCCACAAAAATATTTTTACATTTAGGAAAATATTTGTACATTTAATATGTGTGTTTTTATGGTAATCAGAGAAAAAAATACATCTAAATAGTTAAATATTCAGAAATTCATAAAGAATCGGAATCGGTAATTGTATCGGAACCCTGAATTTAATTGTATCGGAATCATTAATTGTATCGGAATCAGGAAAAATATTGAAATCGTCCCATCACTAATATATATATATATATATATATATATATATATATATATATATATATATATATATATTAGTATATATAAAAAATATAATATAAAGCTGAATGTGTGTGGGGGGGTCACGTATAGGTTCCTATATGGTTGACTATTTTAAAAAATTGATTACATATAATGATAGAAGATGTATCGATACACAGAAATGGGTATGTTTGATCTGGCAGAACGGTGGTTCATTAACATTGTGGGATCTGCGTCCGCGCCTGGTCCGCAAAGTATGGAAATAAAAAATTTAAAAATTTAAAAAAAACTTTTACAAGTGTTTTTGATATAGATGTACATAATTATACTTTGATAAGTATGTTTTAACTTAAATAGGGATGGTATAATAAAATTGTAGGGTCTGCGTTCGCGCCTGGCCTCCATAGAATGGAAATAGGCACAGACTTTAATAAAGACTTTTCATATCTATCTGCGTAAGTATACTTTGATAATTTTGTTTCAGTTTGAAGAAATATGGTATAATAAAATTATGGGGTGTTGGTTTGCGCCTGACCTCCATAGAATGGAAATATGTCACAAAGTTTTACTAGCGGCTACACATATGCAAATATGTTTCAGTGACCACCCTGCTAGGGAAAATCACATCATCAGGCCAAGAATATATATATATATGTGTGTGTGTGTGTGTATATATATATATATGTGTGTATAATATATATATATGTGTGTGTGTGTGTGTGTATATATATGTGTGTATAAACAGAGAACGAGAGAATTTACTGGAAGCCTGGAAAAATCATGGATTACAATAGAAAAATGCGAGCATGAAAAGTAATATGGTTAAGCTTCAACATGGAAAAGTAAAAGACTAGTTGTTAAAACTGAAAAAGAAAGGGACAAGATATTCTAGTAAAAAATATAATAAATTTATAACTTAAAATATTGCAGCGTTAAGAAAATTTTTATCTAAATTCAATTTATAACATTATATAATCAAATACAATATGAAATATATACAATATATATTAAACAGGAAAATATTTATTGTTTCATTAAGTTAAACTTATGAATCCTTCTTAGTGACATGCAATATGGTTTCCGTTCTGCTAGATCTACAGCAGATGTATTAACGGTTATATAGCATAGGATTAGCGAATCCCTCGACAAAAGCTTCCTTTCTAGAGCAATTGTTTTTGAGATACCAAGGGCCTTTGATAGGGTATGGCATAAAGGTCTACTTCACAAGATTTCAAGCTACGGTATAGCTGGACATCTCTTCCCAATTATTAAATCATTTCTCTCTGATAGGTTCATAAGAGTAGTGGTTGATGGGCAGAAATCAGAAGCTCTCAGTATTAATGCTGGAGGCTCTCAGGGATCCATCCTGGGCACAACTCTCCTCTTGGTCTACATCAATGATCTCCCAAAACACATCCTTAGATCATTTGTAGACATTTATACTGACGACACTACCATCTATGGCAACACATCAAAGGTAATAAATGACAAAGTTCTCTCTGATTCTCTCTCTCCTCTTATCTTGAGCACGTAGTACAATGGGGAAAGGGGTGGCTGGTAACTTTTAATGCATCTAAAACCAAGCATCTATCTTTCCATCATCAACGCTCTGATCCCCATCTGGCATCAATTGAAATCAATGGCTCTCGTCTTGGGGAGGCTGCATCTTTCGACAAGCTTCTGGGCTTGACCTTTACTCGTGATCTGAAATGGAACACGCACATCAAATGTGTTGCAAAGGTCGCTGGAAAAATGGTGGGATCCTTCTACCGCTTCAGTAGATATCTCACTGCTGATGCAATTCTCTATCTATATAACAGCCAAGTATTCCAATAATGGAGTACTGTTGCTATAGCTGAGCAAGAGCTCCAATCTATGGTCCCCCCCTCGCCAAACTTTCACGAAAAACACCCGTCTAGCTGAAACCACTGTCAATATTTTTCCTCACTATTTATCTGTGCCCTAACTGGAACGTAGAATCCATGAACAAAGCTTCTTTCTTAAACTGCACACCTGTGGAATTCTCTTCCGCTTGTCTGTTTTCCAGCTGACTACAATTTAGTTGTCTTCAAGTCCAACGTAAACAAATTCTTGTTGAACCGTCCCCTTAAATAATCCAATTCACCAAATTTTTATTACTAACGATTATAAAGAAATCACTCCATTGACTACTGTACACTCAATAACCCTTATCCTCGAGTGACCTCCGGGCCTTGATAAGTGATGATCCCTTTGTAAAAAAAAAATTATAATGATGAAAACCCTTAATCCAGAAGATAAATATTAGTAAAAGTTGGAAAGGTTCAATGAGTAAAAAAAAAAAATTATCTTCTGACGATAGGATCATATCTTTGAAAGATCCATGGATTAAAATTTTTAAATGCTTTGTTAGAATTTGATGAATCAATAAATATTGAATTTTTGCAATTTTGTTTCCTAATCTATTTTTCTACTTTTCATCGCTCTATCTAGAATATTGAGCTTTAGATTATCATGATGGGATGAAAAATTTAAAGAATATTTATAATCATCATTGCAATTTTATTTATATGTAGTACAAGATGGAATGATAAAATTGTCGCCCTAAAGAAAACAACACCACAGCTTTATTTTATAACTTTTATTGAAAAAATCAATTCAGGTAATTTGATTATGTAGTAGAACTGATATCTATTCAATGTAGCTGCCTTCAGCCTCAATCACCGTCTCGAACGGGTCCAGCATTGGGAGCATGCCTTTTTAACAAGCCCCGGTGGGAGCTGGGCGAATACTCGGCGGATAGTGGCGATTAGGTTGGCTTTGTTATTGTGAGATGTCATGTTGGTGATGTTCTTGACGTATGACCAAACGAAGTAGTCCGGCAGGTTCAGATCGAGGGAGGAGGAGGAGGATAGTGAAGGAAAGGTACAAAGTCGTAGTACTCCTTCTGAAGCCAAGTCTATGTCTTTTTGGACTTGTGGACTGGCGCCGAGTCCTGCTGCCACACCCAAGGTTTGCCAGCGGCCATATGATTATACCATAGGATTTTCATATTCTTCAGCACATCCAGGTACACTTTGGCGTTGACTTTCAAGCCGATGTGAGGTGGTATGATGTGGCCTTCGCTTGAAACCACACCGAAGACTATAACCATGGCCGGAAACTTTGTTTTCATCACAATGGGCACGTTCCTGTTATTTGTGACAATCTACCGATGCTATTTGATGGACCTGTTGTCATAACTTGGATCGGTAAAGAACATGGGTTGTACAGCGGCGCATCTCTGATCTCGCTTGTTGAACATTGTGCCACTTGCATGCATGATAGAAGGCTCCTATCGCTCATGAAATTTGTACGCAATTAGCCCACTAATAGATCGTCTGCGATGAAAACAGAAAAACGGGTTTTCATTAAAGAGAAATTAAATCATATAGTCTTTTCTATAGAGACAATTTTATCGTTCCACTCTACATACATATATTTAATTATATATATGATGTATAATACACACACACACACACACACACACATATATATATATATATATATATATATATATATATATATATATATATATATATACTAGCAAAAGTACCCGTCGTTGACTGGGTTCAAAAACAGCCTCCAGAAAATGGACTCTGATTTATGAAAGTATGATAGGTTATGAAAAGGAAGGGTTGTAAATTTGGGTTGAATTTGGAGGTATCAATTTATTATAACATACCTGTTCACACTAAAACACTTATCACAATATTCTGTGAATCTATATCAAATAACCTTGTTAAACTTTGTGAAATATTTCCATTCTATGGAGGTCAGGTGCGAACGAACATCCCATAATTTTATTATACCATATTTCTTCAAACTGAAACATAATTATCAAAGTATACTTACACAGATAGAGATGAAAAGTCTTATTAAAGTTTGTGCCTATTTCCATTCTACGGAGGCCAGGAGCGAACGCAGACCCCACAATTCTATTATACCATCCCTATTTAAGTTAAAACATGCATATCAAAGTATTCTTATGTACATATATACCAAAAATGTTTTTTTTAATTTTTAAATTTTTAAATTTTTTATTTCCATACTTTGTGGACTAGGCGCGAACGCAGACCTCACAATTTTAATGAAACACCGTTCTACCAGATCAAACATACCCATTCCTGTGTCTCGATACATCTGCTATCATTATATGTAATCGGCTTTTTAAAATAGTCAAACATATAGGAGCCTATTCGTGACCAGACACTCACACACATACAGACAGTCAGCTTTATATTATATATATATATATATATATATATATATATATATATATATATATATATATATATATATATATATATATAAGAGCAAATAGTTAATATAACATGTAAAAAAACATTTTGAAAAAGAGTTAAAAAACATATTTAATCTGAAAAGGAAACACTTAATAAGTGGATAGTCCTTAATCCGCAGAGTTTCGAAGAAATACTTTCCTTCTCATCAGAGGGTAGGAATTAGCAAAATGCGGGATCGGATTTTGCATACAAAAGTATTTGATGAAAGTCAATGATCTTACTTGATAACAAAAAGTGAAGCAGAGAGAATATGGCGAAGAAAAAGGTGATTTCACGTGAATGGATAGTCTGGTGAAAGGTAAAGTATCTAATGACGGTAAAATCCAAAAATGTAAATCCAAGAAAGTTAATTAAATTTCCATTCGCACAAGTATAATCCAAGAAAATCGCGTATTAGGAAGATAGTCCAAAATAATCCAAAAGGCCGAAATCCGTGGAATAATTCACAAATATGTACAAGGAAAAATGGGAAAAAATTCCAATAATATTAATAAAATGAAAAATAAGATAAGCGTTTAACACGGCCGCCGAGACAAAGTGTAATTAAGAAAAATCAGTGAAGAAGAGGAGAAAAAGTTCTATTATAAGCTCTATCTCCTATTTGGTTTTATCGAGCTTTTAAATCTGGTTGAGATTACTTTATAAATATTAAATTCTTTAATATTTATAATATACTTTAGTTTTACCATCTTGGATCTGTTTGGTAAATTTAATTGTAATTTTTATTTTATTTTATATATATATATATATATATATATAGTAATTTATAAAATATATATGGCGATTAAGCTACACTGAATATTCGGCGTTTCCTCCACTCTAGGCTTAATCGCCATATATATTTTATAAATTACTAACTAGCTCTACCTACGTATTGAGCACTTTTGAAGTAAATACTTAAAGTTTACGCATAAATCTATACTTTTGTATATTAATTTTATGTGAGTAAATGAAGTAGTTATATATATATATATATATATATATATATATATATATATATAGTGATGATCATATTTATTGGCACGGTAAAATAAAAGTTAAATTTTGTCTAATAAATTCTAAAAAAGGGATTAAATTAAAGAAAATAACAAAGTATATTATGTATTTTTAACTGGCTTTTCCGATGCAGCAATCGGATTTTAGAAAAAATAAATAACAAAGGAACAACAAACATAATTGCAAAAAACCCTTGTTCAAAATTATTGGCACGATTTATTTAATAATCAATTGTATAGCCTTTGGCCTTGATTACCTTCCTCGGTCGCTTTTCATAGTTTACAACCAAGTTGTTGCACTCTTCAGTAGTAATTTTAGCCCACTCTTCCTGACAATAATCCTCCAATTGAATAAGATTCTTAGGCTTCCTTTGCATTACCCTCAATTTTAATGTTCTCCATAAATTTTCAATTGGATTAAGGTCTGGGCTTTGTGATGGCCACTCCAAAACATTAATATGATTGTCCTCAAGCCATTTCTTAGTCAGTTTAGCCGAATGCTTTGGGTCATTATCTTGCATGAACCACCAACGACGACCAAGTGAGAGCTCTTTAGCAGAGTCTTTCAGGTTTTCATCCAATATTTTAACATAATCTTCCTTTTTATGCTACCTGTGACCTTAACAAGTCGCCCTGGTCCAGAGGCAGCAAAGGATCCCCAAAACATCAAACTGCCTCCACCGTGCTTCACTGTGGGTATGGTGTTCTTAGGCAGGAAAGCTTCGCCAGATTTTCTGTAAATATAAGACATTTTATTATGGCCAAATAACTCTATTTTCGTTTCGTCAGTCCATAGAACACGTTTCCAGAATGCAACATCTTTATCAATATGACGTTTTGCAAAGGCTAGCCTTGCTTTCAGGTGCATAGGCTTCAATAAGGGAGTCTTTCTCGGACGACATGCTTTTAAACCAGCTCTCTTCAAAACTCTACCAACTGTATGTCGAGATACATTCACTCCAGAGGTGCTCTGTTCATCAACAATCTCCCCAACAGAAATCCTTGGGTTTTGTTTTACTTGTCGAACAATTTTCTGTTCATCTCTTGGGGAAAGAATCCTTTTTCTCCCTCTACCCTCTAAACTCATAACGTGGCCTTGCGATTTGAACTTGTTTATTATGGCTCTAACAGTGGATTTGGGAAGGTTTAGCTTCTTTGAAATCTTATCATAGCCCTCCCCATTGGTATGGCATGCTACAACAAGCTTCCTGACGTCTTCGCTGTGTTCCTTAGTTTTAACCATGGCGATTGAAAATTATAATTTAGTCACTTATAATAGTTTAAATAAATCGCTATCTAAAAATTATCTGAAAAAAAATATTCACTGAATTAGCGTTAAACAAGCATAATATGGCTATAAAAAAGTTCAGAAAGCACGTAAACCGGAAATTGATTGATATTATACTGATACTAAAAGAAAAACAAAGCCGTGCCAATAATTTTGAAAAAGGGTTTTTTGCAATTATGTTTGTTGTTCCTTTGTTATTTATTTTTTCTAAAATCCGATTCCTGCATCGGAAAGGTCAGTTAAAAATACATAATATACTTTGTTATTTTCTTTAATTTAATCCCTTTTTTAGAATTTATTAGATAAAATTTAACTTTTATTTTACCGTGCCAATAAATATGATCATCACTGTATATATATATATATATATATATATATATACATATACAGAGAGAGAGAGAGAGAGAGAGAGAGAGAGAGAATATATATATAGCACATATAGCACATCTTACCTGGGTGTAATATTCCCTTATTTAGGTAATAAAAAATGCTTCTTTATAATTATTATTATTATTATTATTATTATTATTATTATTATTATTATTATTATTTCATTTTTTTTGTTAGTGAAAGTGACAATGCTTAAAATTACTTTTGACAGCGACGCCGTAAGAAGTAAGTTTTCTTTTGTATGTTAACACCGAAAAGTAAACAAATAGTTCTTCCTGGCTGAAAAATGTTAACTTTTCTGTTCAGCATTAAAATCGTATTTTCAGTTTATTTTACTTATATTTACTTTGTTTATTTACCGACACAGATTAGAAGGTGAGATTTGTATATTTCGCTCTTTAAATAACCAATCACGTATCACGGTTCTTCTCCTAATGCAAAATGACGCTGATAATTGGAAAAATAAAACGAAATTATTTTGAAAATGGCGGAGGTCATCGTTAATAGATGTGATTTTAAGTGATCGTTGCCGATTTACTGCTGATCAGAGTTTAAATTTCAAAAGTCGTTTATTTGTAAAATTACTCTTATCACTTTAATGATTAAAAACAGTTTGTGACAGATCAAACGTCTAACTTTACATGAGGATTCTGCAATCGTACGAGAACGTTACACGAATTATAAGCATAAGCATCTTTACATATCTATATTATATTTCTATTAGTTTGTATGTCGGTCCGTTTCACTCTTTACTACGATCTATTGAGCGGATCTGTCTGTAATTTTATAAGAACATTTGTTATGATAAGGCGCAACAAATAAAATATTATGGGATCAATTAGGGATTTATAGGGATTTAGTTTTGTTTCTTTCTTTCACGGTACATCAACACCATCGTATATCGTCAATCATTAATTCGTACTTCTTCATTTGGTTTTCTTGTATTGAATTCTGTTGTTTTCGTCCTTGTCTCTGCAGAACATGATTGAGCTTTACAAAAGGAAGGGAAAGAGTTATAATATTAATGTATGGTGCATTTTAAGTCAGAAAGCCAATATGGAAGTTGGGAAGGAAGAAAAAGAAAAGGGGAGCTGGGGCGGCTGTTGTTTTTTTTTTTTTGTTTTTTTGTTTTTTTTGGCTTTGCAAAACATGATTGATTTTAATAAAGAGTTAAAAGACAACAACAAAAAATTCATATATGGTATATTTCACTCACGGAAGCAAGTACCTTCAGACAGCCTGATCTGGTAGCACGAATTAGTAGAGTTTTTTACTTGGGGGTCACCACTTATCCGTCATGAACCCAAAGAACTCAACTTTATACAAGTGTACCTGGTATATCTTAAGAATATTTTATGAATACTTATTTTATTTGTTTATAAGAAACTGGCCCCGAGTTTTTCTTTACTTATCAAATGCCAGCCTGAGTGAGTATGCAGTTCATTTCAGATCTACCCTGACGCCAGATGATGGAGGACACAGACCAGATTCAGCACGAAGTCAAAGCGACGGCCGAAGCAAACATTGCTGCCACACAGACTTAGGGGCATGCACGTTTTGCGTGCCCTAAGCATCAGAGTGGTATTTCCAATGACCAGTAAGAGTCTGGTCACCCTTGAAGGGTCCACCACCAGACAGAGCTAAGAGTATAGCCCTGCTGGGTTGCATCTATGATCCGGCGAGCCAGGCTCTAGCAAATGCATTCCAGAGGACATAGGGTTATACTTGTTTGGACTGAGTGCTTGCTTAGCCGCATTGAAAACCTATGATACATCGAAACAGTTTATCTGCGGATGACTATATATATGTGTGTGTGTGTGTGTGTTTGTCGCTGATTCTTTACTTGGCGGGTTTCGAGGCACGAGTCGTATCTCATATTAGCGACTCGCCGTTTGCAAATGGAAACGCCATCTAGCTATTAAGCCGTTTTCTCATTGCCTCTGTCGATGTCAATTGGTGTAAGGATTGATGACACGCTAACAATATCTAGCGCTGGTTTGACGATATCGTCAATAGCCTTATGTCTGTGGAATCTGTTGGTGTTTCTTCTATGCGAAAGGTTGTAGGCACATTACATCGACCAACTGACTACAGCAACACCTATAGCTGTTGAACAATCTCGAATCTGTATACAAAACGACGTAAAATTCTGTGGCAATCGTCGTCGACTAGATTCTCAACAGCTAATGATACCAAATCTGTATTGATTTTATGCTTATATTATTTTGTTTCTGGGCAACATTTAACATAGTTATTTAATTTTGGTTCTGTGTAGACTTTCAGGTTGATCATATGATGCTTTCCTAATTTGGGACATTTAGAGTCTGAAATCGGCCTTATTCGACATTACTCATAGGTCCACTGTGACTTCGAGTAGGAATACTAGACAATACCTAATTTATGAGTTAAATAGTTACTAGCGTTTACATCCTATTTATACTTCTGAATTACTTGGATGAAGGTTTATACATGAAATGTGACACAAGATTGAAATGCGAAGTATTAATAATTCTAGGTGACAGTTATCTGATGGTTGAAGGTCCAATCCTCACTATGGGTAATACAAAGAATATGATTAAGAATTAGTTTAGATTTATTTCTCGGCGGTCGAGAGTGGCAGAACGAGAACAATCTATATTAATTTATTTATTGCGGACTATGATTCTCATCTTTATTAGTTGTTGTTTCACGACGTTTCGGCCAACTATTCATCTGGCTTTCGTTAGGTAGCAACCGCGACGGATAAGAACTTCGAATCTTCTAATTGCATTCTCAGCAATCACTGCCATCCATAGTTGTTGTCGTCTCACCACGTTTTGGCCAAGTAAGCCTCTGGCCGGCTTTGGGTAGGATTGAAACCGCTATCTTCAGACAATGCTCATCTGGAACCGTAGAGATTCAACATTTCTATCAACTGCGCCACGGGCCCTGAAACGTCGTGAAATAACAACTAATAAAGATGAGAATAATAGTCCGCAATAAATAAATTATTATAAATAATACTCCTCTCAATAATGAATTCCAATTAAAATGATAACAATCTACTCTCGAAGCGGTTCAGTTCGAACTTTCGCACAGATTCGGCATAAAGATTCCCGAGCTCAACAAAGAAATCTCGGATGTTCTATCGGCTAAACGCCGTGAGAATAATATTTTAGATAATGACAGTAGACGAAACAATCCAAATAATACAAACGAAATGCATCTACAAAAATTTTTTTATACAAAACCTACATTTACAGCATGTGATATGGTTGATTGTTTTCTGCTGCGGCATATCAACCCTTTTCAATTATTTAATGTCGGGTCCAGCCATTTTGATAAAGGTTTTTATGCATAAAGTTATTTATATCTTTAAATATTTATTCATGTCGTCTCGTTTGGTTGTTTGGTACAGGATTTTTTTATTTTAGCTTGTGGCTTTGTAGAACATGATTGAGTTTTGCAAAATAAAAGAAAAAAAGACAATAAGATCAACGTTTCGTTTAAATAAGTCAAGTATCTCATATAGTCTGATTTGATAGCACCACATGTGAAGATATTAAAAACGGGAAGCATAAGAAAATTGTATAAATGGAGTCGACATTAAATAACCCGAAAACCGGTTAATATGACGTAAAACTAAATAAACAACTATTCAAACCCAATGTTGGAACAACTGTTTTGTTGAAGACGCTATTAATGCTGTCAATATCAGAATTATTGATTACGCAATTCTCGTTAGTCCAATTCTGGCAAGAATACAAATTTTGGCAAAAACAAAGTCTTTTTTTTTCGGTTTCTTTCAAGAATTGCTAAAACTTTGGTATTTTCTGTTTAAAACGTATGTATATCGATTTTGTTTTTCCATGTAAATTCATAAACACAAATACTGATTTTGCGTTTAACAAGACAATTATCGTGTAACCTTTATTTTATGGCTTTCCAGTGGATAATACCACTTCCCCAAGAAAAAAAATGTAGAATAATACGGTTAGTATTTATATTAATATATGTAAAAAAAATTAAGATTAATTGTTAATACGTACGTTTATGTGAAAAAACCTGCCAGAGTGCTCGGCATACAAGTAGATAGCGTATACATATCTAAGATATTAATCATACAGACAGCTGTTTTATCGTTATTATTACTCATCAGTGTGGCTTCGACACAGCCAGCATATGAACATGGAGATTCAAAATATAAACAGGTAAAATTATAGACGAAACAAATGAAGTATACGATTTTTGAAAGGATGACAAGTACGGACTTTCATTTTGGCGCCAATATATATATATATATATATATATATATATATATATATATATAATTATAAAACTCAAATGACCTTGTAACGGGTGTTGTAACTCAACATCCGTTTTACGACTTCCGGTTGCGCATGCGTACATAAACAAATAATCAATGCGACAATAAAACATTGTTTTACTGTGTACATTTTCAGCGTCCCAATTGATTTTTTTATTTTTCGCATTTAAATTATCCAAATAAAAAATTGTTAATACTTTCTGTATTTTGTTTTACATGCTTCATTTCGTTAAAGTTATTTTAACGCAATTTTCTTACAAATAAATCTACTTCAACCCGTTGACAACCATAAGAGCATTTTACAACGGCGATTTGCCAACTGTCTTCATTTTTTTTATTTATTCTCCATTTTTAATACACCTTCATTCGTACATTTTCTTGTACACTACCAACATAAATAACCCCGAAAATATGTTTTTATTAATTTGCGTAACAAATAAATAATCAGCGCGACAATAAAACATATTGTTTTACTGTGTACGTTTTCAGTGTCCCAATTGTTTTTTATTTTCGTGTTAAAATTATAAGATATATCAAAATTTTAATTTAACTTTAAGTATTATGGTATCTGCCCAGTGCACATTTACCTATAAGTAAGCCAAACCACTTATAATTCAATGGCTGTAAGTTTGTTTGTTTGTTTGTTTTTCAAAAATAAACAATTATAAACAGAACGACTCATAGAAATCTATCTATATTCTTTTTTCATTTTAATATACTTTCATAGAAATATTTCTGTTATGTCACAAAAAATGATTTTCTTTACATCACAAGTGCCACGCTCATACACTAATTCCATAGCTAATATAACATATTGACCCAACGGGTCACGGGTAGTCTTGTTAGAGAATGGATCGAGAGAGAGAGAGGGAGAGAGAGAGAGGGAGGTGTGTAAATTATATTGAGACATGTTGACCGGAAGTCCGGGTAAGCTGATCGGATTGCGTGTGAGTCACGTGATCAGGTTAGCTGAATCGTAGAGATTTGGTTTGGACATAGAAGGCGACGGATGATTTTAGACGTCTCCTCCCCTCCACTGGGAGGGACGCTGACGTGTGTAGAAACGAGACCAAGAGAAACAACACATGCCAGAGATTCACTTTCAATCTTCTGTGAGGCATCTGGAAAGTGAAATAAAAACTATAAAACAAATTCATCGTGTTGGAGTGAATGAACCTTCGTCCAAATAGGTACCCGTCTTCCCTCCAAGACAAGATGTTTCCAGATGGACCAACATCCAAGACGCAGAAGGTATGTTGAAAAATACATGTACCACAAACACACACACACACACACACACACCGGCATATGAACATATTATTTAATAGACTGGAATACTAGACGATCACACGACATTAACTCTGACTAGACGATCACACACGATCCCCTTTATTCATGATATAACGCAACATAATACAAATTTTGATGCCAGTGGACCAGTCCACCGATACATGGGTGGAAAGAAAAAAAATCGAGCCTGGAGGTTATCATAAAATATTTTATAGACACAACGAAAAGAAAAAAGAAATATTGTACACTAGACATAAAAGATGAAAAGATAAAGAAAATTAAAGAAAAAAACAAAGTAGTGCCCATTAAACGAACCACGGTGAAAAAAATATAAAGACACAACGAAAAAAGAAGAAAAATAGACACATTAAAATTATGTATAAATAGATTTATATGCTAAATTAAGAAGAAATAAGAGACAAAAAACAGATAGCTCGGTCGACAGACAGATAACGAATTGTTGATTTTGAATATGAAAATTGAAAACACAGAAAGAAAAAATATTAACGTTATGGTGTAGAAAAATAAACAAAATAAATTGAAAAAAAAACAGATATATCAATCGACATACTGATAATAAATTGTTGATTTTGAATATACAGCCAACGTGTAAAACAGAAAGAAAAGAAGGAAAAAGAAGAAATAGAACATATGAATTTAGTTACAGTGGATGAAATAAGCTTGTCACATTACCAGAGAGAAAATACGTCAATCAAAAATATTTGTTATGATTTAAAATTTACACAATTATATACATTTAAAATGTTGCAATTTTAGACTGTAAAACTCGGTGTCTTTTTCTGAAGAAACAAGGGACAGTTTCTGCTAATGTGAATTTTTTTCTCTAATTGTACTGTTTTTTTTTCTTAGGGATTTTTTTTTAGATTAAGAAAAAAAACCCTAGAGTTGGGTGACGTGGACAATCTTAGTTTCCATCGATTTGAACTTTTGTTTTGTGAAGGATTGTCTGGAAGTTAATAAGTGAGTCGGGGTTTTTTTGTATTTTAATTGTAAATGTCTGTGTATTTTTTGTAAACGACTGTGATTTTTTATTTTTTATCTTTGATATTCTGTGAGGCGGTAAAGGTGATACAACCGACTTGAGAATTTGTTGACGTGGACAATTTTGGGTTGCCACGAATCTGTGTTTTGTTATTTGGTATTTTATTGATGAGATGAGACTTTGTAAATGCTTATAAGAAGTTTATATATATATATATATATATATATATATATATATATATATATATATATATATATATATATATAATTGATGTTTTCTCGAATCGATATTGTGCGGGATTTTCTTGTTCTTCACATGTATTTTTTTTCGCAGAATGGAGGGGGTGAATCTTTCCCTTGTGGGGTTTATTGAAATCATGAAAAATTTAAAAAGTAAGAACATGTTGTTAATTAAGTAATAATGATAGTAATAATAATAAAATTGGGAAAAGGAGAAAGAAATAAGATTTAAGCAGTGTAAGAAATAAAAAAGAGACACTACTGGGTTGAATTAGAGGTCAACTAGTTCTTAAGTTTTGAAAGAGTCAAAGGTTCAGTTGATATTTATTCTAATTTTCGAAATGGTTGTAGAATTTTTTGTGTCATTTTTTTTTCGTGGGATTTTTCTCCGAATGCGTAGTCATTATTAGGTGTATACATGAGAATTAAAATGATCTAGGAAAAATAAGATGATACTGGAAATGGTTGGCTTAGAATAAATTAGAATTTTAGAGAGGGGACCAAAATAGCAATAACGTAAACGGGTATTTTTGAGAAGTTTTTACAGATGTGATAAGCTAAAAGAGAAATCTTCTTTTTTAATAATTTGCCTTTAGTGTTTTTCATAAATATTTCCATAAATATTTTTTCGCAAAAACAGTAACTTGCCGGGAAAGCATTAGAGATGTCCCGTTCGAAGAATAAGATGGACCCTGTGGAAATTAAGTGCTTGAAAAAAAAGCTGGTCGCACGTAACGATTCCAAGCAGGAGGTAAGACTTGGCTTAATTAATTAGAGATAGGCCTGGAGAAGATACGAGAATCCTTAAGGATACCAGGGACCTATGAGAGTCGGTACCGTAGGCAAAGCACATAAAGCTTAATGAGGTGAGAGAAAAGTAAAATACACCGTAGAGATGCATGAATGCGGGATATCTCTACTGGATCTTGGAAGCTCTGATGAGAGAAAAGAAAAAAATCACAAAAATCGGGCCATAGCTAGAAATTAGGCGCAAATAGGAATCATGGCGCAAAGTTGGGGGTTAATTAGTTAAAGGTGATATTCTCTAAAATCTTCATCAAAATTCCAAGAGCCCGAGCAAGGAAATCCAAGTGAATCAGTGGATGAAAGGTATATCTTAAAATTTGGAAGCCAACCACGAAGATTAATTATCAGCTTTGAGATGTCCCGGATGTGATAGTTACAAAATGAAAACAAAGCCATACTTAATAGAACAACCGGACAGAGGATACGATAACGGCACTTTTGGACAAAAGATGTCGTCAATTTCGAAAGAGGTAAAGTGAGACCTCTAGTTTACGGCATAAGGGTGGCTGGATAAAGCAGCTGACGTGGATCAGGAGAGGAATACCCTACATCCAAAAAGTAATGCCAAGAAGATCAGAGAGGGTCTGATTTAATAATATAATAATAATAATAATTGTGAAGTCAGTTGGAAAGGGCTGACAAAGAGTTTTTTTAGCTTGATCTTTCTTAGCCGTGTGGTTGTGTAGATATAGAAAAAATGTACTAGAATTTAAAAATGCGTACATTTTTTTAAAATAAGGATAGAAGGAATGCTAGAGAATGGATCGAGAGAGAGAGAGGGAGATGTGTAAATTATATTGAGACACGTTGACCGGAAGTCCGGGTAAGCTGATCGGATTGCGTGTGAGTCACGTGATCAGATTAGCTGAATTGTAGAGATTTTGTTTGGACGTAGAAGGCGATGGACGGCTTTAAATGTCTCCTCCCCTTCACTGGGAGGGACGCTGACGCGTGTAGAAACGAGACCAAGAGAAACAAAACAGGCCAGAGATTCACTTTCAATCTTCTGTGAGACATCTGGAAAGTGAAATAAAAACTATGAAACAAATTCATCGTGTTGGAGTGAATGAACCTTCGTCCAAAACAGGTACCGTCTTCTCTCCAAGACGAGATGTTTCCGGATGGACCAACATCCAAGACGCAGAAGGTATGTTGAAAAATACATGTACCAGACACACACACACACACACACACACACAACGACATATGAACATATCATTTAATAAACTGAACCACTAGACGATCACACGCCATTAACTCTGGCTAGATGATCACACACGATCACCTTTATTGATGATATAACGCAGCAGTCTAGTATATATATATATATATATATATATATATATATATATATATATATATATATATATATAAAAAAAAAGTTATGAAAATATATATGACAATTAAGCTACACAGAATATTCCGCATTTCATTCTCGTGAGAAAGTTGTGGTTATCACGCATTTTAATATACGCACATGCTATTAAATTCTTTAGTTAGCCAATCAGTTTCCTAGTCACACTGCGCCCATCCCAATGAACGAATGGGTGGGCACTTACAGGAAAAAGATACAGTTGACCTCAGGTTCACTCCTTTCCTTTGGGTGTTTATGGAAAGTGTAGGTATCCTTTTGTTATGGCAAGCTGGCAGACTTTCAACCTAGGTGTAGTTAGATATGCTATGTTGTGTTTTAGTCTATATTTCGGATATTATGTTATATATATATATATATATATATATATATATATATATATATATATATACATGTAATTATTTTTGAATACATATGTTTATTTTATTTATTTAATTAATTGCTGCATAGGGGTTATATATAGAGATCTGACGTATATTATATATTTGTTGTTGTTGTTCGTATTAGAGAGAGAGAAACGGGGTACATTCTAATGCAGAGACGGTGACATGTAACACAATTGATGAGGGAGATATATAGATAGAAGAGAAGGGGAAATTTATACGTTTTACTTATAACATATATTTTCTTGTATTAGAGAGAGATAGATAGAGAGAGAGAGACATATTGCGTATATATGAAGAAAGACAGGGTACATTTTAAAGTGACATGTAATACACGATGAGAGGGGGATAGATAGATAGACATTTAAACAGTCTGCGAATGTTTCTATTACATATATTTCCTTAACACATATTTTTGAGATGAGGATTATCAGTTCTTTTATCATAAAGAAGGAGCAGTCATAACTTATGTTAGCTGAGGGAGACACATTCTTAAGATGATGGAGGCACATTACATAGATGGGTTTATACACAAGTTCATATAAATGATTCACAATACCTTTGTTTGTAGAATGACCAACAAAAGACGCTGTTACAAAATATGATGACGTCCTTTATTTCTTCGACCGGTCAATGGTTTCACATCAAGGAATTCAAAGTCATAAATGATTTCAACTTCTCCTTTCGCTTCCGAAGGGAGATTCCTTCTGTGCACACACACACACACACACACGCACATATATATATATATATATATATATATATATATATATATATATATATATATGTGTGTGTGTGTATATATATATATATATATATATATATATATATATATGAAAATAATGGAAATAGTATTCCGACGAAATAGAGAAATAAAAAGGAACATCAACGTTTCGTCTTTATTTCGAGACTTTCTCTGGATGAATAAGATTAAGAAACAAAAAATACCAGTACAAAATATTTCAAAATGTTTCACGCGCACAGTGTGATGCAGTTCTATTTCAAAAAAAACGGAAAAAGACGTTGGAAATTCAAAAAGGAGGGGGGAGGGCTGGCACTGTTAAAGAGACGTCACTAAAATTTCCCTCTCTTAATTTATTTATTTAATTTATTTATATATATATATATATATATATATATATATATATATATATATATACGGTGCGTGTCAAATTATTAACGAGATAAGATTTTTTATCAGTTTCATATATAAATATATATATATATATATATATATATATATATAGTCTAAAGAGGCTTGAATAAAAAAAAAATGTAAAAAATGCAGGAAAAAAATTATCAGAAAAAAAACTAAACCTATCGCTGACTTAACACCTACATAATCCGACTTCTAAAAAGTTTATGATTACAAAAGAGAATTCATTTATATAAGGATAAAAATTCGTAACTAAAATTGTTAAATAGAAATAGCACTAGCATTTGCACAAGAAAATTTCTCAAAAGTCTTTAATTATAAAAGAGAATTTAACTATATAAGAACAAAAAGGGAAAACCTTAACTAAAATTTAGTAAATAGAGAAGGGGATCCTCAGCTGCTTACCATGTAGCTGTTCCTGATATTAAAAAAAACAGGAAAGCTGTTAAATACATGGCTCTCCAGTGGATAATACCACTTCCTCAATAAAAAATTGTAGAATAATACGGCTACTACATTTACATATATTAGTATAAACTAATATATGTAAAAATAAATAGAATATAAAGATAAACTATTAATAAGTAAATTTACTAGCATATAAATGCTATGAAAATAAAAATGCATAAAAGCTTAAGTACCTTAGGTACCAGAAAGACAAATAGACAAGAGGAAGGAAACCTAGCTATATATATATATATATATATATATATATATATATATATAAGTAGATTGTAGTTTGCTTGAAGCATTGTTGAAGAAAATTATAAGGTAAAATTAAAAGCCAAGAACAATGCGAGATTTTTTTTATATATATATATAGGGTAAAATTAAATGAAAACAAAAGAAATGAATTTCTTTGTTTTGTTTTTTGTTTTTAAATAAATCACGGTATCACGTGGCAAACTCTATAGCTGCTTTTCCAATTTTGAACACTCTTCCGCTGTCTTCTCTTGAAAAAGGACTAATAGGTCTGAAATATATTGAGATTTATAACACCATTGAATACAACAGAAAAAAAATCACTGTTGTTTAGAGTTAAAATTTGTGTGAAAAAGAAAAAACAAACAACAAACAAAAGAAATGTATTTCTTTTGTTTTCATTTAATTTTACTCTATATAAAAAAAAATCTACAAAAATTTACAAAGAGCATTGTGACAGATTGTTATTCAGCTCCCCAATATTCTTAACCCAAGATAAAGAGTATTTAGAACTATTTAATCTCTAACTATTGCTATACATTTTTGCGCAATGTATATTCATAACAGTGTGTCAGGCAAATAAGAAATTCTTTTCACTTCTTTAAATGGAAATTGCGAAGTGTTAAAATCCATTATTTCTGCCGACGTAAAGAAGACTAATTATTTATTTTCTGTCCTCAAAGTAATTTAATGACAACAACGGAAGAATCCGTGTGAAAATCACCTGACATTGACAAATGATAATAATCAACGAAAAATGTCTTTATCGTAATTGAAATGTTAAAGAGTAGAAAAAACACTCTTGGTTTTAATTCTTAAAAGAAAATTCGTTTTGTGACTTGAAATACTGAATATATTAGAAATACTTGCATTTATATTTTTGCCAGCTTAAAACGTTTTATAATCAAAATAGAATATATATATAGAGAGAGAGAGAAAGGGAAAGAGACAGAAAGCGAGTTATGAAATATATATGGCAATTAAGCTACAAAAATATTTCTAGTTTCATACTGATAAGCACTCGCCAAGTGAAACTGTCTGTCTGTCTGCTGTCTGTCTGTGTACATTTCCCTACACAATAACTCTGTCACTTTTCAGTCTACAGACTCGAAATTTAATATACAGAGTAGTGAGATTTTGGAAAAGTTTTGTAATTAGTTTTCTGCCAGAAATTTGGGTGCTAAGGGGGTCAAAGGTAAACGATTTCACCTTTGAGAACTCTACCAAACTCCTCCACCAATTTTGGGTCTAAACACTTGACATTTTAGATATAGATTCCTTGGAAATGAATCTAACGGAATAACTTGATTTGAGCCCAAAACAATAAATGTTAAGTGGTCATAATAGGGGTCAAATTTGAGAAAAAAATTGACCTCTGCGGTCTCTACCAAATTACTCAGACAATTTCTGGTCTAAACATTTGAAATTTTACATAAAGAGATAGAGCAAGCTTTTTAATCGGTTTGGGTCGAAAATTTAAGCTACAAATATATAAATCTATGTATTTATGTTTGCATGTCTGCCTAAAACTTTCGACAGAGGCGACGGATTTTCAAAAGATCAGCATCGTTTTGAAGCTCGACCCTTCAGACAACAGATGCCGAAAAATTGGCTAAAACATTAATTTTTTCATCCTCAACTGGGCACTTTTCTACAGGGATGAGTTGCTTTTTTCGCCCATATTTTCGAAATTCATCCCCTCTTTTCGATTGTCTCGCCTTAATTTAAACCTACGTCACGTCCGGTTTGGCGGTAGTCGTACCAGCAAAGACGTCACGTTTTTCCCCGTTCTTTTCCTCCTTCGCGATACGGGTTCGAGCCTGCCTTCCTACTACCACCTTTTTTTTTTTACTCAACACACACCTTCAAACCTCCGGGCAATGCCGGGTACTCATGCTAGTGCTCAATAAAAAAGAGCAAAATATATGTTTTTTATTTCGTCGTCGGCGACAGCGGCGGATTTCTCGTGTCCAATAATTTCAATTTCCTCTTCCCTGAGTATTTGGATTGCAGATGGCTTCTCAGACCAATCTGAGCATGGAATTTGCACGGGCAGAGAAGGCAAGCAATGCTTGGCAGGGGTGGGATTGTTCCGCGCAATTTTTTTCTTGCCTGCCTCTTGATCTCCACCAATCTTCTTCTTTCTGCTTCGTATCCTTTGGTACCATGTATGATGGATTGGCGCCACAGGCACCGATCCTAAGCTATTGCCTCACAGATGTGAAGAGCAAATTCGGTGTTTTTAGGGTGGACTTGAGTTGGTCCTTGTATTGCTGTAGACGGCGGTCGATAAGTCTTTTTCCTGCGGCTAGCTTCGAGTACAGGGTTTGTCAAGTGAGCCTATTTTCATCCATTCTGACCAACGGAGTCTGTGCCTCATAGTGGTGGTCTCAATACTGAAGCTGTTTGCTATCTCAAGAACGCTTATGTTGGTTAGATAGTCATACTATTTGACATTCAGTATAGCTTGAAGTTTTTGTTGGTGGAATTTTTCGAGTTTAATGAGATCACTTTGGTACATAGTCCAGGTCTCACACCCATACAGAAGCGTAGGGATAACAATCTCATGGTATACCATGAGTTTAGTTTTTATTGATAGAGGTTTATTTTTGAAGACGCGCTTCTTCAGTTTACCGAAAGCTCCATAGGCAAGGCCAATTCGGTTTTCTATTTCATTCTCAATTGAAGACTTTTTCGATATTATGCTACCGAGATATGGAAAGTGATCTACTTGCTTTTCTGTGAATACTTATGCCCTGTAAGATGGTGTTGGATACTGGTTATACTAAAACTTTCCTCTTACCGATATTAACAGAGAGTCCAAAGCGGTGGCAGGCGGCTGTGAAGTTGTTTACGTATCTCTGGATGTCCTCTTTGGAATGGCAAAGGACCATGTTGTCATCTGCATATTGAAGCCCTTTGATGTGTTAGAATTTCACAAGGCTTTGAGAGTTTAGTCTAGCAGGCTTTAAAAGTCCCCCGTCATAGCGGTACCTAATGTCCACCCCGTGTTATTTGGGGTAAGTTCGTGCAAAATTGCAGCAAGATATAAGGAAAAAAAGAGTAGGTGCAAGGATACGGTCTTGTTTTAGTCCACAGGTAACTGGAAACTTTTTTGTTTCCTTGCCCTGATGCGATACATATCCTGACATGCCGTCATGCAGTGCCTGGATTGGGCAACCAAATTGCTTGAAAACTTTTCACATTGCGTCCCTTGGAACGCTATCGAATGCTTTTTGCAGGTCATAAAATACAAAAAAGAGGGATTTCTGTTGTTCCCTGCTTTTCTTCTGCAGCTGTCGAGCACAGACATTCATATCTATTGTCCCCTGAGAGGCACGGAAGCCGCACTGAGATTCTGGGAGGACTGATTCCGTGATTTACAGCAAGCGATTCAGTAGTATGCGGGCAAAGATTTTTCCCATGATGGACAAAAGGGCAATCCCACAGTAATTACCACATGATTTTCGGTCACCCTTTTTGAAGATGGTTACTATTACTGCGTCTTTCAGATTCTTTGTTACTTGACATTCTTCCCACATCTTAAGAATGAGAGTCAATAGTCTAGTGAATATATTATTTTCATTTATATCGACAAATGTTACATACACGCTACACTGAACATACTAATGTTTCGGAGCAAATCGGTTTATATAATAACAACTGTTCCTCATCAGGTGAGAGAAACATAGATTATATTCAAAGCCTCTTGTTCTTAAATGAAGGAGTGAAATATATACGTTTTATATTTATAATAAAAATAAAATCTAAAAACGCTAAACGGAATGGGTGGGGGTGATACTAAGTGACATTTTAGACTTAAAAATATCATTCTACCCTTCTCATTTACTTTACTACGTTTTGGCATCCCCTGTCCCAACACCGCTCTCTAGTTCCCATAAGAAAACCGAAAAAATGAATAGGGAATTAATTAATATGGATGTTTAAAAGAATATGCAAATTAGCTAGATCTTTTGAGGGTGAATGCGATTCCACGACCCATATATAACAAAGTTGTATTTTCTTTTTAAATAAATAGAAAAAATGGTTTTTAATATGAATATCAATACACAAAAACAAATTTATAGGGTTATATATATATATATGTATATATATATATATATATATATATATATATATATATATATATGTATTATAAGCTCTATTTCCTATTTGGTTTTATCGAGCTTTTATGTCTGGCTGAGATAATTTTATAAATATCAATTCTTTAATATTTATAATTTACATTAATTTTACCATCTTGGATCATTTTGGTAAATTCAATTGTAATTGTAATTTATATATATATATATATATATATATATATATATATATATATATATATATATATATATTTATATATATAAGTGAACGTGTCTGTGTACATTTTCCTACGCAATAACTCTGTCAATTTTCACTCTACAGACTCGAAATTTGATATACAAGGTACTGAGATTTGGGAAACTCTTTATGATCGGTTTTCGGCCAGAAATTTGGCTTTTAAGGGGTCCAAGTTCAACAATTTCACCTTGGAGAACTCTACCAAACTCCTCCGACAATTTCGAGTCTAAATACTTGAAATTTTAGATATAGGTTCCTTGGAAATGAATCTAACTGAATAACTTAGTTTTGAGCCCAAAACAATAAATATTAAGTGGTCATAATAGGGGTCAAATTTTAAAAAATTGACCGCTTTTTTTTTTATTTTTGCTCAACATACACATCCAAACCCCCGGGCAACGCCGGGCTGAAATGCTAGTATATCTATAAAAATGAACGTGTGTGTCTGTGTGCCTGTGTACATTTCCCTACGCAATAACTCTGTCATTTTTCAGTCTACAGACTCGAAATTTGATATACAGGGCATAGAGATTTGGGAAAATCTTTGTAATCGGTTTTCGGTAAGAAATTAGGCTGTTATGGGGTCGACGTTCAACGATTTCACTCTACCAAACTACTCCGCCAATTTTGGGTATAAACACTTGAAATTTTAGATATAGTATACTTGGACATGAATCCGACATAATAACTTGATTTGAGCGCAAAAAAAATAAATGTTACGGGGTAATAATAGAGGTCAAAGTTAAAAACAGATTGACCCCTGCGTTGTCTACCAAATTACTCAGACAATTTCTGGTCTAAACATTTGAAATTTTACATAAAGGGTATTCAGAGATAAGGCAAGCTTTTTAATTAGTTTGGATCGAAAAGTTTTAGTTACCAATATATAATGAATGAATTTATGTACGTTTGCATGTCTGCTTAAAACTTTCGACAGTAGCGACGGATATTCACATGATCAGTATCGTTTTGAAGCTCGACCTTTCAAATGATAAACATCGAAAAATTGGCTAAAAACATTAATATCTTCACCTTCAACTGGGCACTTTTCTACAGGGGTGTCGCTTTTTTCGCTAATATTTTCGAAAGTCATCCTCTCCTTTCGATTTTCTAGCCTTAATTTAAACCTACGTCACTTCCGGTTTGGCGTTGGTCGTAACAGCAAAGGCGTCACGTTTTTCCCCCGTTCTTTTTCTCCTTCGTGGTACGGGTTTGAGCCTGCATTCCTATTACCACTTTTTTGTTTTGCTCAACATACACCTCCAAACACTCAGGCAACGCCGGGATGAATGCTAGTATATATATATATATATATATATATATATATATATATATATATATATATATATATATATATATATATATATATATATATAATCATATAAATTAATATACGAAAGTATAAATTTATGAGTAAACTTTAAGTATTTACTTCAACAGTGCTCAATACGTAGGTAGAGCTAGGTAACAAGTTATGAAATATATATGGCGATTAAACCACAGAATATTCGCGTTTCATCCACGCTAGGATTCATCATGCTTATGCAAGAATTTTGTGGTTGTCTTGCGTTTTTATATATGCACCTTCTATTAAGTTTTTTTAGTAAGCCAATCAGCTTTCTAGTTTCCACCGCACCCTTCCTAATCAGCCAATGAGTAGGAACTCACAGGACAAAGGCCTAGTTGACCTCCAGTTAACCCGTTCCTTTTCGTTCGCTGGTAGTCGAATGGAAAATAGTAAGACAAGCAAACACATGTAGAGACCTAGACGATCCATGTAGATTGTGACTTCACGAAAAATTTGCTATTCTATACTTTAAATAACCCCAGCACCTATTAAACCGTAGGAGAGAAATAGCGAACAAATGTGTTCACAGGATAAAATCTACTCTAGGATAGAGATACAAAATAATTTTAAAACTAAAATAACAGTAGAAATAAACAAATGAAAAAATAAATAAATGTGGATATACATAAACTATCACACACACACACACACACACACACACACACACATATATATATATATATATATATATATATATATATATATATATATATATATACAGGGTGACCAAAAAAACGGGCCCCAACTCTAATTAGGCCTCGTTTCTTAGTGTTTTGTCCGAATGAAATGAAACTTTGGTCATAACTAGTTTATTATATTCAAAACATAACATCAAAACACAAGGGTCTTTGGCTTTTTTTTCTCTGTTCTACAGCATATGTTCTAGATGGCCTCCATTTAGATTTTGCTTTTTTGGATCACCCTGTATATATATATATATATATATATATATATAGAGAGAGAGAGAGAGATAGATATAGATAGATAGATAGATAGATAGATAGATTGATTGATAGATAGATAGATAGATAGATAGATATAAACAAGCATATAAAAACATTTAACCTAGATTTAAAATAGGTCAGGACACTAGATATCTACGCTCCCCGCTAAAATAGCACACACAAAGGAACGGAACTGGAGGTCAACTGGGCGTTTGCCCTGTAAGTGCCTGCTCATTGGCTGATTAGGAAGAGTGCGGTGGAAACTAGAAAGCTGATTGGCTAACTAAAAAACTCAATAGACGGTGCGTATATGAAAACGCGAGACAACCACAAAATTCTCGCATAAGCCTGATAAATCCTAGCGTGGTTGAAACGCGGAATATTCTTTGTAGTTTAATCGCCATATATATTTTAAAACTTACTATATATATATATATATATATATATATATATATATATATATATATGTGTGTGTGTGTGTGTGTGTGTGTGTGTGTGGTTGTGTGTGTGTGTGTGTGTGTGTGTATGTGTGTGGTTGTGATTGTGTTGTTTGAATTTTTTTTTTTGCTACCCATTCACGTTCATTATAATTGTCAAATGTTTTCAATTACCTGACTTCACTCAGATACATTTTGACTGTTTTTTTCTGCCTCCTCCTTTGTTCTCTTTTGAAAAGTGACATCCTTTTCATTGGAGGATGTGTCGAATTAATAGATTCCATTGTTTTAACACATTCATGTTTGGACCACTTTTTCTTATTTTAGACGTTGTTTAATTTCATGCTGATTTTCTCATGCATTCTAAAATAAAGGTATATTTTGTATTCAGTTGTGTTTTATTTTACTTTCACAATTTATTAGGTTTCAGAGGGGTTTTAAATCTACATCATTCTGATTCAAATGTAATCCACAGAAATCGTATGAATTTCTACATGTACTGGTTGATTCGCTTTCCTTGCGCTATTAGTAATGAGTCTTTTGGGGGTGTTTTTTATAGAATGTGGTTTTATGGTCGTAATATCTGGTTTTAAAAACTAGGAAGTAATACCCACGTAATATATTTTATCATTCGCATATATATATATACATATATATAGCCAGTAGAGTTTAGTTTCCTAGAAGTACATCCAATGAAACAACACGTGTCTACCAAAATAGTGCTCAATGAGTGAACAGAGCATGTATATTAATTTTATTTATACAAACATTAATGGCTACATATGTGCATACATGTTTCTGTAATCACCCACGTTGGGGGATTACGTCTTCAGGCCAAGACTTTTGAAGGTAGTTCTTGGCCTGAAGACGTAATCCCCCAACGTGGGTGATTACAGAAACATGTATGCACATATGTAGCCATTAATGTTTGTATAAATAAAATTAATATATATACATATATATATATATATATATATATATTATAGTGATTTATGAATTTCAAAAAACCCTTTTTGAAGAGAAATGTTGGAGTTTCATATCAAAGATTTTTATTATTCTAAGCAAGACAAAGAATACTTTAGAAATTTTATCTCCTTAACCTATAGGGTTTCGGTGTGTACCATCTCTTCAGAGGAGAAAATATTAGCAACTATTTATAAAGGTGTGTACCCTATTTGCTAAAGTCAGTGAAACATGGAAAATCAAAGTAAAATATAATAGATTAATCAGAAGTCATATAGCAAGGGAATTTGAATATATAAATTTTAGATCCAAATTGCGTGGTAAAATCCATGGTGACTGTTCTTTAAAGCAGTGAGGTAAGATCCAAGCTGTATATTAGGTAATCCGCATAACTGAGTAGATATCCGGGTCGAGAAATTCTTCTTTATGGATCCAGTGAGTTTATTTGCTCTATCTTGTATATCGAGCAATTATTATTTAGATGGGATAATACTTATAAATGTTACTTCCAGTAATATTTTATAAATCTTATAATTACAGGGTTCCATACCAGCTGATTGTTAAATAACTTTATTCTGAAGTATATAAATATATATATATATATATATATATATATATATATATATATATATATATATATACACTTGTGCCCGATATTATTCATACCCACCCTTGAAAATTGAGTTTATTAGGTGTAACTTTGTAAGAATTTATTGTTTACGTCCATATTGATACATATTCTTAATAGACCTCTTCTGATCATTTTCGTCATTTTAAAATCTCGGGATACTTGTAATAAAAGAAATATACAGCTATTTATAAAATCTGCAATGTTCAAAAATAATCATACCCCCTTATTTTTCCACTATTAATCGAGTTTCTGACTGTTTGTTTCCTGTTTGATTCTTATTTTGAATGCTTTTATACAACCTTTGATTAATTTCATTTCTTTTTTTGCATTTTTTAGAAATTAAAATGATATCAACTGAAAACCAATAAAAGAATAAAAATTATTAGAATGGGGAAGAAAAAAGAGCTTAGTAATGATCTTAGGACTAAAATTGTGAATTCACATAAGGATGGTTTAGGTTACAAGTCAATTTCCAAGAAATTTGAGGTCCCTACAGCAACAGTACAGAGCATCATCAAAATATTCCAGAGCCACCACACAACACACAACTTGATTGGTAGGGGAAATAAAAGGAAACTGTCTGCTAGAGCCACCAGGAATATTGTAAGAAGTGTAAATGCAAATCCAACCACCACTACTAAGGACATTTTAGAAAATCTGGAGTCTTCTGGCATAAAAATAGCAAGGCAAACATTGCAAAGGACTCTGCATGAAAATGGTCTGAAAGGAAGAAGACCAAGAAGGACTCCATTGCACACCGGAAAACACCTTGCAACACGTCTAAAATTTGCTAGGACCCATGTGAATTCTCCAGAGTCCGTTTTCTCAAGTATTTTGTGGACTGACGAAACAAAAATTGAATTGTTTGGCCATATGGATGCTTCTTACGTTTGGAGGAAGAAAGGAGAAGCTTACAACCAAAAGAACACCATACCCACGGTGAAACATGGTGGTGGTAGCCTAATGTTTTGGCGCTCCTTTTCGGCTAGTGGCCCAGGTAGTTTGGTCAAGATAGATGGAACCATGAAGAAGGAGCAATATTTGGAAATACTCCAGAAAAACATTAGACAGGATGCGGAGAAGCTCCATTTAGGACCAAACTGGGTCCTTCAACAGGATAATGATCCAAAACATACTGCCAAAATAGTCAAGAAATGGTTTGAGGATAATCAAATTAATGTTTTGGAATGGCCTAGCCAGAGTCCCGACCTGAACCCTATCGAAAACCTCTGGCACATATTGAAAACTGAGGTTAAAAAGCGGAAACCTAGAAATTTGAGGGATTTGGAGAACTACTCCATTGAAGAATGGTCAAAAATCAGTGTTGATGTTTGTAAAAACCTTGTTGATAAATATCCAAAACGGTTACAGGCAGTTATTAAGAATAAAGGGTATGCTATTGACTATTAGTAAGAGAGGTATGAATAATTTTGAACTAGTGCCATTATTGTTTTTCTTTGTATAATGTTTCAAACTTGCATAATTTATTTATTTGTTGAGTTTAAATTAAATGCTTATGCTTGATTTATGGTTTGAAATCCCTTTAATATTGTCTACCTTCTGGTTTGAGCAATATTCTTATAGAAATCTCAAAGATCAAAGGGGTATGAATAATATCGGGCACAAGTGTATATATATATATATAATCCCTACTTAATTTGTGTCTCTTTCTTTGAAAATTAAATATTTTTGTTAAAGTGTTTTAACATGTTTTTTTTATATTTTGACTCATAAATAAGAACACTTTAAAGATGCATGAAAAAAAATCTAACGAGCAATATTGCAGGTATTAAATTAGTTGCTAAAAAATTGGACATTATAAAAAAAAAACAATCCAATTCATAATTAACTCATAATCTAAAAAAAAAATCATAAAAATATCATTAGCAAAATGCGGGCATAAAGAAACATCTTTGAAGCAATTACTAAATCGGACTACCGACCTAAACTACGAACAATTCTTGATAAGCCCACAAAAATCAAAAGAATTGACAAACACTTAAAACACTTATTAAAGATGCAGGTTCATCATCTGCCTATTGGCACTTCAAACCATATTTTTGACAGGGTTTAAGACTTTAGTTTTGTTTTTGCCAGTTAAAAATCTAATATTAAATCAATACTATGTCATTTTTAATTCTTTTGCAAGAAGCATAGAAATCGTACGTAACTCTCGCTTCCCTTATTTTGGCCTTTAGTCGTCACATTCCATGAGCGATGTTGTTGACAAAAGGGGAAGAATTGATGTTTTCTGGATCAGAATCTATCCATCTAATACTTATTTTGGGTTAGTTTTGGACATTTATAGTTTAGCTCTTTACATCAAATCGTTTCATACCTTATCCGGAGTGATTTCCATAAGAAAAATTAGCTCGAATAGCTGAACTTGTACTTTGCACATAGCTTTATTTTTTACTAATAACTTACAACTCAGCAAGGCCTAAAGACCACTCAAGGATAAAGATTAATCGGTTTGTGTCGGGTATGTGATGAAACTACCACTTGGATAATTGCAAACGATAGTTAGATCCGAGTAGAATTAGTTTATTTTAAAAAATATCTCAACAAGAATTTTATGTTATAGTTAGCTGAGAAGCAGCTCCTTCGTATTGTATTCCATAGACGAGGTTTTTTTTTTGGAAATTCCGTTTGTCCAATATTGGCCGAACAATGCTGAAAAGTGTGCTAGTCGACAATTCTTATGATTATTCAAACCAAAAAGTTTTTTTCAGCTAAAATATGTTTTAGAATAATAAAAATAGTTAGAATAAATATTTTTTATTTACATTAATTTAGGTGCGCCACCTACGTTTTTCCACTTATCTTTTACCGACTGGCTGTACTTCCCCTTTTCTAGACCTTATGCTCGACCACAAGGTTAAGCGATGTTACGCGGTTCACCAGAAAGGAACTAGTGAAGGGGATCGCCGACCAGTCATCTCGACAATTCCGAGTTTTCCTTGGCCCTTCAATGCCACACTGAAAAGTGCCGAACTAGTGAAGTCGTCCGGGTGTCCCCGTTCCAGGACCCCAGCCGAGGAAACGCCGGAGTACGCGTTCTTCATATGCAACAGACTCAGACGGTACTGGGTGTATGTCAACGAGGTGACGGCTCGCATCGATCCCGAGCAGCTTCTTCCGCTGGACCTATGATATGGTTGTCTAGAGTGCAAGGATAGCATGGGGTTGAATCTTTGGCGGATCGAGATCTGGTCCCCTTCTTCAAGCACCAACTGAAGGTAAAGATTAGATGTGAAAGGAAAAAATTACATCCCGCGGTCTGTGACCGAAGATGGATTAATATAGCGAGTCTGTTTGCGCGTAGAGGTGCAAAGTTTGAGTTCATGTTACTTGCCTAAGCATGACACGCACGGTTCCAGATCGGACTCCATACCCCTAAAAAAATGCTTAGACTAGGTTCTTAGCTAGCCGAGTTAATGGCCTCCTCCATCCCCTATAGGAAACCTCCAAGATGCCCACACGTCGATTTTTTTTTTTCTTTTTCGTCCCCGGCAAACTCAATAAGTTATCTTGGAGAAACTTCAGATACGCCTTCCCAACCCTAGTTTATTTCATCCTGACTTGAATTTAGCCCCATGTAATGAACGACCTGCTTGTTTTCGGCTCACACCAAGCCGGCAAACAGTGAAAGAGAGAGAGAGAGGCTTGAGTGGGTCTTACTAACATTTTTAATTTTATTTTTTATTTTCCCCCCACCCCAAAGCCAATAAAATACAACAAACGATTTTTTTATATTATTTTATGTTTACCCATTTATTTTATTGTTTGCTTAAAAAGTAAATAAATAAAACACGATTTGGGAATCTTAAGTAGGGCGATCCCCGGTGTATTGTAGTATTGTAGTGAATGAAAACTTTACCTAATATCAGCGTAGATAAGAAAATGACTATAGATCTCCCTCCCCAATTTTGAGTGGCCTTGTGCTTAATTTTTTGTTTTTTATGGTCTTGTTTTTATAACTTTTCACGAAAAATAAAAAAATATATAACTCAAAGAGTCATATCTCAATAACATCAGCGCTATTTGACTCTGAAAGTTTTCATATACTTATCTCCCTTGAAGAAAATTCAAAATACGGACGGGCATACAAACAGAGACAGTGTCGTTTATATTGTAAGTAGATTAGGATTTTGACGTCACCGTCAGTGTAATAAATTTCTCACCTTGATAAAAAGAAATGACACGAGAACTCTTCACTAGCAAAGTCAATAAAACAAATGCGTTTTTCATTAGAATTTCAGACGAAGTGCTTTGTTTTCTTTAATGGTGACCATTGCATTAGTAAGTCGCGGATTACGTTAATATCTTTTGACGTTGGGAAATTGCTCTCTCGATACAAAGTCAACGACGTGTGGCGTATCATGGTAACATTGTAAGGAGATTGTGCACAAAACCTCGTAGATGATTTATTTAGGATTCTTGACACGTAAACGGGCTGCTATTCAGCAACCAGGGCGGCGCCAACTTAGCGTCAAGTACGGACTTAATCAGACCGGAGTAAAGAAGAACGAGGGAAATCGCTCCTCTATGTTGGCGTTTCTACAGTTTTAGCCAAGACGAAACAACATACTCTTGGGGAAGAGTTGGCGATAAAATAGATACTAGTGCAATCAGGAAGCGTGATAACTCCACTTTTAAGGGTGTTTGAATTCTGGGTAAATTTTCAGATTAGGTCTACCTTCACAATTTTCTTTTAAATGACGACTTTATAGGTTTTCGAGCCTGCTGTATACGAAAATCGCATTGAAATTTTGCAGAAATAAGTAGTTATCGAGATATAAAAAGTTGTATTATGCATTGATGGCCACGAAAGAATACAATGCATAATACAACTTTTTATATCTCGATAACTAATTATTTCTGCAAATTTTCAATGCGATTTTCGTATTCAGCATAGTCGAACATCTATAGAAGGTGTCATTCAAAAGAAAATTATTGAGGTGGAACTGATCTAAAAAAAATACCGAATTCTTTTTTATTTGCAGAATCATTTTCGAAGAGAATATTGACAGCTTTCACGGGGTCCCTACTATGAGTACTTGATTTTTAAAAAAAATGAATCGAGTAAAGGCTACGTGAAAAAATCGGATACTTGTGATTTATGAACCATGCTAAAATAATGAGTTCATTATTTAGAAAACAAAACTGTAACACAAGAAAATATTTATCATAAGTGTAATTATATTAAAAATGATTTTTGAAGACAATCATAAAAAATGAATTGATCAGGGAAAAACATGGAATCCGCTGTGAAAGAAAACAATTGTTTGATATTTTCTGTATATTTTTGTTCAAAAACAGGTATATAGAAAATGTTTTTCAAGAAACACTTTAAATAAATAATCTTTTATTTTTATTTACCACAAAAAAGTTGACAACTGAATATTTTTGAGACGAAAACATGAAAACAACTATTAACAAATATTTTATTTTATTTTCAAAGTAAATTAAGTGTTTTCATAACTTTCTTTCGTTTTCGCTAAATTATTTTTATTTTTTATAGGAGATTACTTTTATTGCAAAATGTTAATGTTTGTTTTTGCTACATATTTAGGGACCATTTTTTTTTTTTTTTACTTTATACAGCGTGCTGTAATTCATTTTCAATCGTATAAAAGTTTCTTGTTGCAATGACCTTCTACACTTCATTGAAACGTGTCGTCTACTGACAGCTGGTTGTTGATTGGTTAATCGCGTTGGTATCTTCCGGCTGCTTACCGTAATCTTCCGGAAGATACCGACGCGAAGTTGGCTTGGGTTCTGGATTAATACAGGAATTATTTCTTAAATATGCTGATACACCTCCATAAAAGGCTTGGCCAGTCCATCGTTGTTAAACTATACAGAGTTAGTTAATCTATAGTTGTTAAACTATACAGAGTTAGTTAATCTATCCGTATTTACATCGTTTTTTTTTATAAAAAATGCTCCAGACAAGACGTGAAGCCACTTGATGTAAGGAGCTAACAAGAACAAGAGATGATTATAGAAAGGACACACGATGCTTATTGACCTTAGTTTTGAAAAGACAAAGGTAATAATAGGAGGAAAAGGTGAGCAGGGAGAGTTCCACAAGCCTGCGATCCCGGAAAGTAAACTACTGGAATAAGAAACTATTACAATGACGTGCCACAACAGTGACAACTTAATGCGACAACTAACTGGTACAAAAGAAGCAAGAAAATAGGTCAGACAATTGTGAAGAACACATTCCATAATAATATTTATAGAAAAGACTGAGACTAGCAACAACACGTTTGTGAAAGCGGCGTTACAGATAAGAAGAAAGTATGAAATTATTTTTAGTTGAGTTCTTACAATTAGATTTTGATTTAAATTAGCATTTTCGCCAATTTTTCATGCTTACAGTATAAAATAATAATTTTAAGATTTGAGGTGTTAATGTAGAAGTGTAGTACTTTTCTAAAGTGACCTTTTATGGCGTCTTTGACTGTCGCCATTGACCCAGCATGATATGAGGCGTTTGGAAACACTTTTTTCAGCCAAACTCTGTAGTTTAAGTGATCGGATTTGCTGGCCAGGAAGGCGGATTCGCGTGAAGAATGATGGTGAAATTAATACGGATTGTTAAAAACTGTCACTTCAGTGGCTGAAATAGGAGCTAAGGTAGGCAGAGCTTATAAATGCGCCTCCCCGATCTATGTTCAGATTTGATTTGGTCTTTTGCGGTTTAATGGCGCACATGATTCGTTGACACGAGCCCTTGTAAACAGGATTTACGTTCTGTCTGTCTTGTTCAGACAGCTTTGGGATTTTTGTCAGACATTTTTCATTTAGTTGATGTCATTCTATGTTTTTCGTTCGGGTACTTATTGTATCCTTCCTCCCTTTTATTTTCCACTTCTCGCAATGTTTCTTCCTTTCTGCTGTCTCTTTTTCATATATATTATATCACATACTATATAAGATACATCAACTATTCTAACTTGTTATGAAAAGTAAATACATATTGGATTCAGAGAACTATAAAACACATTCATCATGGTCTATGGAGATCAACCACAAAGTAACATTCATAGTTCCCAAAGGGAAATAACTCTCATAAATCAAGTTTAAATAATATTTTTAAATAGAACAATTAAAAGGATTTCATTGCAACAAACAATTAAAAACGTCGAGTTAATTATCAAAATAGATGCATTTTAATGAAATATGCAAATGAGATTACTCATCGAATGTATATTTTTGGAATAAATAATATCTATAGAAATCGTGTTAGAATAAATATGTATATATATATATATATATATATATATAAAAGTCTGTTTTCAGGATGAAAATTTATTTGTGATATTGTAGATTTTGTAGATAATTTTTAAATTGTGAATAAACAGACGTGGCTTATAACTTTATTATAATACGAGATTCAAGCAAGCAAGGAAGCAAGCAATCAACCAACCAACCAACCAAGGACGCCCGGGCGGTCTGCAGAATTTTATAAATATATCAGAACGGTTCTCGGTGTTGCCCAGTCGTAAAATATTCTTAAATATTATATTTTAATTCATGCAGATTATCTATGCATTATTATAGAGAAAACTCTTTATCTATTATTATAAAATTTTACCAAATATATAGTTGTAAGATCAAAACTAATATATATATATATACATATATATTATACATATATATTTTATATATATACTTCCGAATAAAATTAGCTAACAATCAACTGGTATGGAAACCTATGATTATAAGTCTTACAAGATATTACTGGCAGTAATATTCTATAAGTACTATCCCACCTAAATAAGAAAGTTAACGAAAAGGATATAAAAATTCACATCCATGTGAATTTTTATATCCTTTTCATTAACTTCCCTTACTCTATGGCATTTAAATACTTAAACAACTTTTAATTGTGATTTTCCATGTCTCACTGACTTTAGCAAATAAGGTGTAAACCATTATAAATATTTGCTAATATTTTTTCTTCTGAAGAGATGGTAGACTTCGAAATCCTATAGGATAAGGAGTTATAATATTTCAAATGTATTCTTTGTCTTACATAGAATAATAAAAATCTTTTGATTTGAAATTCAAACATTTCCTGCCATAAATTTTTAAATTCATTGAATGACTAAAATGTTATATATATATATATATATATATATATATATATATATATATATATTCTGTAGAAATATATTTTCTTATAATATATACCAATCCTTATTTAAGAAGCTTAATGTAATAACAGAGCAATATAGTGAATAAATGACAAAAAACTATATTCCATATTTCATGATGTTGATCATCTTATAATTTATACCTTTAATTCAGTTGACTTTTACAATTCTTGACAGTATCTGTTTCGTAGCGCAAAATCAATCACTTAATTATTATATCAATCAGTGAATCTATTGTCCTTAACTCATCAGAAGAAATAGCAACAATCAATCCGTCGAAAGGAAATAAAGTGTCACTTGACATGATTAAAACCCAAAAATTGGAAGAGAAGCTGCATATACTTTTAATATGTTTCCATTACGCCATTTTGAATTTTACCAGTCACTAAACCCAACTATTCGTTCTAAGTATCTACATAAATTTATGAATCTTCTACCAAAATGTTCTATTTAATAATTAGTAAATTTATTAATTCTAATTTGTGAATACATACTTATGAAAATAACATCAATAAATTATAAACTATTATACATGTTTACGAAACTAACCGAAAAAACAATACATATATATATATGACTTGAGTGCCATCAGCTTGAATCGAAACTGAAACATATATATATGCGTATATATATGTATATATATGTATATATATATGTTTATATATATATGTATATATATGTATATATATATGTTTATATATATATATATATATATATATATATATATATATATATATATATATATATATATATATATTAATTATTCCTTAACTCTGCATCGAATGGATACCATAATAAGAAGTGAGGAAGCATGGCTTTGGAAGTCTTTTTACCCGAATTCGATGTTCAGCATGTTAAAAATATACCTTTTGTTGTAAAAATCTAATGGAAAAACATCTGAAGAAGTTGGTGGGGGCAGGATATTTTTATGGACACATAAATCGTAAAATTTCATTCCCACTAATGAAACAGCTGTAATGGAAAACAAATCCAGGAAATAAACGAACGTTATAAAAAGGTGGCGTGAGTCTTTGAATTTTCAACAATACTATATATGCTCTGCACTTATTAAATAGACACGTTGAGCTTAACACAAAATTAACGGTGACTGATTTTTAAAATAACAATCTGGACCGTTAAACGAAAACGGTATACTTTGAAATTAACGATATTTAAAAAACATACTTTATATATATATATATATATATATATATATATATATATATATATATATATATATATATGACTTAAATACCATCAGCTTGAATCAAAACCAAAACATACAGGTGTCCACCCTCATCCCTTAGTCTCTAAGCCACACACACGCACACACACACACACACACACACATATATATATATATATATATATATATATATATATATATATATATATATATATATATATATATATATATATGCATAAAAATAAAATAAAGATACCAGCGATGGTTGACGTTATGTTGTTTTGAAAAAAGAAAAATTGAATGAATTTATGAAATGATCAATTCCCTATATTAGGGGCTACATGGTAGAAGCCCTTTCTTTGCGTAATAGTAAAATAATAATCAAAGAACAAAATATCAAAACAGATCCTGGTTAACCGTTTTTCCTTAATCCTTAAATAATTCAACAAAATGAATAAGTTTAGAGGGAAAAAAGTGTACATTTATTTAACGTATTTTTTAAAGTGTATATGTAGACATTGAACAACCCAACCTTCCTATACACACACATAGTTTCCTTCCCGATATGGGTGGGATTCTAACACTGTTTCCTTTTCATTTTCGTATGGTCTATGATCGTTTTCTTTTGGGTTTTTTTTTGTTTTGTTTTTGTTTTGTTTTTTTTTTTGCATTTTTCCTTTTAATATCCTGAAGATTTCCTCTGCAATAGGGACGAAACGTTGATCATTTCATAAATTACAACATATATATATATATTAATTGTTTTTTTAGTTATTGATATTCATATTACAAACCTTTTTTTCTATTTATTTAAAAAGAAAATACAACTTTCTTATATATGGGTCGTTGAATTGCATTTATCTGCAAAATATCTAGCTACTTGCATATTCTTTTAAATATTCATTTTAATTAATTCCCTATTAATGTTTTCGGTTTTCTTATGGGATGATCATCTTTAGTTACGTATTATGTGTAATTATATTCATGTAGGTATTCTACATGATTTATACTTGCGTAATATTTGTGTAAATAGCTTACAGTAAACACAAAACTCATTCTATATATATTTATGTATGCGTACATTTATCAAGACACAGAGGCCACTCGAGGATAAGGGTTAAAGCGTAAACAGTAGTCAATGTGTCAATATCATAGTAATCGTTAGTAGTGTACATTAGGTAACTTGGATTACTTAAGAGGAACGGCTCATCAACAACTTGTTTTAGTTGGACTTGAAGGCGACCATTTTGTAATGAGCTGGAAAGCAGGCAAATGGAAGACAGTTCCAGAAGTGTACAGTCGAAGAAAGAAGCTTTTTTCATCGAATTTACGTTTAGGTTTAGGCAAAGATAAAGAGTGGAGGAAATTATTGATAGTGTTTTCAGCTAGACGAGTGTTTCTTGTGAAAGTTTGGTGAGGGGGGGGGGCATAGATTGGAGGTCAAACGAGGCTTTGTCATGAAAAGAACGATAAAGCAAAGACAGGCTCTCAATGTCTCTTCTGCGAGAAAGAGGTTGCAAGGAAGAGAAAATGGCATCCCTTACTAGGCTACAATGTCTATTTTGAACTATGTCATGGCAGGATCAGCTTTCTAGCAGCTACTGCCCAGATGTGGTAACAATACTCCATCCTTAGACGTACCTGGCTCTTATAAAGGTTGAGAATTACATCAGCATGAAATATCTACTGGAGAATCTCACAATTTTTCAGCAATCTTGGTAACGGATTTGATGTACGTGTTCGATCTCAGATCAGGAGTAAAGGTCAAGCCCAGAAGCTTGTCAAAACATGTAGCCCCCCGAAGACGAGGGTCATTCATTTCAATTCATGCCAGATGGGGATCAGAGCATTGATGATGCAAAGATAAAATCTTTGTTTTAGATGCATTAAAATAACCAGCCACTTCTTTCCCCATTTTACCACGCGCTCAGGATCAGAAGAGAGAGAATCAGAGAAAACTTGGTCGTTTACGGCCTTTGATGTGCTACCATAGCTGGTAGTGTCTTCAGCAAAAATGTCTACGAATGATCTAAGGATGTGATTTGGAAGATCATTGATGTAGATCAGGAAGAGAGTTACTCCTGAGGGACTCCAGCATTAAAACTATGAGCTTCTGATTTCTACCTATCAGCCACTACACTTACGAACCTATCAGAGAGAGAGATCACTTAAAAATTGAGAAGACATTTCCAGCTATACCATAGGTGAAGATCTTGTGATGTAGATCTTTATGCCATACCCTATCAAAGGCTTTTGTTATGTCAAGAACAATTGCCCTAGAACGAAAGCCTCCGTCGGGAGATTTGCTAATCCTATGAGATATATCAGTAAGCACACTAGCAGAACGGAAACCATATTGCATGTCACTAAGAAGGTTATTTTATGTTGAGGTGGTTGACAACTTCTCTATTAAACAGATTCCAGTAACTTGCTCATCATGCACGGGAAACATATTGGTCTGTACTGAGAGGGAGATGGCCGATCACTTGCATTCTTAAATACAGGACATACTGATGAGATTTTCCAGGGTGTTGTGGAGCAATTCTCCTTAAGACAATGCTTAAACAGCTTTGTAAGTATGGGAGCTAGTTGTGGTTGACGTTTTTCAGCACTAAAATTTGAATGCCGTCAGGGCCAGTTGCTTTACTGGAATCAAGGTTCTTGATTAACTTGGCAACATCACGCACAGATATTTGTATGTCGCATGGCGTGTTTTCTGATACAGGAGGTAATACGGGGGTGGCGGCCTTAGTCGCATAGGGTAGAATTAGCTGCAACGTTCTTGGCAAAGAGTTTGGCTTTGTACGATGCTGACGAGATGATCTCAGGTCCTTTTATAATAGTTGGGATAGAGTACACACTTCTATTCGGGACCCTGTTTGGTATTTCCCAAAACTGGTGGTAATCAAGCCGCTGCTCAGTCACTTTGAACTTGACGGACTGAGCATACAGCTCTCTCACGTTCTTTTACTCTTTTATGGTGGTTACTAGCAGTCCTTAAAGCGGCTTTAGTCTCAGTACATCTGTTAAGTTGGAAGCAATGGAAAAAGTGATTTCTGTGTGCAATAGCAGCAGTATATTCCGGAGAGAACTACGGCTTACTGTTAGATTTTCCTAGAAATTTTCGAGGGTATGGAACGGTCTAAACCTACAATTAACGATTCCGTCAGGTCTTATACTATAGAGGACATATCTTGTTTTAACATGGAACGCAGAGGTAGGTTTGATATAAATGTACGGAAGCTATCCCAGTCAGCCATAGAGTATCGATATACTGTACGATGAAGAGGTACGTCTGAGGACATGTTACATTTCGTTTTTATCTTAACTGATACAATAGAGTGGTCGGAAGATCCCAGTGGGGACAAAACAGAAGATGGACATAGCTCAGAGCAAGTTGTGAGGAAACGATCTAGGGGACTTACATACTGACCATCAGTATCGACCAAACGGGTAGGTTCGCAAGCAATCTGAGTGAGGTCATAAGCAATGGAGAAATCGTGATAGGAGCTTTCCTCATCATTTGTCTTGTTTGAGTTCGGTAACGATTCCACATTGTGAACATTGAAGTCTCCACAAACGTGAATGTTAGCCGAAGGATGATCAGACAGGATGTGTCAATTTTCTCAGATATGCTCTTAAAGATTATAACTCCGCTGCTGTGGGGGCGATAGAGGGCAAATATAAGCGCAGTAGTGTAAGTGCTACCCGGAATCACACATAGGGTAATTTAGAGTCTTCTCTTGAGATGTCTCTACCACATGGAAAGCCATTTTTAATGTAGGCACATATTTCATGCCTATGGCGATCTACCTACCAAACACCTCTGTGAGTTTTTAGTCTACAGACATGAAATTTCATATAACGTGTATTTGAACCCATGTGAAACTTTATATTTGGGTTTAAGCTGGGAAAATCTGTGCAAAAATATGAAAATTTTAAAAATGGTATTTATCAGATGAAGGTCAAACGACGGATTTGCGAATTTGCATGCAAGACGTAATAGCTATTGGTTCATGTTTTAATTTTTAGCGTTGTAGTAAACATGCCTTCATAGTACAGTCATTAACATCCAAGGAAAAGTAAATCATAAGCTAAACGCTTTGTTTTCGATTCTTAATGGTGGCGCAGGAGTACATTTTGTTTTTATTTTTAACTTTTTAAATGATTAATATATAATGGGTACAATATAATATAATATAATAATAAATATGAAATCTGCCTTAATCAAAATATCATATTTAAGCGTATTTTACGACCGAGTAATGCCGAACGGTATATATATATATATATATATATATATATATATATATATATATATATATATATATATATATATATATTAAATTTGATGAGATTCTATTTATCTGATGAGTTTAGGTAGAATAGATTTAAAAATTTATATAATAATTATATGGATAATTCTGCGCTACGAAACAGGCGCCGTCAAGAATTGATATTTAACATGCTGAAAGAAATAAACGGTAAGATGGGCAACATCTCACAATTTATAATATACACTTTTTATCATTTATTCGTGTATACCCCGTAGTTACATCGATCTTCATAAATTAAAAGATTGGTATAAATAAAGGGCGAAATATGTTTGAATACGCATATTTTTCCATAGAGCTACACACACACACACACACACACACACACACACACATATATATATATATATATGTATATATACACACACACACATATATATATGTATGTATATATATATACATATATATATGTATATATACACACACACACACACATATATATATATATATATATATATATATATAAAGTGAAATTATATGTAAACATCAGTAAAATCGTTCACAGATTAATCTATGTTTCCACAATATAATTGTCTCATCAGGGATTCAACAATTACCTTCGATGAAACGTAGATTTTCGCGTATGTTTATTTTTTTCATCTATATATATAAAAGCGAAAATGTGTGTATGCATGTATGTTTGTATGTATGTGTGTTTGTCTGTCCGCTAAAAGCTTTCGACAGACACAACAAAAATTCACAAACTTGGTATCATATTGAAGCCCCATCCTTCGCCCGAAAATTATCGAAAAGTTGGCCAAAAACCTTAATTTTTCACCCCGAAATCGACAATTTTCGACCGGGGGGGGGGGGTCAACAAAAACGGTCCTCTCGTGACGACGACCGGTTCTATGCATGTGTCAGATGATGTCATGACCTGATTTACTTTAAATAGTTGAAGAACTGACTAAATTTCATGTACGTCGTGTTAGCTCAGTTGGTTAGCGCGTTGGGTCATTATCTAAACGTTTTGGGTTGGAATCGTGGTGTGAGATGTCTTTTTTTTCGATTTTTTTTTTTAATTTAAATATTGAACCAGTGTTATTTAAGCCATTCTTCACGTAACGTTCGTTTTCTTGTTTTTTTTTTTTACTTCGCTTATCCACCCCCGACCACACACACAAAAACACCCGGGTACCCACCGATTTTTTAAATTTTAATATCGAAACAGTTTTTTTTAACGTTCGTTTTTCAGATTTTTACATTTAACATCGTTTGTTTGCCTTACGTTAGTTTTTTTGTGTTTTTTTTCGATGATTTGATTACCCCCCCCCGCTTAAGTTTTAACGTTCGTTTTTATGTTTTCTTGTTTTTACTTCGCTTATAACAAACAAACCTGGTCATTGACCTCATTAAAAACAATTGCTGAATAGCTAGTGCTTACGCCGTCGTCGTCGGTCGCAACGCTCGCACAAAATCTTATCTCTACGACTTCCGTGCGGGCACCTGTCAATTTTGTGCTTGTCTTAAATAAATTCAAACATCTTTCAGTAACTCATTCTGGCTGGCCGAACGGTTCATGTTTTTTTCACATTTTATTTTCCAACTTCACCTCAGATCCTACCAACTTACCAAAACTTTTTACCTCCCCCCCGGTTTCTTTTTTTATTTAAGAGCACACACACCTCGAAACACCCGGGCAACGCCGGGTACCCCCGCTAGTATTTATATAATTCCTCTTTTTAAAGCTCCACATATGTATTTAAGAAAAGATTTTTTCTTAGTTTAATATGTGCATTTAATATATATATGAATGTACAAATAACATTCCGCCATAAAATAATATAAAATTTAAATGTTTTTCTTCCCTATGTTAATGACCGACCTGCAAAGTCAAACGTGTCTTTGCAACTGGGTTCGAATCCTTTGACCAGCAGTAATTATCATTTCCTACACTGAAGATATTAAACACTAGTATCTGTAGGTAAAAATATTAAATATTTAATATATATATATATATATATATATATATATATAGTCTTGGAAGTTTTTTAACCCTTAAAACTATATTAAATAAAGAAAAATTCATTTTTATATTTTTTATCATTCGAAAACTATTTAGTCAGTAAGTCATTTAATTACCTGCAATCAATGCATCAACTTGCTCTCTCGAATTCACTATTAATGGTAATTTAAAGGATTATCAGTTGTTTACCATGAAACACTGTTTCGGGGATATATATGTGTGTGCGTGTGTGTGCGTGTGTGTGTGTGTGTGTGTGTGCGTGTGTGTGTGTGTGTGTGTGTGTGTGTGTGTGTGTGTGTGTGTGTGTGTGTGTGTGTGTGCTGCAACGAATATGTTTCTCCCTGCCAAAATGTAATTGGTTGATGCAAGGCAAAATACGAACGAGTATGCAGTCATTTTAAGCAAAGCTCCGCGAATTTGGACTTCTTAAGCGGTTCGGCCTTCCAAAATTGTATTTAGCCTTTTTCAAAGCGTAACCTACGAACTAACTAAGGAAGTAACAATAGTGTGTGGATGGTGTTTCTTTATAGTTGTTCGTCACTCTCAACAACTTGATTTAATAGATCATCTTTCAGCTGTTGATTCGTTGTTGGCTTGTTGGCATAGACTTACATTTGAAATGATCCTTTCTGCCAAGAGAAAGAAACCTAAAGGCGTCGATTCCCATTATCATTGTTGTCGATTGACTTCGTTGTTTCAAGAGATAACGCGACCTGAAAATTTCTCATTGTATAAAGTCATTGTTGCATGAGCTGTATGGCACGCGGGCTTGTCTTGCTGAGACCATAAATCTACGACATCTATAGCGTTCAATGCAGGCCATAAAAAGTTGGTTATCATGGCAAGTTATCGTTCGCCTGCCATTGTAATAGAATTCACGGCATCATTTAAGGAGAAATACCACTCACTGATCTTCTAACACAAAAAAAATGCATATCTTTCACTCTATAATAAAGATCTACTTGCATTATTTATATACCTTTGTCTCCCTGTTAGGCTTCATTAAACATTGGCAGTTATGTTCCGAAAAGAATTCGTTTCTCTATCCTCATCTCCTGAGAGGACACATACAGAAAAAAAAGCTTTATTAGAAGCATTAGTACTTTTATGAGGAATATTAAATGGCACGCTTACTATTATAGTTCGGATTTTTTAACAGTGGAATAATTGTTTGTATTATTTGAATTAACTGGACTAATGTTCTCATCTTGAGTGTCATTGTATGATTTAGAAATAATACCTCCTTGTGTTTTGTTTGATAATTTTTATCATTTCATTTTTAACTAGCGGTTGTGTCGCGTCGTTACACACAACACCGAGTCAAACACAAAATCGAGTACACTCAACATCAAGTACACTCAACATCGTCTTACCATCAACGCTTACCTTGTGAGCTCGGAGTATGGGAAATTCCTATATGGACAAAACAAAATCACTGAAAAAACAAAAATACCCTAACTAAGGGTAAAGATAATGAGTAAACGTTGGATAAAATGATGGTTAAAATTATTACGAGTTGCCAGGATTATATATGGGTGGGTGGATGTATGTGTATGTGTATATATGTAGATGTGTATATGTATATGTGCTCCTACATGTGTTTCTGTATATATGCGTATGTGTGTGTATGTGTGCATGTGCCTAAGGCGAATGCGTGTGTATGTGTGTGTATATATATACATATATGTATATATGTGTGTGTATGTATATGTATGTGTGTGTGATTGTATGTGCGCGTGTGTGTATATATATCATCTGTTATCTATTTTCCATTTTGTTTGTGTGTGCGCGTGTACTTATGTTTGGGTGACTGAATACATGTATGTATGTGTGATTGGTAAAGAAAAGGAAACTTTAACCAATATGTGTGGGTTGTGTGAGTGGATGTCTGTGTGTGAGTGCGTGTGTGTGTATGTGTGTGTATATACATGGGTGGGTGGATGTATGTGTGTATGCGTGTATATGTAGGTGTGTGTATTATGTATATGCCTACATGCGTATGCGGGTGTATATATACATATATCTATCTCTATATATATGTGTGTGTGTGTATGTATATGTATGTGTGTGCGATTGTGTGTGTATATATATCATCTGTTATCTATTTTCATTTTGTTTGTGTGTGTGCATATACTTATGTTTAGGTAACTGAGCATGTGTATGTATGTTTGGATTGGGAAAAAAAATCTTGATGCACACACATTCACACACACACACACACAAAAGACAACTCTCGCCTTAACACACAGGCACACACTGATACACACATACACACATATCAAAAAAGAAAGAAAATCATAAAATTCCATAAAAATCTTCACCAAATAGACCGAAAGTCCCCTCGTCTACTAAAGGGACTTAACTCTGATTGAACTCTTGAGCAACACACCGACTATTGGTGACAAAACGTCTGAGATTGGCATTTCTCTGAAAAACACAATCAGTGTTGTTAGAGTTAAAATGTTTTCCAAAAAGTCATTTCAAACTTTCACTTAAAAAAAACCTTTATATAAAAATATCTGAAGAGAGCTGAACAAGGCTTGAAACGCGTTATAAAAATATTTTAAAATAAAAAAATGATAAAAGTCTTAAAAACCTACAATTATTGATGGCTACACTCTTATATATATATATATATATATATATATATATATATATATATATATATATATATATATATAGATCATTCAGAGACCAACTATTTCGCTGCATCACAGTTCTTGCCCATTGTTAGACCAACACCCATGTATATATTACTACGTCTAAATGCATTAATGAGTTGTAGGCGATGCCACAATTGATTGTTAATGACTATATTTATATGAGAAAGAGAGAAAGGGAGAAAAGGAGAGATAACATGAGAAAAGAAACGGTTTGCTTTGAGTGTTTTGTTTTACGATATATCAACCCTTTTCAGATTATATATTATACAATGCCGAAATTGTTCATTTTGATAAACGTTTTTACCCATCAATTTCTTCATATCATCAAATATTAATGGTGTTTGATTTGGTTGTTTTGTCTTTAGGCATATAAACCCTTTCGAGATATTTATGGATTAATCCGGTCAATTTGGTAAACGTTTTTATGCTTCACGTTTTTGGGGTTTTTTTATATCTTAAGATATCTTTCATTGCATCTGGTTGTTTTGTAGAAGAAACATTGTTGTTTTCGTTTTGGGTGTTTTAGAGAATAAGATTGCAAAAAGTAAGAAAAAACAATAACATGAATGTTTGGTGCACTTTAAGTCAAGAAGCCAGTATCTTACGACAACCTGATCTGATAGCACCAGATAAATAAAATGGTACAATTTATTACTACTTTCGCACACTCGTTTTCTTTTTCTTTTTTTACGTTTATGTTCCATTTCGCATTATATACTTTTTATCTATTTATCCATATCTATATCTATCTCCTATTTATCTTTATATATATATATGTGTGTGTGTGTGTGTGTGTGTGTGTGTGTGTGTGTGTGTGTGTGTGTGTGTGTGTGTGTGTGTGTGTGTGTCTATATCTTCATTATACTCCCCTTCGTCTCTTTTCTTAATAATTCTGTATGTGAGGAGGATAAAAGATGGGCAGACTGTGGCGATTTTTTTCCTTTATTCCTGCTTCTACTTTTTCTATATCCCTTCTTCCTTTCGCTCTATACTTCTCTTTCTTTTATCTAGTCTGTTAAAGCGAGAAATACAGAGATAGAAAGAGAGAGAAAGAAAAAAGAGAATGAAAGAAAGAGGAGTTTATGAAATCAACTTGCTATGCTAACTTATCTTATTCTGTTCTTGAGTCAAGATTCTGCCATTTTGAAAATAAATACTGTTTTATTACCGAACGTCAAAGAACGGTCACTATTAATTAACAAAGTTCAAAGGTCAATCTTTCAAAAGCTAATTAAAGACCATACACTCCCGTTGGCCTTAAGATATATAAACACAAGTAAAAGCGACAGAATTTTTAAAAATATATTTTCTTAAATAATTGTTAAGAATGAAAATATATACAAACAAGATTATAAAAAGCAAAAGTTCAAACGTTTTCCAGAAAAATACAAAAGGCGTTCCAAAAGTAATGCCTCCTATTTTTTATTTCTTCTCAATGGATCAAAGGGGATTGAAAATTGCATTGTTATGATGACTGAGTTTATGCATTCATTACCTGAAAGTTTCATCTGTCTGTTGCAGATATTGTCTGCGTGGGGCTTTAAGAAAGCAATACTTGTCATGATCGTTCGCCAGAAGCAGAGATGCATCATTGAATTCCTCTATGCAGAAAAATTGAACCGATCAATATTCACCGGCGCCTGTTGAACGTTTACAAATCCGATGCACTTGATATTAGCACAGTTAGGCGATAGTTTCGTTGATTTCAAAATGGCAACAGAGATGTGAGTGACAAACGGCGCTCCGGACGCTCATGCACAACCACCACCTCATCGTTGGAAAATGTGCATTGTGAATAGTGGTCGATATGTACAAACATTTATTCTGAAGTCCAAAAGGTCGCTCGTTTTATTTGTACCACTCCCGTTTTCGTAGTTCTTTAACTGTTTTTAGTTAAAAAAAAACAAAAAACAATAGGATACATTTTTAAACGATCTTCGCAATGTCATAATATGAATACTGCGTCCGAACTATTGATGTTATTAGTTAATATCTCCAGTAAATGCACGAGTTTGTATGTTTAACGCCATATCAACCTTTTTTGTAACCCACTATGGTTGGTCGATTATTGTATTTTGCTGCATATTAAAGCTATTTAGGCTATGTTATATTGGAAATGCAGATACGTTTGATATATGAATAATGTTTGGAGTATGTTTTAGCATGTGTATATTTTTAATGAAAAATAAAAATAAAAAACTTAACTTAAATTTAAATATTCATCAGGGTTTCATTTTTATTTCAGGACTTTCTCAAAATGATCGATTTGAAGAAATAATATACAAAATCTTTAATATTTTTTTAATATTTAGGGCGCTTTAATGAGAAAATATTGTTTTCCAAACAAAACAGTCGCTAAAATTCAAAATAAGTGTGGTGTAATTATGATGTGAGAAGATTTTTTTCAGAACAAACCAGAACCGTTGTAATTAAAATGTTTGCTGCGTTGATGAAATAATGTGTCGTTTTTGTTTGTTTGTTTTTTTGTTTTGTTTTGTTTTTGTTTTTTTTTATTTTGTTTTTTTTTTGCTTTTTTTTTGTTTTTTGCTGTTTTTTCTTTCTTTTTTGTTTTTATTTTTTATTTTTTTGCTTTTTTTGTTTTTTTTTTTGCTGTTTTTTTTCTTTCTTTTTTGTTTTGTTTTTTTTTTGTGTAGTTTTTTTTTCTTTCTAAACTACTCCATTACATCGGTATTAAAATACCGATGTAATGGAGGAGTTTTTTTGGGGATGTAGTGTAAAATAACTAACCTGTAAGTAATGTTAAAGTTTATAATAAATGATGATTCTTTTATACGTATTCGACTGGATTTATTTAAAATTAAAATAATAAATTTAAATACATTTTTAAGTAGTCTGTAAACGATACATTCTATTTAACCATATATGAAACCATGAAATGTACTACTATTTATGCTCAGAATGTGCATGGAAGTAATAACAACAAAAAAGGTGACGCTGTGACATAACGAAAACCGTTATTTTGATAAAAAATTAGGGGTTACACCAGAGAACGAAAGTTGATAAGAAAACCACGTGACTTCCTGACAATGGGAATTTTCTTGTATTCCCGGTGATACCTCAAGCAAAGAGGGCGGGCTAAATGTCAGGAGACAAGCTAAATATTTGTCTATCTATTACTCCGCCTTTATCTTGCGAATGCCGTCATTTAAAACAGCGGTTTTCTTTGTGTCTGATTTTCCAGCAAGTTTTATTGAAGAAGTGACGAATTCCTTCCTAGGATGAAAACAGAAAATGTTTCAGTATAAATTACCTTGAATAGAACTTTATATAAAACGTCATAATGAATTCTATTTCTCCACCCCCTCGCCCTCTCCCTCTCTTTTTTCTCCCATTGGTGTGATGAATGACATCATCTTTTTGTGACATCATAAACTGTGCACTTCAAGAAACGATGGCAAACAAACAAAAAATAATTCCCAGAATTTTAGTAGCATACAGCGTAAAAATACATTTGTGGAAGATGATCTATAATTTTTAGTTTTGTTGATAGCTAACAATCAATAAATATTTATTATATTATCATTACTGTCACGAGTGTAAGATTTTGCTTTAATCAAAATCAAGTAAATGAGACAATTAAAAGAATCGTTTTAGGCATCAGAAAATAGCCACAATTTTTTCCGATACCGATTTCGATACTCTCTAAAGTTGGGATTTCCGGTTCCAATTAATCACCCCCACTCACTAATATATATATATATATATATATATATATATATATATATATATATATATATATATATATATATATATTTGTTTTGTTTTACATATATAGTAATATGCCGCTACACATTCATGAGCATGTTTTGGTCCGCCAGTTACAAGTAACTAGATAATTCTTCATGCGTTATAGGTCTCTAGTTACTCATAACTGGGCGACCGAAACATGCTCGTGAATGTGTAGTGATATATTAATGCTTCTGTAAAACAAATAAAAAGAATATTTTGCCCTTCTTCCATATTGCGCACTCTTGCATTAACCTCGATTAAACTTCATTGGTTGCTTCACCTCTGTAAAATATTAATATATATATATATATATATATATATATATATATATATATATATATATATATATATATATCCGTTGTGTCAGATGTAGCCGTTCAGTTAAAAATCCGATATCAAGAACTCGATCTGGCGACTATACAAACTCACGATCAATTCCTTACATTTTTACATAGTCTTTTATACAATTCTATATTTTAGTTAACACAATGCAAACATAAAACAATATAAAACTATTTCATATTTTATATTCATGAATGAATAGATGTATTGTTTTCAGAGATTTATCTTACCATAGCATTCTCTGATTGCATTAGGCATGCCCAACTTAAGTTAATTATATTAGGCCTTTGTCGAAATGCAGAGCTTCGGGCAAATCGGAGATTTTACTTAGTGGAAACTACAGGGAGTCGAAATGTAGGTTCAAGATTTTAATTTTGTTAAAATTTTAAATGAATTCACCAAGAGTCGCTTGCATAAAACAATTGCTCGTTGAGTGCACTTCAGGCAAAAAAAAAAAAAATGACTTCCGCTTTGACTACAAATACTGAATCTTTCGTAGTCTGTCCTTTTGGCAATAATTAGCTAAGAAGGCGCTAGGTGCACATTTCTATAGTAACCATATTGCGTATTCACATAAATACTACATACGTGTGAACACATACACACATATGTGAACGCACACACAGATATTCATATATACACCATATATATATATGGTGCGTATATAAAAACGACAGACAACCACAAAATTCGCACATAAGCCTGAAGAGTCCTAGAGTGGATGAAACGCGGAATATTCAGTGTAGCTTAATCGCCATATATATTTTATAACTAACTAACTAGCTCTACCTACGTATTGAGCACTTTTGAAGTAAATACTTAAAGTTTACGCATAAATTTATACTTTCGTATATTCATTTTATGTGAGTAAATGAAGTAGTTATATATATATACACCATATATATATATACACCATATATATATATATATATATATATATATATATATATATATATATATATATATATATATATATATATAAAGTAATGTGATTGATAATTTAAAAATCAAATTATAATTAAATTAATAATAAATTAATTTAATTATAATTTGATTTTTAAATTTTAAATTATCAATCACATTACTTAATATTGAATTAGCTCTAGGACATTTAACTATCGAGCTTATTATATATCTAAATTACAACGAGCACTTTCTATTTCCTTTATTTTAATTAAACTAGTAATTTCACTGTTACATTAAAATACACTCAGCTCTTTAGACTATTGTTCTAATCTCCTTTAAATTATATATATATATATATATATATATATATATATATATATATATGCGCGTGTGCGTGTACATTTGTGTGTGTATAACGAATAATAAACAATACACACGCATAACATACATACTAGCTAACTCTCTCTCTCTCTCTCTCTCTCTATATATATATATATATATATATATATATATGTGTGTGTGTGTGTGTGTGTGTGTGTGTGTGTGTGTGTGTGTGTGTGTGTGTGTGTGTAACGAATATTAATTAAATGAGTAGATTTTTATTACCAAATAATTATTTATATAGTAAGTTATGAAAACATGTATGGTAATTGCCATATATATTTCCATAACTAACTACATAGCTCTGTTAACGAATTGAGCACTGCTAAAATAAATACTGGGTATCGATGCATAAAATGTTGTATCCCTTTGCAAACTTATAAATTATAACGATGAGTCATAAGAGTTCTGTCTCTCTCTTTATCTCTCCTCCCCGTTTCTTTGTTTCCTCATCACTGTCCCTGTATCTCTATTTCTTTTTCTCTGTCTTTTCTCTCTGTACGATAGCTCTTTGAAAAACAAGACAACAGAAAGCTTGGCGTTGTTATCCTTCACCTACTTACTTTTTTCTTGCGACGATAGATTTTCTTCTTTTTTTTATGAATCGCATGATTTTATTTACGATTTATATAGGAAATAATTATAAATATGCTAAGTCTGTAAGAAAAACATCTTTTTATTTAAAATGGTTTAATTCAATAAACATAATATAAATATAGATACCAAATTTAAAAAAAATTATTTTTACAAAAAATCAATCATCGGGAAATAAAGGAATTTAGGAACCCGACAAATAGGATATATTTAAAAAAAAAAAACTTTTTTAAATGGCTTAGGGCTCCCCGTAGAAACGTTACATAACTCTGTTCTTAAATAAGGATACGAAAATTAGGCGATACATTAACATTTAAATGGGCTTTTCCGTAACCACAACCAAGGTAAATGTTTCTCGCATATTTTCCCCGTTAGGGATCCCCCTCCCTCTTTTTTCTTTCTATTCAAAAAATGATACATTGCCAAAAGTGTGTTTATTCATAAAGTCTCAAGAAATGCTGGTTTTTGAAAATTTTCAAACGATATAATGCTTGAAATTGTCGAACTGGACATTGAAACAATAGTAATATGATATAAAATACACATTTTGTTGCCATCAGCACCTTGTATTGAAGTCTTGATTTTTCACATACAGTATATTAATGCTCAATTATGAAATGTGATAATTTTGCAGCTTAACCCTTAAGTCGACCTTTTTTTGGCTTAAAACCTATTGGTATATGAAAATTTACTGAATTACACGAACTCAGTATATTACAAATAAGTATATATATATATATATATATATATATATATATATATATATGTGTGTGTGTGTGTGTGTGTGTGCGTGTGTGTGTGTGTGTGTAGAGAGAGAGAGAGAGAGAGATTAAAGGTATATATCTGTTATAACATCGTCTCAGATCATATAACGAGATACATGTAATCAGAATATAAATATATATGCTGCAGTGAATTAACCAATGTTTTGAGATTGTCCAAATACCTAAGCTCAATTTGTTTACACAAAGAGTATTGTTTAATATTCTGCTGGCAGTTTGTATATCACTTCCCAATATGCTCAACCAAGATAGGGAGCATTATAGTCATCCACATACACTATTGTTTCACAGCTCATCAGTGTGGCTAGACAAGCAACTACCTTAAGCCAAAACGACAGTCGGAGCTTCTAACCGTTGCGCTATTCGGCTACTACTGTGCGGACAGTCAATTAACAATGTTTTGTCCAAATGCCTCTGACCGGCCGTAATTGTAACTGCCTGCACTGATTCCCGAAAGAATGAAACACTAGTGTATATAGGTATTAAAAATAATTACAACAGTAATTAGGGCTATGACAAGAGAATTTTTTTTAATTGTTTTGACTCTCGAGTATATACCAGTTAATATCTTATATGTTTTTAGATAGAGTGATGTGGTTCGTGATTGATTAACTGTATCTAACAGTGTCGGATATATACTCGAGAGTAAAAACAATTATAAGAATATTCTTTTTTCATAGCCCCAATAATTATATATATATATATACATATATATATATATATATATATATATATATATATATATATCAAAAGATAGTTGTCTCGTATGAGATTCAATTACAAAATGGTAGATTATATTGAATCTGAAGACGAACGCTTTATTTACACAGCCACCGATTAAAAACAATAAAGAAAAGTATACGGCTAAATATAGGATTCCTCAAACAGGGATGGAGTTTTTAAAGTGTAGGTTTCGGCCGGTTTTTTAATATTTGAGAAAGATAAGTATAATGAAAAATACGATTCATTTTTAGTAAAGGATTAGTATAGGAAATTTATTTTGAGGGGTGTAATAAAAACTCAAGTTTAACCAAACACAGTCTTTCAACAGGGCTCAAAAGCCAATCCATCACAGACACAAATAAAACTTCTGCCCGTTTGTTGGAATATATACCTCTAGGACAAAACCAGGGAGTTTACTTGAGATAATCAGCTGTCTATCATCAAACATAAAAACGAAGTGCACCATCCGGTATGAACATTTATTTTGAAAACCTTAAAGCGAGTCGTATTCCTACTATGCAACTTCGTATATGAGTTCCTTTGCTTTTTCAACATTGACACCTATTTAAGCGCACTAGTGGGGTAATCAGATTCTTGATGGCTAAATCCTACGCCATTTATTGGGGGCTCATTCTTCTCTAAATTAAATATTCCTCTCACACAATAAATGGCTCAATAAATGGTAAGTATAACTGGATTGCCCAATCGAAAATGTCTGTAATTAATTTATTTCTACACTTGTAAATTTCAATGCGTTTGAAAAAGAATATCCAGTTAATACATTTACTAAACAACCCACATTAATATCCTAAAAAATCAGCAACTCTTTCTTTTTTACCGATGAGGCAATTTATCAAGGCCCAAAGTCCGGGATTAAAGGTTAAGAAGATGGATATATTGAGTGTTAAGCATTATGAGAGGATTAAAACTAATGAATGAGATAAAATGTAATGAGTTTTGAAAACAGTATATGATAAGTTCTTATTAGCATTAGATTAGCTGTTTCTGAATTATGGAGCTGAGAATTATTGATTCGTATAATTTGATTCTTCGGACCACTGTGCTAATCTTGAGTGTTATGTTCACAACGTTTCGACCGATGTAACCTCCGACCTTCTTAAAGTGTATCTTGTCGAATTCGGGAATGTTTCTGCTAAACTTAGGAATCTGCACGAACTGAACCTATATTTACTTCACGGAGAAAGCATGTTCTCATTCCGTCAGCCATGACTGAATAGCGGTCCTAAATTTTTTATTTTATTTTTTTTTCTTATTACATTTTCACCCAAAACAATGCACATTGCCACTCTGGGACCTAAGTTGCAGGGTTACTATGTAAGGAGTTTAGCAGCAAGATGTCTGTTCACATTACATTTGAACTTCTGCATGGCAGTACACTTGGAGAAGCACGAAACCGGAAAAGAATTCCAAAGTCTAGCAATTCTGGGGAAGAAGCTATTAGAGTAGAAGGTCTTCCTACATCTAGGGATATTCACTGTGTAGGGGTGGGACTTCGCTGCTTGTCGAGTTTGCCGGGGGTATTTTTGTCGAGGGGGCACAACGGCTTGTAGTTCGTCAGAGCAAACCATTCGCAATTGTATTTTTGGTCGCCAACAGTGAGAATTGGACCTTCAACTTTCAACTTTCAAAAGAATATCATTTTATAGTTGAATTTTTTCCAAGTACTTTAACCACTGCAAAACCTTGTGATAATGAAGATGAGAATAATATGGATTAGCTTTCAAGAAAGTCTTGTGGCCATGTATTTCACCGATGGGCAGATCTTGTAAAGAATAATTCGTAATTCCGTTTGGTATCACACAAACGAATGAAGATAAGAACGTTATTTGTAGTGATAAAAATGAGTTGTTGCTGTGAATGTCTTGCGTTTTTCTTCAACACATTTTTATAATCAAGCCAAATTATTTAAATCTAAGTTCGAAGTGTATTTGCTCAAATCAAAATCTCTTTTTTATTCAGAAAAACAGAAAAATGTGCGAATCTATATATTATTATGATAGTGTGTGTGTTATTTTGTCTGTCACGCTTACGTCTTTTTTCTTTCGAGTGACTGTTGTTTAATTGTTATGACTTTCCATTTCTTGTAATAAATAATTTTACTAAGAATTCTTCGGTTTCTGCATTCGCCGATGACATCATCGTTTTTGTATCGTGCTTCCGAGATAGGGAGAACTGACAGACGTGCTCACAAAGTTATCACAGGGGCAAGAATCAACTGCAGTAAGTCAATCAGTCCGAGAGTAAGGTGCCTAGAACGGTGACACCATCTTTTCGGATTTATTTTCTGTTTAATAAATGGACCGGTTCAATTCATTGGTGTGTGACTTGTACTGGGCTTCTAGCTCGAGATAAATAGGTCGAAATTACGACCAAAGTTCGAAAAGACGAATACTCGGCGGATGGCGGCGATCAGGCTGGCTTTGGTGTTATAAAAAGCCATGTTGGTGATGTTCTCGACGTATGACCAAATGAAGTAGTCCAGATCACCAAACTCTTCAGCACATCCAGGTACACTTTGGTGTTGACTTTCAAGCCGACTTGTGAGGGTTGCATCATGTGGTTCTCACATGAAACCACACCAAAAACCATAGCCGTGACCGGAAACTTTGTTTTCATCACCTTGGGAACGTCCATTTCATTTGTGAAAATCCAGCGATACATTTTGAGGGTGATGGCAATGGTCCTGTTGTCATAACTTGGATCGGTAAAGAGCATGAGCTCTACAGCAGCGCATCTCCGATCTCGCTTGTTGAACATTGTGTCACTTTTCGACATGATAGAAGGCTCTTATCGCTCTTTGGATTTGTACACAACTGGCCAACTAGTAGATGATTATCAACAAAAAGGTAACCGATTTTCATCAAACAGAAATGAAATCATGTTGTCTTTTTTATGGCGACATTTTTATCGTTCCACTGAATATAATCGCTATGAAGGATATAATGAATGTACCAGCAAATTCAGTCTAAATTTTGTCTGTTTTATATTTTATCATTACTATTAGAATTGCAACCATTGACTTTTGTTGACTAAAAATTCTGAGCAAAAAACAGTTTTAATTAACTATATGTGTTCATCATATTTATTTTCTATATATAATGACGATTTATAATTAACACGATAATTGGATGAATCAGTTTCAGCAAATGAAAATGGTCCTTCTTGTTGGACTCAATAAATAAATGTATTTGTTTGTAAGTTTGCTTTGCTTTGCTTTGTAGTTGAAGCAAAGAAGTAGACTTACTGTTACTTAGAAAAAAAATGAATTGGATTAAATATGATTTGAACTGACGCCATCAAAAGTAATGAACAACAAAATAACCAATAGTCGACAAATCGTAACACTTCTTTTATTTTTGGTTTTGTAGCTCAACCAAAGTTTTTCATTCGGGTGTTTAAGAAATAAGATTCGCATATGCTTGTACAGATCACATCATTCTCAACACCTTGGTCATTTAGTTCTTAATTTTTACTTGCCACCCCATAAGGTCGGTGTTTAATATTGATAAAATCCAGGTGTTTATTAATGCGGAGAAAACCCGGTTCCCAAACAAGGGTACTAGATTAGGACAAAACTAAAAATTGCACCAGTCTTCAAGGATTTCTCTATAACAGACTAAATAGGCGCGTATATTCTCCCTTTTATAGATATATACATTATAATACTAAAACTCCTCGTTCGGTTTCACTAACTTTCACATTTTTAAAGGTATTTGGAGAACGTCGATTTCATTTCGCTGAATCTAACGGACATCTTATTACTTACTCGTATTGTTTCTATAAACTTGGTTTTCTTTTTAATTATTTCCTCTGGTCCTCTCCTTGTATTTTCTAGTACCTGGTCGTTAATGACGCTGAGACTCCTAAAATGCTAGTCTGGTATTTTACTTCTTGGAAAAAAGATCATTCCATGTCTTCGTTGGAGAGTGATGGCTTATCATTTTAGTTAGCTTGTTTGGAGTTCAGGGAATTGAATTCTACTGACGGGGTCTTTTTCAGGTTTAATTTGTCTTAAAGTGATTTTACCTTTCTCTCGGTTTTATTTTGTTGTTGGCATTCGTGATTTATGGACAATCTACAATAGTGTTATTATCAGTGGAAAGTCTGTTATTCTCCTATTTTTAATGACATTCAAGTTATTTCATCTTCTAAGAATGAAGCTGATTTCTTTGCTTGTCTCTTTTGCTGACAATTTTTCTCTTGATGATTCTGGTGCTGTTCTTCAGAATTTTCATTTAGAAATTGATCTTTTGGTTCTGTAATTATCATTTCATAGATGGTTGTTAGGGTTCTTTCTTAGGTCCTGTCTTTCTGATCGAAAATTCGAGTAACTCTTTCTGTTTTCCTATCAATGACAGTGTTCATCAATGCTCTATTCTAGGCTCAACACTGTTTCTTCCTTATATCAATGACATTCCAGAAGAAAATTATTCAAAACAATTAACATATATGCTGATTATACCACTCTATATTCTGGTATTGCTTCTGATCCATCTCTCTCAGATTAGCTGAAATATGTAACTGATCTAGAAGTTGACCAGTGTTCAGTCATTGACTGACGTAAGAAATTGTTTTTTCTTTAATTTTGTTAAAACTTAGTCTGTACCTTTCAATTGTAGGCGTGTACATTTCCTCCTGAGATTCTAATGGATGATATTGCCCTCGATTAGAAATCGACTCTACAGCTTCTTGAACTTTCTTTCTCATAAAATCTTACTCACAGTTCATATAATAGATCTATTGCTCTTTTTACTTCTCGTAAAATCGGTTCTATCTTACGATCTAAACACTTTTTTTATAACGTGAGCTATTCCCCATCCTTACAAATCTACTATTAGACCATGTATGGAGTACTGTCGTCATAGTAGAGTTGCTGAACCGCTGTCCCATGTGAGGGTTGTTTATAAAGTGCAGAAATGTATTTGTAACTTGATTGACCCCCACCCCACGCTTTCTTCTTCTCTGCTGCTTCTCTCCAGAAGATGTTATGTTGCTAGAGTCAGTAGATTTTATAAATACTATTATGGCAGGTTTTCTTCGGAATTGTCGGATCTAGTCCCTGCTTCCTTTGTTTCAGACCGTTTGACTCGTTGATGTAGTGGTCTCCATCAATTCGCTGTTTTGACACCCCATTCTAATACAGCTACCTATTCAAGTAGCTCTTTTACAAAGACTGCAATGTTGTGAAACTCTTTTACTACTCTTTGCCTACAGCTTTGGTCTTTTCAAGACTAAGATCAATAGGCATCTTTTGTATTTGCGATAATCATCTTCCCGTCTTGTTAGCTCCTTACATCAATTTGCTTCACGTCTTGTTTTGAGATATGTCCGTAAAAAAATCAAAATACAACTAAAGTTAACTAACTGAACAAGAAATGTTGTATATCTGTGTTGCAGTTAAAGTCGTTTAATGAAAATAGTCAATAGATTATAGCAGGCATTAAGCGATAAACAAAAACAACTGTGGAAACTTCCTGTCCGACCATCCGCATTATATGCTCTATTGTCAGTGATAACTCATCCCACAGAGGCTTACTTGATCTCAACATTATTCTCACGAATAATTTCTACCCCATTATTCTTATTTTTATATTAGTTATCATCGAAATGATTTGTTCTTAGCTACGAGAAGTGGCAAGAGAAAGAAAGGGATTATAATTTTAAATACCATTGGACACGTAATACGTTAGACGGGAAAATATATACATCAGTAAAAAAAACTGACGAAAGGGTCAAAAGAAATTTTCAAAAATAAATTTGGAAAAAATGATTGGTTTAGAAATTTTGGAAATACAATTTCGTGTTAAGATTTAGGTTATAATGTAAGTCGACTGATAATGAACAATTATAACTATTTGATACACAATAGATGGGTATCATAATTTTCTACCAAGACTTGAATCAAAAACAATAAAAAGTCGAAATAATTATTAAAACGTAGTTTATTTTTAGAATTTTTGGAAATAAAATTTAGTATTTGGATTTTGGTTATAACGGAAGTCAATAGACATACAATAAATCAATTAGAACAATGTGTAAAAGGATAAACCAGTAGACGGATAACTAATTATAACTTGATTACGAAGCACCCGAAACCATGAAAAATATAAAAGTGAAACGAATTTCCATAATGAACGCAGATGCATATTGACTGACTGGCTACTTCCTATTAAGGGTATTTTTTTAGAGGCGGCGAACTTTAAATTAAAACGAATCGCAGAAAAATATTTTTATTATAAAAGTATGCTAGTTAATCGAAATATCAATTTTAAACAGTTATAATTTAAATACAATTTCGGGAATATGGCTCCCCTCGACTTAATATGATGTAATCTGGAAGTTCAATTCTCACAACTCTACGCATTAAATTAGGCTGTATTCTGGTAATAAGGCGTTGAATATTGCATTCCAAGTGGTCTAATCTGTCTGGTTTATCAGCATAGATATTGGAATTTATAGAACCTCCGATCTGTAGTGGAATGGGAACAAAAATGAATGGTCACATTAAATGGTGCCAAAACTAAATTTGTTTCCTTCAATAATTACAAGAAACCTTCTCTACCACCAATATCAATGGCCAAAGACTCTTTATCTGAAAGTATATCTTTTAAACTCCTCGGCCTAACGTTCATAGGAAACATGAGTTGGAACAATTATATTGAGAGCATTGCCAGGACCATTCGAAGAAGGTAGGTTCTCTCTACCGTGGTAGAAAGCTACTAACGCCCGAAAGTATCCGTTACCTCTATAAGGGAATCATTCGCTCATGTATGGAGTATTGTTGTCATATTTGGGCTGGTGCATCTGCTACTAGTCTCTCGCTCTTGGACAAGGTTCAAAAGAGAATCGCCAACCTGATAGGTACTTAACTGTCATCTAAGCTTCAGCCTCTGTCCCATCAAACAAAATGTTGCATCCCTCTGCCTGTTCTACAGGTACTTTAACGGCGAACTGCAAGCACTTGTACCCCCTCGACGTAAATACCCCCGCCAAACCCGACAAGCAGCTAAATCCCACCCCTTCACAGTAGAGATCCCTAGGTGTAAGGAGTCTTCTACTCCAGTAGTTTGTTCCCTATAACCGCTAGACTTTGGAATTCCCTTCCGGATCCCTGCTTCCCCAACTGTACTGTCATGCAGAAGTTCAAGTGTAACGTGAACCGACATCTTGCTGCCCAACTCCCTACATAGTACCCCTGTAGCTTATGTCCCGCATAGTAGCCCCTTACATCAAAGTGGCAATGTGCCTTGTTTGGGGTTAAAATGTAATTTTTTTTTTTAATTTAATTAAAAAAAAAAATTTTGGAATAAAAATCTAATGCGAAAAAAATGGTGGTCACATGACAGATCCATTTTATGAAATCATTCATCAATTGTTTCTCATAGTAAATTGATCATATCGCGTGCTGTGTGAAATGTAGCTTTGTCCTGTTGAAACTAAATGATGAATTGCCAAACCAAGCTGAACTTAAAATAACCCATACTTGCCAAATCTGCAGTTAAAGAAAATAGGCTTATCAATTTAAAGTTCGTCCCTTCTACAAGCACCCTATATGGTGGTGATTGTCACTTATTGACAGAAGAAACCATCTTTCCCTTGCTTTATTGTTGATTACTCAATTATTTTCATGTATTTTTGAATATATATATATATATATATATATATATTTATAATTATGCACACATATACACACTTATACACACACACATATATACATGTGGAGATGTGATCAAGAATGCATCAATTCCTATTTTATGTGCGAACGAAGGTGGCTATTCAGACCAGCCCTGCTTTTACACAGTCTGTTGCAAAGGTCACACTTAAACTGAGATTGAGGGATGCCAACTGGTGCTGCTCTACTGTGGACGCTCATATGACGCTTTAGGCCTCCACTCGGTTTACAGACGACAGAGCAAACAGAACATCTGTGCCCTGCAAAGTTTACCCCATCAAATAAAGATATATATATATATATATATATATATATATATATATATATATATATATATATATATATATATGTATGTATGTATGTATGTATATATATATAATTCATCCAGAGGAAGTCTCGAAATAAAGACGAAACGTTGATGAACACATAACTCGGTTTGTTCCTTTTTATTTTTATTTTTCTCTCTCTCCTTCTCTCTCTCTCTCTCTCTTTATATATATATATATATATATATATATATATATATCAGTATGTGTATACATTGAAATGTCATACAAAGAAACTGTGCGTATTTTGATGCGTTCAATTGTACCCGTGCCATTTCATATATTAAGAAGAAAAAAAATCACATCTTAATAATATTACAATGAAAAAATTTATTAATAAATATGGTGAAAAGAATTAAAAAGATTTTTTTTTCTTCTTCTAAAGCCGTCAATTTCGCTTCAAGTGACGGCTATTATTTTTTTTATTTCTTTTTTACTTATGCTGATAAGACAAGAAATTATAGGTCGGCATTAGGCGGACATTTAAAACTGACGAACAAAAATAAATAAAATCTTTCGTAGATGATGACAATCTGTCAACGAAAGATGTTTCTGGTTGCGTGTTTAACAGTGTCAATCTGAGGTTTTTTTTTCTTGACAAGAAATGTCTGAAATTCTTTTTCATCTTCTTTTGTCATTTATTGTAGTTCTTCATACTGACGAGGTGAATGCTTTTATTTAATATCCGTTCAAAACAATATCCTACATCAACAATATACGTCAGGTGTAACACGTAGCAAGATAGCAGATAGCACACATACGCACACACATACACTCATATACACACACATGCATATAAATGCTGTGTGTATTAGACAGCACTATTTATTTAAACATTGCTAGACAAGAAATATCCTAGTAAATAACAATAAAATAATACATTCCGAAACCAATTAAACAACTGTTAAATACTCAAATCCAGTGACAATGCCTACAGGAACACTCAAAATAGGGACTTGAGCAGCGAGTTATATGTTTATATTGCACTTAAATCCCTGAATGTTAATACAGAATAGAGAGAGACAATTCCAAAGTTTAGCAATTCGAGGGAAAAAACTTTCATTACAGAAGGTACTCCGGCATCGAAGACGTTTAGAATGAAAGTATATTTTTCTTTTGACAAAGGAGTCACCTCTTATTAAGGCGCGGAGGCCACTCAAGGATAAGGATTAATGAATGTACTGTAGTCAATCGGACAATATCGTAGTAATCCCTAGTAGTGGAAATTTGATAAATTGGATAACTTAAGAGGATGACTCAAGAACTTGTTTACATTGGACTTGAAGACAGCCATATTGCAGTCAGCAGGAAAGCATGCAAAAAGAATAGAGTTTCACAGGTCTGCAGTTCTAAGAAATAAGTTCATGGAATCTACGTTTAGGTTTAGGCACAGATAAAAAAGGGGGGAATTATTGATAGTTATTAATAGTGGCTTCAGCTAGACGACGCATGTGATTTTACTGCTTGTCGGGTAAGTTGTGGATATTTACGTCAAGAGAGGCCCCCTCTCTTGACGTAAATATCCACAACTTACCCGACATTACATTTGGAGGATGTAATTTTCCTGTTAACACAATTTATGGTTTTACTTTCTTCTAAGACTCAACTCTGTTCAACTAAATTGTTAATGATTTGTAAACGATCTCTTAAATCCCTTTTTACTTCCGTGTCGCCTTTATTTCACCTGCCACGGATAATTATGTCAGTTCTTTTTTTTTATCTTTTTCTTCTAATTTAATTTCACTTTATCTCTTTTTATTTCTCTACGTCTTCCTTTCTCTTTTTTCTCTACCTTTCTCTGTCTCTCGCGTTCTTTCTATCTCTCTTTCTTATATATATATATATATATATATATATATATATATATATATATATATATATATAAGAAAGAGAGATAGAAAAGATATATATATATATATAGGTGTGTATGTGTATATATATATATATATATATAGAGAGAGAGAGAGAGAGAGAGAAAAGAGAGAGAGAGAGAGTATATTTTTTGCACAATCATTAAATTTTGATTTCAAATTTATGTGCTAATAAGCAAAATAATCACCCACATTTATTTTATATAAAAAGCAACGTTGATCCTGGTTAGTATCAGTTGGGTGACCATTTGGGGAATTCTAGGCGCTGTATGTGCTCTCCGCTTATCTCGGCATTTGTTTCCAGACGTCCTGTACTTCACTTGCTACTGGTATTTAACAATGTCGGCTCAGGAGAGGGGTGGTTGGAAATTGCGTACCTCATGCCACAAAAAATTTCACGCGCAAGCAACCCTTCAGGGTGTCCCAAACTGAAGGCGCCTGCTTTATATATATATATATATATATATATATATATATATATATATATATATATATATATATATATATATATATATGTATGTATGTGTGTGTGTGTGTGTGTGTGTGTGTGTGTGTCACTGTTTCTCTTTTTCTCTTTATTCCTCTATCTCTATTCATCTCCTTCAATCCCTATACCTCTCTATTTCTCATATTTTCTTTTTTTTCTTCATATCTCTCTATCTCTCTCGCGTTCTTTCTGTCTTTGATCTCTGTCTCTTTCCTTCTATCTCTCTTCTTCTCACTTTCTCTGTCCCCCTTCTTCCATTTCTACTCTTTCAAATAACCCTATCGCTGGTAAAACTGCGGATTTCTATTCAATTCTAAATACACAATTATTCAAGGTCCAAAAAACACACTAACAATTAAGTAAATCTGATTGATCTAAGCACAGCCTTTTGAAATCTCGTCCATTATTCTCGATTTGACATTTTATCGCCATTCCGTCTTCCATAGATTTCCCCTTTTTTCTAATTTTCCGCCATCATCTTACTTTCCTTTATTTATTCCCTATTTCTTTTATTACTTATGATTTTATTTCTGTTTATATATATATATATATATATATATATATATATATATATATATATATATATATATATATATATCGCATTCATTGTTAGACTGACAGAAAAACAGACAATATGTGAAATGGACGCTCAGTATCAACCAATGAAAATCGTTACAACAATCCTAATTTTGTATTTGAGGTTGAATATGAGATAAAAAGACTAATACCCGTCCCAGGGCGAGTAAAATTAATTTTGCAAACAGAACAATATTGCACTGTTTTTATATCTCCTATCAAAGATAAACATGTACTCAATAAGTTCCGGCCACAAGTACTAAACCAACGACATCAAAGTGCAATTCTATGCGATCGATTTGTGACACGATGCATTGTCTTGGTGAAAGAATATTTTCTCTTCTACTTTTGCGATTGATTTCGAACTATTTCTTTCTGCAAATACGTCAATATGTTATCAGCCATTCATAGTTCTTTCTTTCTCAAGATGATCGACGAACAAAATACCTTGTGAATCCCAAAATACGGGCGTCAAAACTTTGTCTTATGATGTTTATATTTTCACAGTCGGTTTTAATGGGTTTTATCAGCTACTTTCCACTCAGCTGATTCACGATTCAATTTTGAAATGAAAGTGTGCGTGTACGCTGCATGTATTTCCGCATATTGACACAAAAATTATTTTCTATTACGTTTCTGAATTTTGGAGATGAGGATTTGTTATTCGTACGATTTGCATTCTTCGGACTACTATTCTCATCTTGATTCTCATTTTCCCGTTTCGGTCGATGTAACCTTCGTCCTTCTTTATGTGGATCTTGTCAAACTCAGAAATGTTTCTGTCGCACTCGGGTATCTGCACGAAATTTCGAACAGAAACATTTATTTATTTCACGGAGGTATATGCATTCATTTCGTAATGACTCGTGACACAGTGGAAAGAGTGTTGTGAATATGGATTATCTTCTCTTTGATAAACCAAGCTATAAAAACTGTACAGTTCTGCTTGTCAAGTAGACGGGTAGTAAGATTCTTAATTGAATAAAAGATTACTAGACGGAATTTCTTGTCTTATTTTCATTACATAGAGCACTTGCAAAAATTCAATTGCAAAGTGATATTCGCTTGCAGGTTCAATCCTTAGTGTGAGTGATCGAAAAATACAATTGCGAATCATTTACGACCTCTATTCAGTCATGGATGATGGAACGAGAACATGCTTCCCCGTGAAATAAATAAAAGGTTCCGTTCAAAATTCTTTGCAGATGTCTGGTTCGATAGAAATATTCCTGAGTTCGATAATATACACCTAAAGAATGTCAGAGGTTAAATCGACCGAAACGTTGTGAAAATGACATTCAAGATGAGAACAGTATGCGGATGAATCCAAATAATACAAATTATTTTCTTTTGCAAACAACTTTCTGAGTCGTCGACGCGTTGTTGGCTTTGATTGTCTGTGACAAAACTATCCACTTTGAACAGATATTATTGTCAAGTATTCATGCAAAATGGTGAATACACTACTTTCTGATAGCTTCAACTTTCCCATAGAAATATTATCTCAACAATCAAACCCTTTTCTCTTTGATAGATGCAGTCGAAATCCTATAGGATAAGGAGATATAATATTTCAAATGTATTCTTTGTCTTACATATAATAATTAAAAACAAATTTTGATTTGAAATTAAACATTTCACGTCATAAATTTTAAATTTATTGAATTACTAAAATTTGATATATATGTGTGGGTATTATGTTTTTAAATGCTATATTGAAGAATTTATAGCGTCATTGCAAACAAATATGCGTCCAAATTGCATCTAAAATTATTTTGTACAGAGGTCCGAACAGAGAAAAATAGAATTATAAAAAATACCAAGTCCTCTGGCATGTCTATTAGGTTGGGAAGAAAGTACTTACGGAATTTTTAATTTTGATTTCAAATTATCTTTTTTCAAATAAGTTATCGATACAATACATTTAATTTATACATTATTTTAAACAGAGTTTTTTTTTACAATACATTTAATTTATACATTATTTTAAACAGAGTTTTTTTGCGCTGTTTAATCTTTTAAATTACAATCGTTTTAAAACAATTACTTCTTCCTTTTAAAATGCTGAATGCAAGACAGAAAACGGCACATTCGCACGATTTCCTTATTTCAATTCAAGCTAAGCCGAAAAGTTTCTAAAACAGCTCGCGATATCAACGGAGCGTTTGGCCCTGAGATCACTACTGAATGCACAGCGTAATGGTGATTTGAGAAATTTCGTGGTGGCAACGAGAGTCTTGAAGAAGATGAGCATAGTGGTCGGCCATCGGATGTTGACAACACTCAATTAATAGCCCAAGTTGAAACCAATCCACGCACAACTGTTCGAGATCTTGCTTTTGAATTAGCATAACGTATACGACGATTTCTAACCACTAGAGATAGATTGGGAAGACAAAAAAAAGGTGAGAATTGTCTGAAGATAGCGGTTTCAATCCTACCCAGAGGCTTACTTGGCCAAAAGGTGGTGAGACGACAGTAATTGCAGTGGATGCAGTCAGGAGATTCAGAGTTCATATCCTGTCGCGGTTACCACCTGACGAAGGGCAGAGGAATAGTTGGCCGAAACATCGTAAAACAACAAAGAAAAAGATGAGGATAACAGTCTGTAATAAATGAAAATTAACAACAAAAAATTGATAAATTGGTGCCACACGAATTAAACGACAACCAAAAGAAACGCCGTTATGAAGTGTCATCTTTCCTTTTTTACGCAATAAGACCGACCCGTTTCTCGACTGGATTGTGACTTGCGATGAATAGTAGCTTCTTTACGACAACTGGCGACGCTCAGCTCAGTGGTTAAATTTCGACGAAGCTCCAGGACATTACCTGAAGCCAGAATTGCACCAACAAACGGTCATGCTGAATGTTTGGTGGTTTGCGACCGGTCATTACTAACAGTCTTTTTTTAATTACGGCGAAGTACTGTCAGCAAATGAATTAAATGCATCAGAAACTTCAACAACACTCAGCATTAGTCAACCGAAAAGGGTCAATTCTCTTCTACGACGATGCCTGACCGCATGTTGCTAAACCGACCTTGCAGATATTGAACGAATTTGGCTATGAAACTCTGCCCCAACCTCCGTACTCTCCAGACCTCTCACCTACCGACTACCACTTTTTCAAGCATCTCGACAACTTTCTGCGCGATAAATGTTTTAAAAAGCTAAGCGATATCAAAATCTTCATCGCCACCAGAACGCAAGGTTTTTACATTACTAGCATAAATACACCTGTTATGCGTTGGCAAAAGTGTGTTGATTCTAATGGTGCTTATTTCAATCAACATTTTTTGTTTGAACCGAAATATGTTCATCTGAATTTGTATTGTCACAAAGTCAAATCCGCCAGAGGACAGACACATCACAGCAAAGTTGGTCAAAAGAGATGCGGGCACAGCTCCTATAGCAATGTAGCGGGGTGAAAAGGAAGGAACGTGTGTGAATTTACTAGCAGAAACCACTATCAATAATTTCCCCCACTCTTTATCTGTGCCTAAACCTAAACGTAGATTGCATGAACAAAGCTTATTTCTTAGAACTGCACGCCTGTGAAACTCTCTTCTTTTTGCCTGCTTTCCGGCTGACTACAATTTGGTCGCCTTCAAGTCCAACGTAAACAAGTTCTTGATTAATCATTCCCTTAAATTATGCAATTTACCAAATTTCCACTACTAACACGATATTGACTACTGTACATTCATTAACCCTTATGCTCGAGTGGTCTTCTGTCCTCGATAAGTGGTGACTCCTATGTATAAAATTGTTTATTTAGAATACATTACTTGTGTTTTGGTGCTTTCTTTGGCCTAAAACCGTTGATAAAAAATATATAACAAAGGACTCTCCAACTTCTAAAATCCGCAACCGATGCATTCTAGCATTACATTATAGGGATCACTTCGTTAGATTTCTTTGTTGTTTCTGGGAGCGTATTTTTCCCTCGTCTTTTTTTCCCCCTTTTGTTTTTTTGTTTTTTGTTTTTGTTTTTTTAATATATATCTTTCCTTATATCTATTCCGGCCAAACGAAGAGCTTCAGTTCGTAACAAGCGTCACCGATCGGATATTTTTGCTTCGTTAGCTTTCGTGTATCGTTCGGTCGTTTTCTGTGACCGGAAACATTCTAACTCTGCCAGACATTCGAACCGCCCAAAATTCAATCAACCTACTTGCCAAATTTCATTAAGCGCGGACAGAAAGTTGCCAATGTCCAACATTTTTTTTTTTAACTTTTTTTTTTGTGAAGGTTTTTTTCTCCTTTCTCATACAAGCGACGTTGCTAGTATTTGTATACTCTACTGTTTATTTTATGGAATAATCTCGACTGAGCCCCAATCATGTTTTCATCTCTTGAAAATATTTAACGTTGTTATTAGTTGATTCGTCATCAGTGGAACTAGACAAATACAATTTTTAACGTATAAATAAAAATTGTAACAGTGTCCGGGTACCAACGCGTTGTGGACGCCAAGTCGAAAAAGGAAAGAACTGTTTGTTTGTTTGTTTGTTTGTTTGTTTGTAAAACATTCATTTCTTTATTATAACATTTATTTCCTTATTTTCGGGCCAAAATCACAGTGTAGTATCTGTTTTGATGCTGAACTTCATCTTTTCTGTCCTCGGTCAGTGGAGGGAAAATCCTTCATGATTGAGATAATTTTTATTTTTGTTCTTATTCAGTGTTCCTTTTTAGGGGAGCTGGATTTTCCCCGCATTAAAAACCGGCAGTGTGTCTAACTTTGCACTCGCGGGGCGTCAAGTAAATAGAAACATTTATTTTCTTAATTTTGAGGCCGTGACGTCACCACGTAATCGTATTCTCGAGCGTCATTCACGCCTCTCACATTATCTCGAACATTATTCTCGTCTCTAACGTGTTCTCCTTTTTAAAGTCTTTACTTTTCCCCACGGTTACGTCGTTTCGCATATACTTGTCACCCTATGACTAGTAAGGGTGTTGGGGGTAAACGTTTCATCTGGGCTGACTTTATCCGTCTGATAGTCAGGGACCGGAACCTTGGATTAACTACTAAGGAGGCTGTCCTATCAGCAGGTGCAAAGTACAGGGGCTGCTGTAATGCCATTTGGTGAATGAATTCTGGACTATGCAGTAGTTTCTGATGGGGCCTCTCGATGCCGTACTAGTGGGTAATTGTTACGGCTTTACATGTGCTACAAAAAAAAATTCTGTTTTTTTCTCTCTTACTTTCCCTCTCTATCCTGCTCTAAGTCTGTCGACCTGTTCCACAAATCCCAAAACCTCATCAAGAAATATCTCCAGAAAAAATACACGAATAAACCTAGAACCCCATCCTCCAAAGTAGACCCCTACTACCATGTCTCCTTCTCCAACATCAGGGGTCTACGTTCCGACCTTCCAGAGGTTGAAACCCAATTGCAGGAGACCAAACTGGAATACTGTTCCTAAGCGAAACTGGCATTGAGCCGACTGTTTCCCTAGATGAGTTCATAATTAAAGGATACTCTAACTTAACATCTAAATCTGACACCCCCCCAAGATCGCCATGGGCATGGAATATGTGCATAAATTAAAGATGGCTTTCCGTGTGGTAGTGATATCTCCAAAGAAGACCCTAATTTTCCTTATATGTGCTTCCGGGTTGCACTTGCTTACGCCACTGCATTTATATTTGCCCTCTATCGCCCCCACAACCGCGGAGTTACTATCTTTAAGAGCATATCTGAGAAAATTGGCCACGTGCTGTCTGCTCATCCTTCGACTAACATTCACATCTGTGGTGTCTTCAATGTCCACAATGTGGAATGGCCGACCCACTCAAACAGGACAGATGATGAGGGAAGGTTCTGTCATGATTTCTCGATTTCTTATGACTTCACTCAGGTTGTTCACGAACCCACCCGTCAGTATGCAAGTCTCCTAGACCTCTTTCTCACAACTTGCCCTGAGCTATGTTCATGTTCTGTTCTATCTCCTCTGGGATCTTTCGACCACTTTGTTGTATCAGTTAAGATAAAAATGAAATGTAATATCTTCAGATGTACTTCTACACCGCACAGTATATCGATACTCTATGGCTGACTAGGATAGCTTCCGTACATTTATTTCTGATCTACCTCTGCATTCCATGTTTAAAAAGAATGTGTCCTTTATAGGATCAGACCTGGCCGAATGGTTAATTGTAGGTATATATCCATGCAAAAAATGTACAAAAAAACTTACAGCCAGCCATGGTTCTCCCCAGAATGTGCTATGCTATCGCGCGCAGAAATTACTTTTTCCATAGCTACCAACGTAATAGATGTACTGAGACTAAAGCTGGTTTCAAGACTGCCAGCAACCACAGAGTATGAAACTCTCTTGCATTTTTTATTACTCTTTTACGAGTAATAAAAAATGCAAGAGAGTTTCATACTCAGTCCGTTAAATCCAAAGTAGCTGAACAGCGGCTGGGTTCCCACCAGTATTGGCAAATAGCAAACAGGATCCTGAACAGAAGCGTGCGTTCTATCCCAACCATTATCAATGGACCTGAGGTCAACTCATCAGCATCAGACAAAGCCAAACTATTTGCCAAGAACTTTGCAGCTAATTCTACTCCATGCGACGAAGACCATCAACTCCCCGTATTTCCTCCTATAACAGACAACACGCTATGCAACATACAAATATATGTGCGTGATGTCGCCAAGCTAATCAAGAATCTTGATTCCAGTAAAGCCACTGATCCTGACGGCATTCCAATTATAGTGTTGAAAAAGCTTCAACCAGAACTTGCCCCCATACTTACAAAACTGTTTAAGCGTTGTCTTACGGAGAATTACTTCCCAACACCATGGAAAACCTCATCGGTATTCCCTGTATTTAAGAATTCAGGTGATAGTTCACCCCCCCCCCTCTCAGTACAGATCAATAAGTCTTCTGTGCATCATGAGTAAGTTGCTGGAATCCATATTAAATAAAGAAGTCGTCAACCATCTCAGCAGAAATAACCTTCTTAGTGACATGCAATATGGTTTCCGTTTTGAAAGATCTACAGCAGATGTGCTAACTGTTATATCACATAGGATTAGTGAATCTCTTGAGAAAGCTTTTCTTTCTAGGGCAATTGCTCTTGACATATCAAAGACCTTGGATAATATATGACATACAGGCCTACTTCACAAGATTTCCAGCTACGGTATAACTGGAAATGTTTTCTCAATCATTAAATCATTTCTTTCTGATAGGCTAATAAGAGTAATAGTTGATGTGCAGAAATCAGAAGCCCGCAGTATTAATGTTGGAATCCCTCAGGGGTCCATCCTGAGCCCAACTCTCTTCCTGATCGACATCAATGATCTCCCAAAACACATACTTAAATCATTCGTTGACATCTATACTGATGACACGACCATCTATGGAAACACATCAAAGGCCGTAAATGACAAAGTTCTCTCTGATTCTCTCTCCTCTGATCTTAAGCGCGTGGTACAGTGGGGGAAGAGGTGGCTGGTTACTTTAAATACATCTACAACCTAGCTTCTATCTTTACATCATCAACGCTCTGATCCCCATCTGGCATCAATTGAAATGGATGGCTCTCGTCTTGGGGAGGCTCCATGTTTTGACAAGCTTCTGGGTTTGACCTTTACTCCTGATCTAAAATAGACAAGTACATCAGATCTGTTGCCAAGGTCGCTGGAAAAATGGTAGGATCCTTCTACCGCTCCAGTAGATATCTCACTGCTGATGCAATTATCTATCTCTATAAAAGCCAGGTACGTCCAAAGATAGAATACTGCTGCCACATCTGGGCAGGAGCTGCTAAAACAGCTTATCCTGCCTTGACATAGTACAAAATAGACTTCGTAGCTTAGTGGGGGATGCCCTTTTCTCTTCCCTGCAACCTATCTCCCACAGAAGAGACGTTAGTAGCCTGTCTTTGTTTTATCGTTATTTCCATGGCAAGGGCTCGTCTGAGCTCCAATCTCTGGTCCCCCCTCGCCAATCTTTTACGAAAAACACCCGTCTAGCTGAAATCAACGTCAATAATTTTCCCCACTCTTTATCCGTGCCTAAATCAAAGCGTAGATTCCATGAACAAAGCTTCTTTCTTAGAACTGCACGCCTGTGGAACTCTGTTCCATTTGCCTGTTCCTCACCTGACTACAACATGGATATCTTCAAGTCCAACATCAACAATTCTTGATGAATTATCCCCTTAAGTAATCCAATTTATCAAATCTACATTACTAACGATTACTACGATATTACCCCATTGATTACTGTACACGCAATAACCCTTATCCCCGAGTGGACTCCGAGCCTTGATAAGTGGTGACTCACATGAAAAAAAAAATTCGTATACATTTGCGTCCGTGTCGCCTTCGCACAATGTTACAAAATGAGATTTAGACGTTCGTTAGCAGTTTTAGTTCATTTGGAGAGAAATGACTCACACATCATTGAGAAAAGCTAGTATTCTCTTAACTTATTAATTAACTCGTATCTTATTAACGATAAATAGGTGAACACAGTGAACTGTTTTTAGGCCGCGCGTGCATTTCCCTCTTAGCGGTTATCAAACTTTTCTTTTCATCTATTAGATTGATGCAAAATAATGTCGTTTTTTGACGTTCAACAATATATAAGAAAAAACGAAATTATTTTTACACCAACCTAATATTACATCAGTATTGGTGATTTGTCCCGTGCAACATTTGGAGACAAACCGATCGTATTTGTTTCTTTGTCAAACTCGATCTGTCCTTAGTTCAACTCTTGTCAGAATTAGCACTAGCTGATATAATCGCTATGTGACATATGATCTTCTATAAAATAAGTAAGTCATGCAAAATAGAGGGGAAAACGATAAATCCGTTGCTCTAAAGAAAACAACACTACAGCTATATTTTAAAACTGATAATGAAAAAAATCAATTAAGGTAACTTAATTATGTAGTAGAGCTGAGATATATTCAATGTAGTCGCCTTCAACATCAATCATCGCCTCGATACTGGTCCGGAAGTTGGAGCATACCTTTTTCCAGAAGCGCCAGCGGGAGATCGGCGAATACTCGGCGGATGGCAGCAATCAGCCTAGTTTTTGTGTTGTGGAAGATCACGTGGGTGATGTTCACGACGTATAACCAAACGAAATTGGACCAGCGAGTTCAGAATGGGGGAGACGAGGGCTAGTGATAGAAGAGTATAAAGTTGTAGCACTCCTTGTGAAACCAAACCTGGATCTATTTGGATTTGTGGACAGGCGCCGAGTTCTGCTGTTACACCTAGGGTCTGTCAGCGACCATCTGATTGCACCAAGGAACCCTACACCCTTCAGCACATCCAGGTACACTTTGGTGTTGACTTTTAAGATGACTTTGAAAATGTGAGGTGCTGGTAATGGTCCTGTTGGAATAAATTGGATCGTCGGATCTCCGATTTCGCTCGTTGAACATTGTGTGACTTTTAGACATGATAGAAGGCTCCTGTCGCTTTTAGAATTTGTACACAACTGGTCAACTAGTAGATGGTCTGCAAAGAAAAAAAAAGAAAACTGATTTTCATCAAACGGAAATCGAATCATGTCGTCTTTGCTAGCAAGACAATTTTATCGTTCCACCCTCTATAGGTTAGCGAAAAAAATGTTTGGCGTCAGGTTTATAACAAAACAATCTTTCTTTAACTCGGTTTAAACACAATGCATTTTAAGTTCAAAACTTTACGTATGCAAATAAGGTGGGTTCCCTCTACCGAGCTAGAAGACTACTCATGCCTGAAAGTATTCTGTACCTTTACAAGGCCACCATTCGGCCAGGCATGGAGTATTGTTGCCACAGCTGGGCTGGGGTGCATCTACCACTAGTTTCTCCCACTTAGGTAAAATCCAAAAATGTTATCAATCTAATCGGTCCCACTTTATCAACTAAGCTCCAGCCCCTGTCTCATCGCCGCAATGTTGCATCACTGTGCCTGTTTTAATGGAATGTGTTCTGATGAACTTGTTTAACTTGTACCCCCTCGACGTAAATATCCCCGACAAACCCGCTTAGCAATAAGGCTCTCACCCCTTCACTGTTGTTGTCCCTAAATGCCAAAAAGCTTTCTATTTTAATAGTTTTTGCCCTCGAACAGCTAGACTTTGGAATTCCCTTCTTGCTGCCTGCTTCCCTGGCTACACTGATATGCAGAAATTTAAATGTAACATAAATAAATATAGTGTTAATCTTTCCTATATATGGCCCCGAATAGTAGCACCTTACGTCGAAGTGGCGATATGCTTTGTAAGGGGTGAACATGAGTAAAATAAATGTACTAGCCTAATAGTTATGAACTAACTATCATAATTGAGAACAAATTGAGAACAAATTCATCCCAAACCTACAGCTAATACGGTAATAGCTCTCTTGGTATATTACAGTACTGAAAATGATGTATCGACACGTATTGCAAATTGTTATATGATCAAAATGAACACCACACTGTCTTAACCAAATTATTGCTGAAACGATTGACTTGATAGACAGAGTGGCGCTTTAGCGTATAGCCATTGCACCACGTTCTAATAATCATAATATTTCCGGAAACTCGTTATGCAACATTATTTAACGTGATAATTGTAATGTTTCCATTTCTAAAAACTTATTTTACGTGTACAGAAAAACAGAATAAGACGTTCGTTTGGTGTTTAGTATTAAGCATATTCTGGAATACAATAGTTCATACATTCTTTTAACTGATTAGTTAGCTATCTCATTAAGGATAAATGCATGGACAAAGCAAATAAAGATCTCAGGTTTGAAGACGTTTCGCTATTAGCGATTGTCGAAGTTTTATTTTCAGTTATTACAGCAAATGAGCAAAACCTTTTTCTAAAATATTTACTCGTTATCACGATCCAGCAATCAGAAACATTTTACTAATGACCGAAATAAGAAAACTCGGAGCCATATTTATACAATCTACCAACTGACACCAGAAAAATTACTCACTTTGTCGAGAATATAACTAAGATAACAAAAAAGGAAAACCATGCCTTATGCAATGAAACGCGCTAAAATAATGTTTGTCTGCTATGTATCAGGTTGACAAGAAATTTCTTGCAGTTTTTCACTTTTAAATTAAGATGAACATATCTCGGTTCAAACAAACATTTATTGATCGAAATAAGTATCAATAGAATCAACAAATTTTTGCCAACACAAAACAAGTGTATTTATGCAAGTAACGTAAAAATCTTGCGTTCTGGTAACGATGAAGTCGCTGAAGGCGTTTTTTGATATCGCTTATGGTTTTTTTAAGCATTTCTCACGCAGAAAGATGTCAAGATGCTTAAAAAGTGGAAGTCGGTAGGTGAGAGGTCTGGACAGTATTGCAGATGAGACAGAGATTAATAACCCAATTCGTTCAATATCTGCAAGGTCGGTTTAGTGACGTGTAGTCAGGTATTGTCGTGGAGAAGAATTGGGCCTTTTCTGATGACTGATGCTGGGTGTTGTTGTCGAAATTCCTGATGCATTTCTTCTATTTCTTGTCAGTACTTCTTTGCTGTAATAGTTTCGCTTCTATTCAAAAATTATAATGAATGAAACCCTAACTACTAAGCTGAGCGTTGCTAGTTGTCGTAAAGAAGCCAGTTTTCATCACAAGTTACAATCCGGTCGAGAAAAGGGTCGTCCTTGTTGCGTAAAAGAAGGAAAAATGACACTTTATAACAGCGTTTCTTTTTTGTTACCGTTCGATTTGTAAGGCACCAATTTATCAAGTTTTTTTTCAATCTCTCTCAAGTGGTTAGAAATCGTCGTATACGTTATGTTGCAGTATTTTTAATTAATAATGGGGTATGGTTCCTCACACTTGGTAGACTATTTATAAACGATGCTTCTAGGAACTGACAGATCAAATTAATTCACGTTCTGCTACTAACCAATCAAAAACCAGAATTGCTCGATAGAAATAAAACCTTTTCTTTAGCAACCTTGCATATTTTTTCTTCGTGTCAACATGGGAAGAATCTTTTGCTCTGTGGCTGCAAAAGTTATAAAGTCAGGAACCTGAACAAAAGAATGTCTGCTTAGAACCAGTCACCTCCTTTATTTTATTTATTTATTTATTTTATTTATTTATTTAGAATTCAATAAAGCTTCCCCCAACATTCTATAATTCCTCTTAATCTTTCTCGCCCCTAATGAACCCTACGCTAGACGCCGCATCACCCCCATGCTACCTAGCACCTTTTCTACTCTTCTGATGAGACGCATTAGGCTTCGAAATGCCCTGGCATAAAGAGTCCCTTCTATCCCCCAAATTTTGCTTGTATTCCATTATTCAATAAATGATCCACTCTATATCTACCAATGTATAATTTTGTGACTTCATTTCATACTCTTGTTGTACTATTATATATATATATATATATATATATATATATATATATATATATATTACATGGGGCTCACCACTTATCAAGGCCTGAAGGCCACTCAGGGATAAAGGTTATTGCATGTACAGTAATCAATGAGATAGTATTGTAGTAATCATTAGTATTGGGGGTTTGATAGAGTGTCTTACTTAAGCGGGCGGTTTGTTAGGAGTTTGTTTATGTTGGACTTGAAGACGTCCAAGTTGTAGTAAGGTGGGAAACGGGTAAGCGACAGAGAGTTCCACTGGCGTGCAGTTCTAAGAAAGAAGCTTTGCTCATGGAATCTAGGTTTGGATTAAGGCACAGATAAAGTGGGGAAAATTATTGACAGTAGTTTCAGCCAGACGGGTGTTTCTCGTGAAAGATTGGTGAGGGGACGAGGGATTGGAGCTCAGACGAGCACCTGCCATGGAAATAACGATAAAACAAAGACAAGCTCGCAACGTCCTTGGGCGTACTTGGCTTTTATGCATATAGAGAATTGCATCAGTAGTGAGATATCTTTTAGAGCGGTAGAAGGATCCTACCATTTTTCCAGCGTCCCTGGCAACAGATTTGATGTACGTGTTCCATTTCAGATCGGGAGTAAAGGTCAAGCCCAGAAGCTTGTCAAAACATCGAGCCTCCCAAAGACGAGGGCCAACAACTTCAATTGATGCCAGATAAGGACCAGAGCATTGATGATGTAAAGATAGAAGCTTGGTTTTGGATGCATTTAAAGTAACCAGCCACCTCTTCCCCCATTGTGCCACGCGCTCAAGATCAGAGGAGAGAAAATTAGAGAGAACTTTGTCATTTACAGCCTTTAATGTGTTGCCTTAGATGGTCGTGTCATCAGCATAGATGTCAACGAATGATTTAAGTATGTGTTTTGGGAGATCATTGATGTCGATCAAGAAGACAGTTGGGCCCAGGATGGACCCCTGGGGGATTCCAGCATTAATACTGTGGGTCTCTGATTTCTGCCCATCAACCACTACTCTTATGAACCTATCAGAGAGAAATGATTTAAGGATTGAGAAAACATTTCCAGTAATACCGTAGCTGGAAATCTTATGAAGTAGGCCCTTATACCATACCTTATTGAAGGCCTTCGATATGTCAAGAGCAATTGCCCTGGAAAGGAAACCTTTGTCAAGAGATTCACTAATCCTATGTGACATAACCGTTAGCACATCTGCTATAGATCTTGCAGTGGTTCGTTCAAAGTCGATAAACCCATATTTCTACATTACCAATTTATTTGAAATTTTCAGACAACTCATCTTTAGAGTAAAGGAATGTTTGCATGTTATTAAAATAAATTAACATTTATTAATATTTTTCGTAACTGCGAGACTGTCCGCCATTTCATTTCTAGTAGAAATGAGCCTTTCACTTATTGAGATTAGTATTATTTATATTATTTTTTATGGTACTCATGCAGAGAGTGATCCGTACTGAAATAATAACATTATTATTTAAAAAGACATTCTTAACATGGGGAGGAGAGGGTGTTTTGAACCTATTCTGTACTTTAACCTTACAATTGAATAAAAAAAACTATCATAAAACTTTAATTAAACGTGGAAATACGATTTAAAAAATTGCGTAGATAACTCTCTGCGTTAGCACCATTTTTATTTATTGCGGACTATTATTCTCATCTTTATTAGTTGTTGTTTCACGACGTTTCGGCCAATTATTCCTCTGGCCTCCATGAAAAGAATTAAGCCAGCGTAAGTACGTGAGAAATTATTAATAAATGTTTTGTAACTTTTTCCGTTTATAAATGTTTAGTAACTTTTTCCTTTTATTATTCTTAAAGAGTAAAATTTTTTTATTCATGAAAAGAGTTAAGCCAACGTAAATAGATAAATAAATGTTTGTACACGTGACAAATTATCAATAAATGGTTTAGTTACTTTTTTTTTGATTATTTATGAAAAGAGTTAAGCCAACGTAAATAATGTTTGTTAAAGTGCGAAAGGTAACGTAAGTGGCATAGTTGTACAACCATCACCCCCATGCGTAATTTCTATACTTATAGGTTTTTGAATTTTTTTTCACTGGATTATTATTGATTGGACACAGTCCAGATTATTGTTTGGACACAGTCCAGATTATGAAAAAAAAATTGAAAAAAGAAATCATTATTTCGACATTTGAAAGTGGTCCTCACTTTTTAGTTACAACGTTCTGATAAATCAGCCACCCATTTTGTAACCAATATAAACGCGGATATATCAAAACCATAGAAAGTAAAATTAATATGAGCCTCTACCGCATTTGTAAGTCAGAAATATATTTGTTTCTCAAAGAAAAAAGAATGAACATGACATTTTTATTATTGTTTTTATGAAAATAAAGTTTCCATTTTTTTTTTTTACTTATTTAGTTAAAAGTCAGTTTGTGGGTGTTTATTTATTTATTTATTTTTTAATACTTTTTTATGAAAGGTGAGTTTGTGGGTGTTACTTTACAATAATTTATCTGTTTTTATGAAAGGTGAGGTTTTTGTTTTTTGGGTTTTTTTTCAAATCTTTTGGGGTTTTTTTTTTTAATTTTTTATAAGTATTATAAATTTTACTAACGTGCTTGAGAAATGTTTAATAATTTGGGTATTTTTAGATTAGGTCACAATTTTCTTTTAAATGTCGACTATGTTGAATACGAAAATCGCATTGAAATTTTGCAGAAAGTTATCAAGATATAAAAAGTTGTATTATGCATTGTATTCTTTGGCGGCCATCTTTTTACGCGCGTGCAGGCGCCATAAAGAAACGCACGCGCGAAAAAAAGATGGCTGCCAAAGAATACAATGCATAATACAACTTTTTATATCTTGATAACTACTTATTTCTGCAAATTTTCAATGCGATTTTCATATTCAGCATAGTCGAAAACCTTTACAAGTCGTCATTTAAAAGAAAATTGTGGAGGTGGACCTAATCGAAAAATTTACCAATAATTTTCCATCCTGTACGCCTCCCGATACATACTTCGTCAAAATGAGGCAATTTTATATCTGCCGAAGACACTTCCGTATTTAAAAAAAAAAAATGGGTGACCGATTTACCAGAACGTGGTAACTAAAAAGTGAGCACCCCTTTCACATGTTGAAATGATTTTCTTTTTCAATTTTTTCCTTAATCTGGTTAGTGTTCAATCAATAATAATCCAGTGAAAAAATTTCAAAAACCAATCAGTATAGAAATTCGCATGGGGGTGATGATTGTATAACTCCGCCACGTAAGTAAATAAATAAAAAAAAGTTACGTGCGCATGCGTTAGCCTTGACTAACTTAACGCCCAAGGAGTACCAAAAATAGTTTTCATGATATGAAGAAATTTTTTTCGAAAAGTGGGTGATCACTTTTCCATGTAAATGTAACTTAAAATGAGCACCCACTTTCTGACCACCTGAGGAAGGGGCATTTATTTTCGTGTTTATTGGCTTAAAGGATTTTTGACAAGGCAGTTTGGTACGCGAGTGCATATTTAACAGTTTTCGTTTATGCTCACGCGTAGCATAAACAAAGTCTGCGTCTGAAATGAAAAATAGTCCCAAAGTTCAGTGGTTATTACCATGCAAAAGAAATCAAACAAAAACTTTTTAGCCAAGAAACACACAGAAAAATAAAAAATAAAACAGCATCCATTTTTTTCTATCGAATTCAATTGCTGTTTTTATTGAAAACTATTTTCCCCCGGATGTTTTATATAATTTTCCATTAAGGGCCGTGCATCTCACGTTCGTATATAACAAAATTTATGTATCTGGAAAAAATTCAAATAAAAAGGAAAATATTTATTTGATAAGAAAAGTAATATGGGTTGAGAATAAAAAATAGAATAAAATTAAAATTATAAATCTGAATTTGGATTAAATATAAGGTTATGATAATATGTTTTTAATAAAAGTTAAGAATTATATATATATATATATATATATATATATATATATATATATATATATATATATATATGTATATATATATGTATACATATATATATATACCTTTTAATTGTTCGCCTTTTGACAACCGTAATTATCGTCAAAGCATTCATTTGGATGTTTATTGTAGCTTATAAATGTACGAAATAATTTTTTCCAGATACTTACTTAAAAATTGCTAGGTTTATTTATGGTGTCTTTTACATATAAAAAAAACACCCAACACCCAATACTTTTGCTGATGAGGAGACTTTGTTTAAAAAAAACTATATGTCAAAATTATTGTCCGTGGCTTAATGTCTGTCTCAATAAAAACATCGTTTCCGAAACGATCGTTCAAATTATTAACTTTGTTGTTGTTCCTTCTTATGAAACAGATTTTTAATTTTTAATTCTAATTTGAATTTTAAATTATCAATCACATTACTAAATATTAAAGTAGCTCTAGAATATTTGCCTATCGAGCTTATCTGAATTATCACGTATTCCTCATGATTCATTATGACTACCCCAACCCCTTTATCGGGTTTAGTTATCACGAGGGATTTATTTTTACGTAGAGTTTTAATGACATGAAGGTGTTCATTACGCCATTTAAACTCTGAATGGGATACTGGTGTACTAGCGTAACGGTGAGCAAAGTTGTTTAAACTTGCCTTTAAATCCCTTAATTTATTAACGGAAACCGGTTGAAGTTTAGCTATCTGAGAGCCTAAGACTTCAAACTCAGAGAATATTTCTTCTCGTTTTGTATTACTTGGTGGAATGCAAAATTCCAACCCATGATCGAGTACGAGAAGTTCAATTGGAGACAGTTTCCTTTTGATGTAATTGAAACCACGAATAAAAAGAAAAGAGCAGATTTTTTACGAACAAAACTCAATATGGTGGATAAATGTCCGGTTTATATTCGATTGCCGTGGTTGGGGAAAGTAAGTGAAAAATTCACCAAACAAATTAGTTCAACTGTTGAAGGATGTTATTTTGCTTCACATGTTCGTGTTGTGTATAAGACAAAACCATTAATGGCTTCCAATAAAAAAGATGTTCTACCCCCTCATCATATTAGTAATGTCATTAATTCATTTAAATGTGGTTGCGGTGCCGACTACGTAGGTCGAACGTCTTTAAAATTGGAAAGTCGCATACAACAACATGTGCCGAGCAAAATCAGGAATGGAACATTCCTACCTACCGACGCTGTAGACAACACATATGGATCCGATATAACGGAACACTTTATTAAATACCGGAATTGTGCAACGAGCTTCAGCATCGACTCTTTCTCCGTATTGAGTCGAGCTCACTCCGTATATCATTTAAAAGTCTTGGAGACTGTTCACATTCGCCTTAGGAAGCCTTCCCTTTGTAAGCAAAAGGCCTTCTTGTTGGGTTTGAACGTGATCAGCCTCTAAAATTCATCCCTATACGATTGCTGTTACTCCCGTCTCATTTTAGATTTTATCATTAAGGAAAACAAATTACTAAAAAAAAAAAATAAAAATAATAATTCCCTCGATTCCAATTTTGATAAGTGAGGGCGAAACATGTCAATTGACTCGTTTTGATTTTTTTTTCTTTTTCCTCTATTTCCCTACTTTTTTTAATATAAAATGAATTTCGAAGGAATACGTCTTCCCTTCATGATTGCCTTAATAAAGTTTTGTACCCCCAAGAAAATCATGAAATATATATATATATATATATATATATATTAAATTAACTTATATTATAGCATATTATATTTTAATATGCTAGGTACTTTAACAGATATGTGAACCGCGTACTTTATTATATTAAAGCATCTGTAAATTTTTTCTTATATTTCTTATAATTTCAATTTTTGTAAGATTCCTGTTTCTAACGTTTTTTTTTTAATTCTTATTTCTGATCTCGTTTCCGTTTTTTTTTTCTTTTTGTTTTTTGTTTTCCCCCTTTTCTTTTCTTTTCTTCTACTCTTTTTAACTTTTTATTTTATTTTTTTTTATTTTAACCCAAGTCTCATTTCTCCCATTTTCTATTTTCTCCGTTCTCCTTTCTACAATTTTATTTTCTGTCTTCTTTTCTATGAATTTTAAATTTTAGTTTATCTCTTGAATTGTCCACTTGAATTGTCTGATTTGCATGCTTAGGAGGCTTTGTATCTCTATCCATATATTGTACAGACCATCTACGGTTTTTTTTTGTTTTTTTTTTGTTATTTTGTTTTTTGGATTCAAATTTTATTTTAATCGCGTCAGTATTCACGAATGTTGAGCGTTGAATTTTTTCACGCTAAATAAGTCACAATACCACTTGGATGTAGAGGGCTATTATTTGAAACATAATTTGCAAGGACACTATGTAGGAAGTTAAGCAGCAAGATGTCTGTTCATATTAAACTTGAACTTCTGCATGTCAGTACAGTCATAGTAGTACGAAACTTGGAAAGAAATTCCAATGTCTAGCAGTCCGAGGGAATAAACTATTAAAGTACAAGGTTTTTTTTGGCGTCTAGAGATCTGTGTAGGGTGGTATTTTGCTGCTTGTCAGGTTTGTCGGGGTATTTACGTCGGGAAGGGTACGAGGGCTTGGACTTTGTTAGAGTACCTGCTATTCAAATATTTGTAAAATAGGCGAAAGGATACAAAATTTCGTCGATGAGACAAGTGTTAGAGTTTGGTTGACAGAGCGGGATCTATTAGGCTGGAGATTCTTTTTTGAACCCTGTCCAGGAAGAAAAAGCTAGTAGCAGATGGGCCAGTTCAAATGTGGCAACAATACTCGATACATGGGGTGATGGTGGCCTTGTAGTGTTGCGGGGTACTCTCAGGCGTAAGTAACATTCTATCATATTAGAGGGAACCACCTTCTTCGAAACAGCTTTGGCAATGATTTTTTTTTACATGGGGATCACCACTTATCAAGGCCCGAAGGCCACTCAGGGATAAGGGTTATTGAGTGTACAGTAATCAATGAGATAGTATTGTAGTAATCATTAGTATTGGGGTTTTTTATAGAGTGTCTTACTTAAGGGGCGGTTTGTCAGGATTTCAATAGATCTGTTCCAATTCATGTTCAATGTGAACGTTAAGCCGGGGATTTTGAATAGAAATCGTTCAGGTAATGTATCATTAGCTATGGTAATCTGTGGTTGAGAAGGTTTCTTATAATTATTAAAGGAAAGGTGCTTAGTCTTGGTAGCATTGAATGTTACCATCCATTTATGTCCCGGTTGCAGTACAGACTGGAGGTTTTGCTCTAACGTTTCAGCCATTTCCTTAGATATGTGTTCATTTATTTTATTGGAATAAATCCTTTAGATGTTCATAAACTTTAAACATTGAACTGCTCAATGCGTTAGATTATTTCTTTGAATATTTGCGCTGATAAAATTTTGAAAGTTGTATCAATACTTCTTCTTTAATCAAATGGTAAAAATTGTTTTGCTTGCAATTTTTCGAAATTTCAAATTTATGCTTGACATTAATTTGTTATGTTATTGAGTGTCTCCATATGATGAGAAGCACTTTTCTTCGAAAATTTATAGATTAACGGTCAGTTTTTATATTCCTTGCTTTGGTGAAATCAAATGTACAGTGAACTAAAAAAAACATTTTTTCCAAAAGTACTCAATATGTGCGTAAAGTTCTACACATAAAACTATATAAACATTAGAAAAAAACTACGCGGGAGGCCAACGTTTAGACTTTTACACGTCTCAAGGATTTTTAATTTGAATACGTTTGATATATTAACGATATTTAACCCCGACAAGACGTGTCAACTTTGAAACGTTAGTCGATTCATATAAATTCTTCTTAATGTTTATATAATAGAGATATATGAATGAATGAATGATTGACGTGAACATATGGATCTAATTAGAAACCAATTGATCGTCCATTCATAAATTCCGTTCCGAATTGATCTAATCTTAACTTCAACGGATATGAATTGATTCAATTTAAATCTGTTATAACTTTCTTCTTTCACATTAATTGCTTTAAGCGAAGATTCTCCTGACTCAGTCGGAGTCTCAGTTCAAATGTATTTACCAACTTTTGTGTACAAACCACACATATATATATAAATATATAGAGAGGGATAGAAAGAGAGAGGGAGTGATAGAGAGAGGGGGAAGAGAGACGGGCAATAGCCTGATTAATCCTCACGAAGATGAAAGGCAGAAAATTATATGTAGCTAAATTGACACGTATATTTTAAAAATGTATTACATACATATGTGTGTACGTGCATACGTATGTACATATATATATATATATATATATATATATATGCACATATATAAGACAATATGCTCACATCTGTCGTAGAATACCATCCGACTGTTTACCTTTTATGTCTGCTTAATCGGTATGAACAGAACAATTCGCTTACTTCTCGTGCTTATTCCTTTTAGCTTGGGTGATGAATGCTCTGTCTGCCTACGAATTCAAAACTAAATCTATTTTATTGAGTTCGAATCATTTGATCGGCTGTAATTATCATTTATTACATCATTGAAGTTAATAATAACATGTGAATTTTTCAAAGAGAAAACTAACTTATCCGAATAGATAAAACAAGAGCGTTATCAATCCAGATAACTCTACCTTAATTCTACTCCTAACTGCAATTGCGAAATTTATCCGCCAATGCCCCTTCAATAGTGATTCCATACATAGAGATGTCATTTACTCTTGCACTCTTACTGAATTCTCATCTAATAGGCAAAATCATTGAATAAACCTGAGTCAATGCAACCTCCCATCAATCATAATCTACGTTTTCTTCCATAAATAATATAAACTGACTTGAAAACAACCCGAGCCATAATACACTTATGCTATTAATTAATAATAACCATCCCATTGACACCACCAACCATTATACCCCTCCATCTTACCTTATAAACAATTCTATCAACTATAACATAACTGAATACTATCACCCTCCAGCACTCAACCACTCAACCTCTTTGGTCAATCTCATTCTCTAAAAACCTACACCTAATTCAGAGCATTCTCTTCCCCCATAAAGACTCAAATCTTATCCCACTTATATTCAATAGTAAAAACATACCCTTCTCCCTAAAATGGGCTATCTTGAAAAAGGTTAAATTATATCTTACTTCAAAAATAAAAATACGAGCTCAATCAATTCCAATAACGAGCTAATCACATACTGCCGACATCTCTTAATATATATGTAGAGTAATGTATATATACATATATTTATATATATATATATATATATATATATATAGTTTTTAACATATAATATATATATATATATACATATTATGTATGTATGTATGTATGTATGTATGTATGTATGTATGTATGCATGTTTTTATCATTTCCCCTCCTCGTATCTTTTATATACTACACCTGATCATCCCCCTCTTCTTTGTTTCATTTATCTCTTACTTTCCTACAAGTACTCCTTACAACCCCCTCTTCAGTAATATTCAATTCCTCCCATCCCTAAATAACAGTCTTTTTCATATCCCTCCATAGCCCAATTAATGTTTCAGTCCTAATATTTATAAATAACAGTATTTATCGCACCTCTCCATATTACCATTTTGCTATCTTTGGTTTACAAAGTCTGGTGGTTCTTTACTTGCTGTCAGTTTATTGATCGTCTATATATTAATACTGTAATACCTTTAATGTACGTATGTGTGTCACTGTTTCTAGAGTATATATTATTCGATAGAAACATCCTATTTATTAAAAGAGGGATAGAAGGTGGTGCCATGCATTAAATAAGTATATAGATGCGCTAATTTAATGTTCGTAGTATGTTATCACTTTCTCTCCTACGTTTTAATTAATAGGATCTCCCGATCACCGAAATGTAAAAAAAAAATTAAAATAATAAAATGATGTCGCTTTTAAGCCGTACGTGAAACTAAAATATTCCTTCTTGGTCTTCTGGCTAGGATCCAAGGGTAGTATCTGTTCTGTCTAAAGATGGTATAATGATATCGTGGGGGTTTTCGTTCGCCCCGGGCATCCATAGAATCGAAACATGTCACAATAAGGATCCTATAAGGATATTGGAGATAAACCTTGATAACCAGATATATTCTGGAACTATATTAACCAAGTTACTTAGATAAATACGTTTACAGTTTTAACAAAAGGGCTACAATAATATCGCAGAATCTCCATTCACGCTGAACGTCCACAGAATGCTTAGCAGTAATATGTTATATATGAAAGATGCCGCTGTTGAATTCTCTCAGGTAGTGCTAGTAATTATAATTATACTATAGTTTATTGACCCTGTGTATCAACTCATATTCCGAGTAATTTGTGGTCTTAATTCGAACCTTTTTCTTTAGTTTATATAGGAGTTACTATCATCATTTTCAGAATCTGAATTCTCCTTTCTACTGAATATTGTGATAAATTCCATTATAACCGCCATCTTTCTTGTTTAGGCCGCCTACACAGTTCTAGGAGCCGATCCGTGATTGGTTAATTTTGAATAAGTCAAGCGAATTGCTTGGCGCCCTTTTTTGTATCGTGCTTTTATTTTTTAGTCCACATACAGAACTCGGCAAGGGAAGGGCTCCTTTTTTAGCAGCTCACAGGTGAGAATGGAGCTACGTCAGTTTCTTCATGTTATATCACCAAACTGTTGGTGAACAAAGGATTACATCTCTACAAACAGAGAGACCTTTATATTGCTGAAATTATCATAAGTACAGGATGACATCAATGAACATGTCTTCATGTTTATTTACTAAATATTGGAACTTATCTCAATTCAATTAGAGTCGATTGCGACTCGCATTATGCCTAATTATAGGCGCCAACATCCCCGCCGAGAACACCATGAAAATACCTGGATCCTTTCGAGGAAAAGAGAACTACCACTCCAACAATAGGAGTTTACACTACTGGCTCCGTGATATGGAAGCAAATATGGCCCACTGTTTTGCAATTGGACTGTACCATGACCAGTGACTATTCTTTACTGTTGTTATTGAATAAATCTTGAGTTGAAAGGTCTGGCTTTTGTAATTTGTGGTTTTCTTTTGCCTCTGCCAGGGAGTAAATTGGTTTGTGAGAATTAAATTCCTCACAATCTCTCTTCATTTTCCCTAGGTTGTTGCTGCATGATAGTTTCGTGCTATATTCCAGCATATTTGTTATCTAAACAGAACACCGAAACGCCGTTTTTCCTTAAAGATCCATACACAAATAACCCAAATCTGTTCTACATACTCGGCATATTTTCAAACCAACTACAGACTTTAACAAAAAAAAAAGGAAAAAAAGTACAGACTATAATCAAGATCCAATAGCAATTATACATCTCAAATTTTTATATCTACAAACACTTCCTCGGATAACTTACGATAAAAAAGACTTTCTTCAGCAATATTTCACCTCTCACTGGGCTGAATTATAAACTTCTATTTTTTCTTTTTCTTTTTTTTAAATTAAGCCTCCGATAATTGGAGTTTCTATAATTGGAGTTTGTATGTCTATTTTTAGAAAGTCATTTTTATTTTCGATTTTACTTTTTATCCCTATTCATATATAATAAAAGAGGCGCAGTTTTTTCCCCTGTGGATCAAAATACCGTAGGTTTACAACAACAGAGGCAACATACAAATTTATTATGTCTACACTATTAGTCATTGCCTGATGTAACTTTAGCACGACATTACATACACATTTAGGAGTTATATTAGAATCTTACGTTAGTTCCGAGGAGCATCGCGTCTCACAATCTCACCATCTATATTTATAGATAATAATTTCTCCCTTGTCAAAATCCGCCCCCGCTGATTGGCTGAGCAGTATACATTCTCTAATTCTGCTATTCGCTTCAACAACCTTTAAACGAACGGTTCGACACTTATAATCGCGCTGCCATGTTTTTACATATCCATTTGTTACATTACGAACTTTATGCTCTACATTTAGTCTTACTCACTCCCGTCTCCGTTATTTCTACATATTTCTATTTATTTATGTCTTTATTTATTTACTTAGACTGTATTTTCTTTTCTTACGAACTTCTTGCCGATTACACCAACAAGCGAGCAATAGAGAGAGAGAGACAGACAGACAGACAGACAGACAGAGAAATGGGTACAGGGGGAGAGACGGAGAAACAGAGATAGAGCGGGAAAGAGAGAGAAAGACATTTAGAGATAGAGAGATACAGAGAATTCCACTCATTCCCTTCTTCGTTATTTCTACATATTTCTTTCTTTATTTATGTCTACATATGTCTTTATTCATTTACTTAGACCGTATTTTCTTTGCTTACGAACTTGAAGATTACGCCAACCAGCGAGCTATAGAGAGAGAGGGGGAGAGGCAGACACAGGGGACGGAGAGAGACAGAAAGACAGACAGATAGTTAGAGTGAGAGAAAGAGACGGATACAAAGAGAAACAGTTAAAGAGAGAGAGAAAGAGAGAGATGTCAGCCGTGTTACAATTTTATTTAGGTCGCTCATTCAATCACGCGTTTTAAGGGTAAATTCTAAGCAAATTACAGGTGGCATGCTATCGTGCCGATTCGTTAGCGCGTTTGCTTTTTTTTTTTTAATTCGCCCCATTTTCTAATTAGTGTTCGCGTCTAGGAAGTGTCGGTAATATTTTTTATAGGGTTTTTTTTATTATTACTAACCGGTCGGCATTAACACATCTTCGACGGCTATTCTCCACAAAATCGCATAGTCCAAGTACATTTTATTGGAGGGGGGTATAGCCACTATAGTTTAAAATACGCTCTAAGCATCCTTAACTTAATTTATAAGTATTTTCGTCTAGAAGTGTAGAAAAGTTACCAGTCGAAATTTGTAAAAAAAACAACCAGCAACAGCACAAAATAATTTTAAAAAATAATACAGTATTTTTTACGTGCTAAAACAACGTTGTTTTTGTATTGTTTTTTTTTTTTTCTTCATAATTTTCAAATTATGTTGTTTAAAGAGGTCTTTACACACTGATTAAAAAATAAACAACTGGACGCTTAATTTAATTGGGGGGGGGCTTAATTCCTCAACTTGGAAACAGATGACTTATTCTACCACCAACCCTAAGTTCGAGTTGCACTCCAAAATTTAGAGCTAGTCGTAGTCAGACAATTTATATACAACTTTTTAAGATTTAATTCCCCATTGCTCAAGCGACAAGCAACTAGTTAATTGTTGTAAAGACAACTATTAATAAAATAAATGAAATAAAAAGAACTTAAACAGAGTTACAGCCGATACTTGAATATTACTGCATTTGGTATAAGGTATTTGATGATTTTTGTCATTGTTTACAATTACTTGACTGTTAATTATTCTACGCTTTAACAAATGACTGTGTTGTTCCTACTTACTTGCCTCCCCAAAGAGCCAACATTCATGATTTTACTTATTTTTACTAATTTTTACGTTAATTATTCAATTTAATAGTCAGCGTGAACTACCTATTTTTTAGATGCAGCAGATGTTATTACTACAGCACAGTTTATTGCGTTTATTTTGGAGCAAACATTAAGAACAGAAAGTTTTCCAACTGTGAAAAAAAAACATATTTCCTACGATGGCAAATGTCGGTTTTATCCCCTCCCCCCCCCCCCAAAAAAAAGAGAGGCACTCTGGATTGGGGGAAAATCTTATTTTTATAATCTTTAATCTTAAAGGATTTTTCCTGCATTGAGCTAAAACAGAAAACATAAATTATAGTATCCAAACAGATAATATACTTTGACGGTAATTATATTTGGAAAAGTAAAAATAATACAAACACACCGATGATAAAAGGATACTGTAAAATTGGCAAATATTTAAATCATATTTTTTCCATTTTCAAAATATTCAGAGCACATAAAATACACTCGAGTGTGAATGGTGGACATGAACAATTGATGTCCGATTAAACGTAAAGTAACATTCTTATTTCTAAGGCTTTATAATGGTTTAGGACTCAAGACTGTTAAGCATTTTCTTTCTTTTTTTGATATGGGAGATAAATTCTGCATGTTTTACGTCTTAAGGGGATTCCGTGTGGTTTTATTACATTACGAGTCAAACTTAGAATTAGACATATATTAAAAGTTTGAATGTCTTAGAAATGAGGAATCATTTTATTAAATTTATATGAATAAATGATCCCGCACTATAAATACTAAAATATTTTATTCAAAATAGTCACACATAATCAGCTAAAAAACAAAATCTCACTTTTAGGGGGGGTAAGGGTCCTCTTCTACTTTTAAATATAGTTATAATTTATTTTTTAAACTGACAAACTTAATGGTTTCCCTTTATATATATTCTCAAAGAATTTCATCTTTTTCATCTATTTTCCGCTACATACATTTCTACTATTTTAACTAACCTCCCTGGTCCCCCCTTATGAATGGTTAAAACATCTGGTGCCCATGTTTTGTAAAAAACATTATTTAGCAAATATTAATTCATCCTATATTTATTCAATATTTAGCTATGCAATTATTGTGATGTTTAATTTTTAATATATTTCAACTTAATTTTTATTATAACCACTGCTTTATTATATGATTTATTTCTTGCAAAAGAAAATATAAGCTCTCCGAAAATCAGGTAAAACTAGCTGATAAAATGTGAAAGCCTTCTGGGGGGCTAACCGCTTCAATATAATTCCAGAAATATATAGCGAGAAAACACAGAACATTTTTTACATTGAATATTATAATATATTCATATTATTTTTATGCAAAGTAGGAAGTTAAAATATGGTGTTTTTCTTTTTTGGAGATTTTTTGGTTTTGTATTAGCGGTTTTTGAAAAATTCAGACGACAAAAATTTTAAATCTAGCGAGTATCTGGAGATTTCTTTTCCCTGATCTAGCGGGTTTTTAAAAAATTCAGTTGTCACCACTGAATTGGGGTTGCTCAATACCCTTACTACACGACCTCTCTCTCCACCCGTTCTTGACATTCCGATAATTGTTCTTACGATGAGGAGTTGGGGGGGGGGGTCTATTCCCAAAGCAGTTCGTAACATGAAGAGGTTGGGTTTTTTTTTTTTCGAGAAGGGGTACGCTTCCACCGAACAACGCCGGTTAGCGGGTACTGCTAGTATATAATAATCGATCGTAAATTGAGGCTATAATAATAAATCTGCATGAATTAAAATATCGTATTTAAGCTTATTTTATGACCAGGAAACGACGAACAGTCTGCTAGTTTTATATATTTTTGATTCTTTATTTTCTATTTGCAATGTTCTTTTTTTCTTATTTGTTCTTATTTTATTTTCTATTAAGATAGGTGACCGGCGTTGCCCAGGTGTTTGGATGTGTATGTTGAGCAAAAAAAAAGTAGTAGTAGGAAGGCAGGCTCAAACACGTACCGTGAAGAAGGAAAAGAACGGAAAAAAAACGTGACGGTTTTGCTGTTACGACCACCGTCAAACCGGGAGTGACGTAGGTTTTAATTAAAGCTATGCAATCGAAAAGAGAGGATGACTTTCGAAAATATCGGCGAAAAAAGCGACCCCTCCTTGTAGAAAAGTGTCCAGTTGAGGGTGAAAAAATTAATGTTTTTATCAAATTTTTCGATATTTTTCGTCTGAAGGGTCGAGCTTCAAACGATACTGATCTGGTGAAAATCCGTCGCCTCTGTCGAAAGTTTTAGGCTGACATGCAAACATACATATATAGATTTATATATTGATAGGTAAAATTTTCGACCCAAACCAATTAAAAAGCTTGCCCTATCTCTGAATACCCTTTATGTAAAATTTCAAATGTTTAGACCAGAAATTATCTGAGTAATTTAATAGAGACCGCAGAGGTTAATTTTTTTTTAACTTTGATCCCTATTGTTACCCCTTAACATTTATTGTTTTGGGTTCAAATCAAGTTATTAAGGTAAACCCATGTCCAAGGAACCTATATCTAAAATTTTAAGTGTTTTGACCCAAAAAAGAGTTCTCAAAGATCAGATCATTGAACTTTGACCTCTTAACAGCCAAATTTCTGTTCGAAAACGGATTACAAAGATTTTCCCAAATTTCGAGTCTGTAGATTAAAATTGACAGAGTTATTGCGTAGAGAAATGTACACAGACACACACACACACACAGACTCGTTCACTTTTATAGATATATAGATTCCCTTTTATTTTCTTCCTCATTTTCCCGATCTATCCTTTTTTCTTATTAAATATTTTTCTACCCAACTACCGTCCTACTAAGTAACCCCCTTTTTGCATTTGAAAATTTCGTTACGCCCTCATCTCCCCCTTTTCAATACATTTAAATTTTACTGTTAAAAGACATCGCCAGGCGACAAGAGACCTCTGGTCTTGTTCAAGGCCAGTCAGTTATTGTAACGACTTATGGTTATTTTCTTTTTACCTAAATTCAATAAAATTATATCTTGCTCTTTTTAATTGAACAATTTCAACAAGCTCGTTGAAATTTAATGTTTTTACTTTGGATTTTTTAACCTAGAATAAGTGTATATATATATATATATACATATATATATACATATATATATATATACTATGTATATATATACATTATGTATATATATACTATGTATATATACACACACACACACACACACACACATATATATATATATATATATATATATATATATATTGCGTGTGAAAATATTAACGAGATAACATTCTTTGACTAGTTTCAGAAGTTTATTGGTAGTTTCGTATCAAAAGATTCGGAAACGTTGGCGATGCTGAGCTGCGCGTACTGTGAAATTTTCGTACTGTTCCGCGCAATGTAAACAACTTGCCATCGTAATTGCTGAATCCACGATATTTGAGGTGTGTCAAATTATTAACAAGGCAGTTTGTTTCGTCAATAAAATAAGTCATAAAGGTGGTTTGAGTAGTTCTGAAAAGAGTACTATTACAGAACAGCTAGCAAAAGGTTAAACTGCCCGCCAAATATCGAAAATGATAGGAAGGGACCATCAAACTGCGAAGAACTTTGTCAAGGACCCTACAAAGAGAGCTGATACAGGTAAAACTAGAGTTGTTTCACGCCGTTCTCTACTCCAAATTAAACGTGAAGTTGTTAAGAACCCTGGGCAGACAAGTCGAGAAGTCTTTGACTAAGCCGCATTAAAGAATGTCTCAAAAAGTACTCGGTGTCGTCTTCTGAAAGAAGTGATAAAGTCTGTTAAGCCCGCGACAAAGCCTCCATTAAAGCAACATCACATGCAAAACCGATTGAAATGGGCAGAGGAAAACATGAAAATGGATTTTTCCAAAGTTTTGTTCACTGATGAAGTGCGTGTCACTCTTGATAGCTTAGATGGCTGGCGCAAGGAATGGGTCCTAGAGTAACGACATCGTCATCAGCGTGTAAGTGTCCAGCAAGGTGGTGGTGGGATGATTGGGCTGGGATTATCGGAGGTACTTTAGTTGGCCCATGGAGAGTCTCAGAAGGCGTAAAAAATACGTCAAATGCTTACATAGCTTTTTTGAAGGAGCACTTTTAACCATGGCTGAAGAAGCAAAGGTTGACGTTCAGAAGAACCATAATTTTTATTTTTTGATAATGCATGCAGCAAACAAAAGCAAAGAGTATTTGCAACAACTGGGGTTCTCTGGGCTACGGAAAATGGAGTGGCCTGCGAATTCACTAGATTTGAACTCAATTGAGAACCTTTGGAGTATCATGAAGCGACGCCTCTATGCAAATGGACGCCAATTTAAGAGCAAAGATGTGTTGTGGGATGCTCTCCAAGAGGTATCGGGAGGAATAACTGTTGAGGAAATCACAAATTTGGCTAATTCTGTGAACCAACATCTTTTACAAGTAATTCATAAAAAAGGATCGCATATCCATTACTAATTATGACAACGTAGAAATTGCTATGTAGTTATTGTGTTCTACGCATTTCTCCTAGTTCATTTAATGTTTGAAAATTATTTCAATAAACAAGTTATGGGTATATTGTGTTTTTATTTCTCAACCTCGTTAATAACTTGACACATATAGTAAATAAGGTTTGGTTTTCTCGTACGAATATCCAGCTCAGACTTTGGATTTTTATCCTGGGCCCCGAAAATCAATAGAGATAAGACCATTCCTGTAATGATTAGGTTCCTGTTGATTTTGCGATGGGAGCTTAGTTCTGTGCAGATCAACAGATATCCCTACCTTCTGCCATAGTTTCGCTAATACTGCTTTAAATACTTATATTTCCTGACTGGAGTAGCTGAATAGTATTGTAAGCACTTTCTCAGTTTCATGACTTTTTATCGACTCGTTCCTTAAATATTAAAAAAATGTAAACTCGTTAATAATTTAATACACAGCATATATATATATATATATATATATATATATATATATATATATATATATATATATATATATATATATTCCAGGTAGTAAGATATTCAAGAATTAAGAATAATTGAATTTCAACAAGGGTCGTTGAGAGTGCTCAATCAAATAGAGCAAATTATGTTTTTTTTTTATTATTCTTTATGTAAATAGTAATATCTTGCTTATATATATATATATATATATATATATATATATATATATATATATATATAGTAAGTTATAAAAATATATATGGCATTTAAGCTACACAGAATATTTCGCATTTCATCTACGCTAGGATTCGTCAGGCTTAAGCCTGCCGTGTCGAATCCTAGCGTGGATGAAACGCGGGATATTCTGTGTAGCTTAATTGCCATATATATTTTTACAATTTACTACCTAGCTCTACCTATGTATTGAGCACTGTTGAAGTAAATATTTATGGTTACGCATAAAATAATACTTTCGTGTATTAATTTATGTGATTAAATTAAGTAGTCATATATATATATATTTGTATGTATTATGTATGTATGTGTGTGTGTGTGTAACATTACAGAAGATCAGATCAAATCAACGTAATGTCATAGTTTCAAACAACAGTTATTCATTAAAGTTATTCATTAGATTTCTTCAGACATATTTTATTATATGTATGGAAACGATAAGTCATTCTCGGAGCAATCATTGATTTTTTTTTTATATATTTTTCTTTCTTTAAGTTGTTATATAGTAATAGTCTTTTGTAAAATGCTTCAAAAAGAGACATAAAAAAATAATTATTCGGAAAAGAAAAAAGAAAAAAGCAGGAAAAGAGGATAAATATAAAAGAAAAATAATGCCCTTCCTTAGATTAAATGAGTTAATTCTGAAAGCATCTTTTGCTCATAATATTGCTTATCGATATTTTTCACACATTTTTGAGAATATTGTTCTGCAATTATTTGGAAATGTTTACCATATTTGTTAGACTTCAAACAATGAATATTCTCCAAAGCTCAGCTTAAAATCCGTCCGTCCCCCTTTCTCTATCTCTACCACTCAATATTATTAGATGTGTACATTTCTCCCTTTTAGGTGTCTGTAATAAGTAACTTAAGTAAATAACGTTTGTCTTTCTCGTACAAATATCAAGCTCAGACTAGGGATTTTTATCCTGGGTCCCGAAAATCAATAGAGATAAGACCATTTCTGTAATGATTAGGTTCCTGTTGATTTTGCGATGGGAGTTTAGTTCTGTGCAGTTAGGGGCTAGTTTATAGTTAACCCCCTGAGACGCCATCACTAAATATGCCAACGCCGCTGTCCAGACATTTTTTGCAAGTCGGAGTACCCCTTCTCTGGGACACTGATTTCTCAATCACACTATCTGCCCCTGATTTCAAAGTTCCTTTAATGAGCGAGAACTAAACAAAACGAATATAGTTCATAATGTTATTGTATTTTAAGGGAATATATATATATATATATATATATATATATATATATATATATATATATATATATATATATATTAGTGGTGGGATGATTCCACTATTTTCTTGATTCCGACACAATTACCAATTCCGTACTAAATTTCCAATTCCGATACAATTTACCGATTCTGATTCCGATTCCAATTCTTTATGAATCTCTAAATATTTAGCTCTAAAATTGTTTTTACTTTTTTCGATTATTGTAAAAACACATTTTAAATGTGCAGATATTTTCTCAAACGTAAAAATCCACTTCGACTTTACTGTTAGTTTAAAATCAATAAATATTTATTATTTTATTATTACTACCAGCGGCGTTATACTTTGTTTTAAACAAAATCTAATAATAAATAAACTTATTAACAGAATCGTTTTTGACATCGAAAAATAGGCACATATTTTTTATGATTTCGATACGGATTCCAACACTCCAAATTTTTTCCAAAAATGTTTTTTCCAATTCCCGATTCCGATGAAGCATCCCATATATATATATATATATATATATATATATATATATATATATATATATATATATATATACGAGATGTGATAAAAAAGTTTTTTTTTAATTTTCTTCATTCATATATATATATATATATATATATATATATATATATATATATATATATACACGAGATGTGATACCCGATGTTGCCCGTGATTGATTGATATCCGCAAATATTCCACACCGTCCATTGATTGTCATTAGAATCTGCGAAATTGACCATGTTTCAATCCAATCGACTGATTGCCTGCCCCAGTTGCAGACCGACTACGATGCATCAGAAGGAAACTTCACATACCCGTTCCATAATAGACTGTAGTCTGCATCGCACTGTAGAGAACCTATTGTTGATTTTATACATTTTATTCATATAATGGCTTGAATTAAAGTTTAAACTGTAAAAATCAAGTATCATGGTTCAATTGTGCCCTAAACAAAACATTCGTTTCGAACGTCTCCCTGTTTTATCAAAGAACCTAATGTTTATTTCATACGCCTGGCGCTTCTGCATTTCTGATGACAAAACTGCTGAAATGAACTTGTGATGTTATGCTTTTTTTCAAAAGACGATTGTTCCTTCTTTAACCATATTTTTCGATTACCGATAAATGATTTTCAATAGTTATAAATGCATTCCGAAAGAAACCCTATTTAAGAACCCTCCCAGAGACATAACGTCTATTTGCGTGTAATTCACGAAAAAAAAATATTATCAGTTTTCGCTACTTATCAGGTGAACTTATAAATAAAAAAATCTATCTAAGAAGACTCCCAGACAAATTAAGTACATTTGTGAGAAATCGTTTCAAAGTCCATATGGAAGGAATTCACACACACACAAGCGCGCGAACACGCCTTATATATATATATATATATATATATATATATATATATATATATATATATATATATATATATATAGGAAATTTATTACTGTGAGTCCAGAATGGACTGACAGTAATAAATTTCCTATATACTGCTCTGGCTACACATTTAGCACTCTAGTCCGGTTTTTTTCACCACTGATAAATAAATAAATAAATAAATATATATATATATATTTATATATATATATATGTATATATATATGTATATATATATAAATGATTAATAAAATATGTTAAAAGACATCTTGAAAAAGGACTATCCACTTTTCTTGTGCTTCCTTTTTTAAAATTAAATATGTTTTTAACTCTTTTTCAAGATGTCTTTTAACATATTTTATTAATCATTTGTTCATATTATAAGCTCTATTTCCTTTTCGGTTTTATTGAGCTTTTTATATCTGGCTGAGTTTATTTTACTTGTAAATATTAATTCTTTAATATTTATAATATATTTTAAGTTTACCATTTTGATTACCTGAGTAAACTTATTGTAACTTTTATTATATATATATATATATATATATATATATATATATATATATATATATATATATGACAGCCCCTTTAAGAAATCCGTTTCTTATCGTTGAGCACTTTCAGTTGAATTAAAGTCGGTCAACTTAGCTCTTATGCATAGATCATCGTATAACGATTAGATCACTGTCTGACTGACGTAAATGAACATTTAAAATTAAAATGTTTAAATTTAACGTTATTTCACGCGGTTAATGGTAGCCGAATTGATTAGGTCTTTGCTAATCGAGCCAGAGATGTCTCGTGTTGCGGGGTTCGAATCGTTCGACTGGTATTAATCGTGACACCCTGCACTGAAGATTCCCGAAAGGATGAAACATTAGTGTCTGTAGGTATTTAATTATTATAGTAAAAAAATAACTATGTATTTATATATATATATATATATATATACATATAGTTATATATATATATGTAAGTTAGAAAAGCATTTCATCCAAGGCATGAAAACTGTTAAACAAAATGTTTTTACTATAGGCTTTAAAAAGTGCACTTTTATAAATTTTACGAAGTAAGGTATAAAAATTTAATACCTACTTTGTAAAATGTATAAAAGTGCACTTTGAAGATAAATAAATTTCAAATTTAATCTTGTAATTTTATTTTTAAAGCCTATAGTAAAAAAATTTTGTTTAACAATTTTCATGACTTGGATGAAATGCTTTTCTAACTTGTATCGTATCTTTTTAAGATTATATTTTATTTAATTTATTAATTTGGATTTTAAAAAATGAATGTGGTTTTGCATGTATTTATAAAAACTCTCTTACTCTCTGTTTCAGTTTGTATTTCTCCTCACACCACACATCATTTTTGCAACCCCCTCTTTGTATTATTACAGGTCTGAATATTCTCTCTGTTTCAGTTTGTATTTCTCCTCACACCACAACTCGTTTTTACAACTCCCTCTTTGTCATCCATGTCTGAATAATGAGAAAATCTGAATTTTTTTAACAAAAACTTTTAAATAACTGTTTCAGATTAAATTTTGTAAACTTCTTTTAGAATAGAAAATCTTTATAACTTAATAAGGAGCATATTTCATATAGGTTTCATCAAAAATATTCAGTAGATAACGAGAAAAATAGAGATGAAAATTCCAAAAGGACTGTAAACTGGTTACGCTCAATAGTAGTCCTCGCCAGCGAAAGTCTTTGTTATTGTTATTCTTTTATTATTATTATTATTTAAAACATTTTGTGTCCTGCTCTTTCGCGCGAGGACTAATAAGGAGCCGAGGGAAATGATTATTAGAGAAAGAAAACTATTTTATATGACACCAAATACTCATTTAAACTTAACATATTTCAGAATTGGATTTCATTAATTGCCATTATACATTGATTAAGCAAGATACCTCGGATTTTATTTTTTTCTTAAGATGCCTTAAGGTTAATGCTTAGATTTTAGTCATTTTATGGAATCGACATCTTCAAAATTGGATGTTAATCTTCGAAAGAGGACATAAAAGTGCTACAAATCTGTTCTGTCGGAGAGATTAATTTTACAATTCCTCGAACGAGCATTCTTCTCGTGTGTATATCAATATTATATTAGTGTTGAGAAAATTGAACTTTGTTTTATTTTATGATTACATCGAAAGTTTTATAAATTAACAAGCCGTTAATTCAGTTATCAGGAGAGTTCAATTGAGCGTGTTCCATTAAATGAAAAGATTGAAAAACAATTTTGTTGTTAATGGTCACTATTTGTTTTTCGTTGTTTGTACTTTTATTTTTTATTTGATGGGATAAAAATTCACTTAATGCGCCTTTTGAAAGCATCTTGAATTTATTATTTGAAAAAATATTTGAAAACGGCAGAAGCAACTGTATAAATATAAATGATTTAAAACAAATCCAATACATTTATCAAATTACTAGCATCCCTGTGTACCGTCTTTGCCCGGTAGAAAGATTACACTAAGCCAGAACATATTCTTTGAAAGAACTCCACCACTTCATAAACAAATGAAACTATAATTGTGTAGCGCATTATTGCAGACTGAGCTAATACTGTTTACTTTTGTCTTCTGGAGTGATGATTGGGGTGCTCACCAATAGAAAGCAATGTTAAAAAGAACTTTTATTAACGTATAAGAAAATGTAATGGAAACAAAAAAGAAATGTTTACGAAGAAATATTTTAATCAATCATGAAAGAATAAACAGAAATGTTAAAAGCACCTTAGTTAAGTTTTTTAAAAGGTTCGCATGTGTGCATGACCTATTTCAATAAAAAAAGTTATGGATAAGGAATGTTTACGCAGGCATTTAAATCAATCCAAAAACCATTAGTTCTGATGCTTTTGGAATGAAGAAGAAATCCTTAAAGACTGAGATAAATTTGTTTTATTTCGATAAAGTTATTGGTAATGACCTAAAATTCAAACTTACACAATTGAGTTGATAGCGCGTGTAAGGAAGGAAAAATATCTAAAAAGTAAACGTCAAAAAAGTAGATGAGTTAAAGCTGTACAAAACATGTGCATGCAGGCAAAATAAATTATGCATGACCCTCACCCAAATGCAGGAAAGTAATGAAATAATTTTTGCGAAGAATATTATAATCAATCCTAAAAATATTGGTTCTGGTGTAATTTATAAAGAAGAAATCCCCTAGACAAAGTTATTATTGTGATGTTTTCTTTATATTCTATACTGGTCGATGAGATAAGGAACGATGTCCACAAATAAAAGGAAATGGAAAAACATTAAAAGCAAGTTAATTAATCCTAAACAGAATGGTTCTGGTGATTTTTAAGACGGATAACTTTTTTCGTGCTGTAGAGGTTTATAAATTAAGTCCGGCTGCTAAAATGAAATATAAGCAACAACAGTAAAAAGTGTAAGACAAATAGTATGCATAAGAATAGGTCTAACCGTAATTTTGAAAAGTAAAAATAATAATCACAACCAAAATAGTAATAATGGAATAAAAGGAATACTACTAATAAGTATACTATTAATACTACCACTATTATTATTACTACTACTACTACAAAGACAACCAAATAAGAATGAAAAAATTGGGAGAGTAAAACTATCTCTAAAAGTTTAATTAGGGAAAGATGAAATAAATGAAATTGAATTTGAAGCCTTTAAACTGCCAATCTAAATGTTATTTCTGAAATGAAGATTCTCAATTTGAGCATCTTATTTTATGCTTATGCAGAGCGCGGGCCGTGGTAAAACAATAACGGTATAGTATAGAAACCTATTCCTTATAAGGCGAAGCGAGATACATTTAAACAGAAAAGGTGCTTTGTAATTTCGACCAAAGGATACCATGAAAATGGATTTAACTCGGAAAATTCTAAGTTTCTATTTTTTTTTTCCATGTGTCGAAACGAATCGTTGTCTGAGGCAGTTATTGAAGGAGACTTGTACGATATATAATAATCGGCAATAAATGACCGAAATAGAAAAAGTAGTATATTTATGTTCATCTGGATCTCGGTAGACGGAAAGTATCCAAACTGAATGGTTGTTTTGTGTTCGTATATCACTCTTTACACTCTCACTCGCAACAAAGTCTATGCACAAATTGAACGCGTATGAAAGAATAAGTCATCAGATGTTTACATCTGTACGACTGAGTGCTGATCGTCTTAGATTAACCTGGATAATTACCGATCAGCAAGAAAAGAAACAGTCAATTTTTTTGGTTTGTTGTGTAACAACATCTTTCAACAATACCGTAAACCGATATCCCCGTAATCCGAGAAAGGCAAGTGAACTGCCAATGAAATTACCAGAAAGTTATGAAGAGGGATTATTTTAAGAAATGAAAACGAAAGACCTAATGTCAGATGTATTTGCACAAGAATAAAAAAGGGTGGCGCTGCTGGCAAAAGATGGGGCAAGTGTATTAATGTTCCCGACCTCGTTGAGGGGAGAAATAGGATGAAATAATGAGAGAGTAATTATCGTGCTACCATATGTGAAGATGGCATGTTTATAAAAGTGACTCTCCTATGAATTATTGTAATAATATTTGATGAAAAATGAAATCGACTGGTAACATTCGCAAATATTGACTAGTAGTAGAAGCATATTAAATATATTTATATGTGGCGTTTGCGTTTTCGAAGCTATAATGTATTTTTTGTAGATGGGAATAATCGTTTATATTTTATTAAATATAGAGATATAATGTCAGACTTTCCCAAATAATAAAACAATGACAAAGTGTTTTAAATGACACTGTCTAACATCAAAAGTGTTAAATAAACAACCGTTGCTTATAAAATAAAGCCAACATTTCGTGCCAGTCAACCATCTTTTATAGATAAAAACTAAAAGAAAATACGTTAAAAAATATACAAAGATGGCTTCGTATGTCATCAATCAATCCTCCTCAATATCGATTCAGTATAAACTGACATAAATACATCACTTATTTTAATATCTGATTGTAATTTTGACTTCATTCTAGAGTCAGACCAAATGATTTAAGAGCAAACATTAATCGATTATCACTGTTCACAGTCGATTTACGAGTTTTGACTGATAAATAGTGATCTTAGAAATAAGAAATTTCCAGATAAAAAACAGATGTTCATTATATATTTATTATATTTCCCTCGGTCTGTTTGTCGGTCACTCGGCCCCTTTCACTTTTTGGGGAGAAACTACTGAGCCAATCCGACTGGAATTTTGTATGGGGTTTTGTTACAATAAGGTAAAGCAAAGTAAGTATTATTGTCTCCGTTCGATGCACAGTTAAGGTTAATAGGAATTAATCACCACAATACCACATTTACTCCATAAATTGTCTCGAAACGTACAAGCTAAAAAAATTAAAGGAAATGTTTTATAGCATGCTGCACGGAACTGGGTATTTTGACATCAATTCGAGGCACAATTAGAAATAAATAACGATTATTAGACATTAATCACTACAATACCATATTTATTCGAGAAGGTTCTGAATCGAGCTAACTAAAATTTTGTATGAACCTTCGTTATGATAAGGTACAGCAAACTAAGTATTACGGTATTTAGAGACTAATAGGAATTAGTCATCATAATACGACTATTATCTAAACTAAAAAAAAAACGTAAATTAATACAAATGACCCGACTTCACAAATTGATAAAAGTTCATTATTGAGTTTTAATTATAAGGCAAAGCTCGAAGATTAAAATTCGAGATAGATAACGCCAAAAACATCCTTACATTAATATGGGAGGGGAAACTATCTTCAAACAGCGTCCTAAATTAATAACTGAACACCGGACTTATACTAAGTAGATATTAATAAGTCCCTCGTACATATACCATTTGTTTTAATGGAGAGTAGATAATGCAGTGGATGTGTTATTGGCAGCTCCGGTAACTCTCGCTTTTACTTTTTTTGTCCCTCAGTCCTCATTTCCAATGAGTGATGTTTCTGACCAAGGGTGAAGAAAAAGCTGCTTTCCAGGTCGGTAGTAATTCGTGAACAGTAGTCTGAGATGTCGGAAATTTTCTGTTTCTATTTCTATTCTTGTGGCCATTTCATTAATAAGGGTGCTGGAGGTAAACGTTTCGTCTGGACTTATGTTATCCGGCTGATAATCCAAGGTTCGGCTCCCTGACTAACTACTAAGGAGGCTGTCCTATTAGAAGCTGCAAAGTACTGGGGCTGCTGTGTTGCCATTTGGTCAATGGATTCTGGACCATGCAGTAGTCTCTGGTGGGGCCTCTCGATGCCATACTAGTGGATAATTGTTACGGCTTTACCTCATCATGTGCTACAAAATAAAATTCCTATCCTTTTCTCTCTTACTTTCCCTCTTTATCCTGCTCTAACCAAGTATGCCCACCGGTTCCACGAATCCCAAAGCCTGAACATTAAATATCTCCAGAAAAAAAAACACGAATAAACCTAGAATCCCATCCTCCAACGTAGATCCCTACTACCATGTCTCCTTCTCCAACAGAATCGCCAGCAACCACTGTAAAAGAGTAATAAAAATGCAAGAGAACTATATGTGCAATCCGTTAAGTTCAAAGTAGCTGAGCAGCGGCTTGGTTCCCACCAGTTCTGGCAAATAGCAAATAGGATCTTGAACGGAAACGTGCGTTCTATCCCAACCATTATCAATGGACCAGAGGTCATCTCGACAGCATCCGACAAGGCCAAACTATTTGCCAAAAACTTTGCGGCAAATTCTACCCTGTGTGACGAAGGCCATCAACTCCCCATATTCCCTCATATAACAAACAACACGCTATGCAACATACAAATATCTGTGCGTGAGGTCGTCAAGCTAATCAAGAATCTTGACTCCAGTAAAGCAACTGGTCCCGACGGTATTCCAATCATAGTGTTAAAAAAAATTACAACCAGAACTTGCCCCTATACTTTCCAAACTATTTAAGCGTTGCCTTAAGGAGAAGTGCTTCCCAACACCCTGGAAAACCTCATCAGTATGCCCTGTATTATATGGTTATATCTCATAGGATTAGCGAATCTTTCCACAAAGGCTTCATTTCTAGGGCAATTGCTCTCGACATATCAAAGGCCTTCGATAAGGTTTAGCATGAAGGCCTACTACACAAGATTTCCAGCTACGGTATAACTGGAAATGTTTTCTCTATCAACAAGTCATTTCTCTCGGATAGGCTCATAAGAGTAGTTGTTGATGGGCAGAAATCAGAGACCCACAGTATTAATGCTGGAGTCCCTCAGGGGTCCATACTGGGCCCAACTCTGTTCCTGATCTACATCAATGATCTCCCAAAACACGTACTAAAATCTTTCGTTGACATCTATGCTGATGACACGGAAATCTATAGCAAAACATCAAAGGCCGTAAATGATGATGTTCTCTCTGATTCTCTCTCTTGATCTGATCTTGAGCGCGTGATATAGTGGGGAAAGAGGTGGCTGGTTACCTTTAATGCATCTAAAACCAAGCTCCTATCTCTACATCATAAACGCTCTGATCCCCATCTGGCATCAATTGAAATCGATTACTCTCGTCTAAGGGAGGCCCCAGGCTTTGATAAGCTCCTGGGTTTGACCTTTACACCTGATCTTAAATGGAACACATACATCAAGTCTGTGGCCAAGGTCGCTGGAAAAATGGTGGGATCCTTCTACCGCTCCAGAAGATATCTCACTAATGATGCAATTCTTTATCTATATAAGAGCCAAGTACGTCCAAAGATGGAGTACTGCTGCCACATCTGGGCGGGGGCTACTAAAAACAGCCTATCCTGCCTTGACAGAGTACAAAATAGACTTTGTAGTTTAGTGGGGGATGCCCTTTTCTCTACCCTGCAACCTCTTTCCCACAGAAGAGACGTAGCGAGCCTGTCATTGTTCTTTCGTTATTTCCATGGCAGGTGCTCGTCTGAGCTCCATTCTCTGGTTCCCCCCTCGCTAATCTTTCTCAAAAAACACCCGACTAGCTGAAACCACCGTCAATAATTTTCCCCATTCCCTATCTGTGCCTTAATCAAAACGTAGATACCATGAACAAAGCTTCTTTCTTAGAACTGCACGCCTGTGGAACTCTGTTCCGCTTGCCTGTTTCCCTCCCGACTTCAACCTGGATGTCTTCAAGTCCAACACAAACAAATTCCTGATGAACCGCCCCCCCCTTTAAGTAATGACACCTTACCAATTCTCAATAATATTGCTACACTATCCCTTTGATTACTGTATCCCTGGGCCTTGATAAGTGGTGAACTCCATGTAAAAAAAAAAAATTTTTTTAAAAAACATCAGGGGTCTACGTTCCAACCGTCCAGAGGTTGAAACCCAATTACAGGAGACAAAACCGGACATATTTTTTCTAAGTGAAACTGGAATAGGGCCAACCACTTCCCTAGATGAGTTCATGATTAACGGATACTCATACTTAACATCTAAATCTGACTCCCAAGATCGCCATGGGCATGGAATATGTGCCTACATTAAAGATGGCTTCCCGTGTGGCAGGCATATCTCCAGAGAAGACCCTAATTTACCTTATATGTGCTTCCGGTGGCACTTGCTTACACCACTGCATTTATATTTGCCCTCTATCGCCTCCACAGCAGCGGGGTTACTATCTTTAAGAGTATATCTGAGAAAATATACCACATTCTGTCTGCACATCCCTCGGCTAACATTCACATTTGCGGTGACTTCAATGTCCATACCATGGAATGGTTGACCCACTCAAATAAGACAGATGATGAGGGGAGAGTCTGTCATGATTTTGCCATTGCCTATGACCTCACGCAGACTGTTCCTGAGCCCATCCGTGTGCGCGATACTACCGGTCACCATGCAAGCCTTCTAGACCTTTTTCTCTCAACTTCCCCTGAGCTATGTTCATGTTCTGTTTTATCTCATCTAGGATCCTCCGACCACGCCGTTGTATCAGTTAAGATGAAAATTAAATATAATAAGTCCCCAGACGTACCTCTCCACCGTGCTGTATACCGATACTCTATGGCTGACTGGGATAGCTTCCGTACATTCATATCTGATCTACCTTTGCATTCCATATTTAAAAAGGATGAGTTCTCTATAGTATCAGACCTGACAGAATGGTTAATTGTAGGAATAGACCGATTCATATCATCCAAAAAATTCCAACAAAAACCTAACAACCAGCCATTTTTCTCCCCAGAATGTGCTGCTGTCATCGCGCTCTGAAATCACTTTTTCCATAGCTACCAACGTAATAGATGCATTGAGACTAAAGCTGCTTTCAGGAACGCCAGCAACCACTGTAAAAGAGTAATAAAAATGCAAGAGAGCTATATGCTCAGTCTGTTAAATCCAAAGTAGCTGATCAGCGGCTTGGTTCCCACCAGTTTTGGCAAATAGCAAATAGGATCCTGAACAGAAGCGTGCATTCTATCCCAACCAACATCAATGGGCCTGATGTCATCTCGTCAGCATCACATAAGGCCAAACTATATGCCAAGAACTTTGCAGCTAATTCTACCCTATGCGACGAAGGCCATCAACTCCCCGGATTTCGTCCTATAACACACAACACGCTGAGTAACATACAAATATCTGTGCGTGAGGTCGCCAAGCTAATCAAGAATCTTCCAGAAAAGCAAATAGCCCTGACGGCATTCCAATTACAGTGTTAAAAAAGCTTCAACCTGAACTTTCTCCCATACTTACAAAACTAAGAGTTGGCTTAACGAGAAGTCCTTTCCAACACCTTGGAAAACCTCATCAGTATGCCCTGTATTTAAGAATTCAGGTGATAAGTCATCTCCCTCTCGGTACAGATCAATACGTCTCCTGTGTGTCATGAGTAAGTTGCTGGAATCAATATTAAATAGAGAAGTAGTCACCCACCTCCGCAGAAATAAACTTCTTAGAGGCACGCAATGTGGTTTCCGTTCTACAAAATCTACAGCAGATGTGCTAACGGTTATATCTCATAGGATTAGTGAATATCTCGACAAAGGCTTCCTTTCTAGGGCAATTGCTCTTGACATATCAAAGGCCTTCGATAAGGTATGGCATAAGGGCCTACTTCGCAAGATTTCCAGCTACGGTATAACTGGAAATATTTTCTCAATTATTAAATCATTTCTATCTGATAGGCTCATGAGAGTAGTGGTTGATGTGCAGAAATCAGAAACCCACAGTATTAATGCTGGAATTCCTCAGGGGCCCACACTGGACCAACTCTCTTCCTGATCTCCATGAATGATCGCCCAAAAGACTTACTTAAATCATTAGTTGACATCTATGCTGACGACACGACTGTCTATGGCAACACATCAAAAGCCGTAAATGACAAAGTTCTCTCTGATTCTCTCTCCTCTGATCTTCAGTGCGTGGTACAGTGGGGGAAAAGGTGGTTGGTTACCTTTAATGCATCTAAACCAAAGCTCCTATCTTTACATCATCAACGCTCTGATCCCCATCTGGCATCAATTGAAATTGAGGACTCTCGTCTAGGGGAGGCTCCATGTTTTGACAAGCTTCTGGGCTTGACCTTTACTCCTGATATGAAATGGAACACATACATCAAGTCTGTGGCCAAGGTCGCTGGAAAAATGGTGGGGTCCTTCTATCGCTCCAGAAGAGATCTCACTGCTGATGCAATTCTCTATCTATATAAAAGCTAAGTACGTCCAAGGATGGAGTACTGCTGCCACATCTGGGCTAGAGCTACTAAAAACAGCCTATCCGTCCGTGACAGAGTACAAAATAGACTTTGTAGTTTAGTGGGGGATGCCCTTTTCTCTTCCCTGCAATCTCTCTCCCACAGAAGAGACGTTGCTAGCCTGTCATTGTTCTATCGTTATTTCCATGGCAGGTGCTCGTCTGAGCTCCAATCACTGGTCCCCGCTCGCCAATCTTTCACGATAAACCCCGTCTAGATGAAACTACTGTCAAAAATTTTCCCCACTCTTTAGCTGTGCCAAAACCAAAACGTAGATTCCATGACAAAGCTTCTTTCTTAGAACTGCACGCCTATGGAACTCTCTACCGCTTGCCTGTTTCCCTTCTGACTTCAACATGAATGTCTTCAAATCCAACATAAACAAATTCCTGATGAACCGCCCTCTTAGGTAATGACACTTCATCAAATCACAAATACTAACTACTAGGGCAACACTATCATATTGATTACTGTACACAAAATAGCCCTTATCCCCGAGTGGCTTCAGGGCCTTGATAAGTGGTGACCTTTGTGTAAAAAAAAAACTTTTCATCCAGAACTTTTTTCAGAAACTACTAAGCCGATTGAAATAAAGTGTGAATTTTTGTTATGATACAGTGCAGCGAACTAAGTATTATGGTATCCATAAATGCGAATTAAGTATTATGGTATCCATAGATGCATCGTTATAGAATAGTTGAATATATATATATATATATATATATATATATATATATATATATGACTTTAGTGCTATCAGCTAGAAGCGAAACCAAAACATACAAATCGCCACCTTCATTCTTTAACCTCTGAGGCATGCACATACGCGCGCATATATATATATATATATATATATATATATATATATATATTGGTGTCGATTCAAGCTGATGACATTCAAGTCATATATATATATATATATATATATATACATGCATACAAACACACACACATTATATATATATATGTGTGTGTGTGTGTGTGTGTGTGTGTGTGTGTGTGTGTGTGTGTGTGTGTGTGTGTGTGTGTGTGTGTGTGTGTGTGTGTGTGTGTATATATGTACTAGCATTTCAGCCCGAGTGTTTGGATGTGTGCGTTGAGCAAAAAAAAAAAAAGTGGTAGTAGAAAGGCAGGCTCGACACACAGACAGACAGACACACAGACAGACATACAGACGCACAGACACATTCACTTATATATATATATATATATATATATATATATATATATATATATATATATATATATATATATATATATATTATATCTATAAAAGTGAGCGTGTCTGTGTGCCTGTGTGTGTCTGTCTGTGTACATTTCCCTACGCAGTAACTCTGTCAGTTTTTAGTTTACAGACTCGAAATTTGATATACAGTGTACTGGGATTTGGGAAAATCTATGTGATCGGTTTTTGTGCCAAAAATTTGCCTGTTAAGGTGTCAAAGTTCAACGATTTGACTTTTGAGAACTCTATCAAACTCCTCCGACAATTTTTGATCTAAGCACTTGAAATTTTAGATATAGGTTCCTTGGACATGGATCTAACTTAATAACTTGATTTGAGCCCAAAACAATAAATGTGTAGGGGTCATAATAGGGGTCAAAGTTTTAAAAAAATTGACCGCTGTGGTCTCTACCAAATTACTCAGACAATTTCTGATCTAAACATTTGAAATTTTACATAAAGGCTATTCAGAGATAGGGCAAGCTTTTTAATCGGTTTAAGTCGAAAATTTTTAGGTACCAATATATAAATGTATATATGTATGTTTGCATGTGTGCCTAAAACTTTTGACATAGGCGGCGGATTTTACCAAGATCCGTATTCTTTTAAAGTTCGACCTTTCACACGACAAATATCGAAAAATTGGCCAAGAAAATTAAAATCTTCACCTTTAACTAGGCACTTTTATATAGGAGGGTCACTTTTTTAGACGATATTTTTTAAAGTTATCCTCTCTTTTAGATTGTCTAGCCTAAATTTTAAAAAATGTCGCTTCCGGTTTGGCGATGGTCGTAACAGCATAGACGTCAGGATTTTACTCCGGTCTTTTCCTCCTTCGCGGTACAGGTTCGAGCCTGCCTTTCTGCTGTGGTATTGGGAATCTCAGCTGAAATGCTATCTAGGTAGTTTGTAGAAATAGCAAGTTATGTAGATATATTTTCGATTCCCATTAGCGAGTTTAGTGGGGTCACAGAAGGTTAGATTTGACAGGCGTCAAACTCAAGTAACCTTTTGTCAACCTAGAGAGAATGCACCGGAAATTAGGGGTGACATGCACCGGAAATTAGGGGTTACACGGGAATTGTGGTCGTGGGCTTCCGGTCGACCAGATGTGAGAGTTGGTTTTGGACTACAGATGAAGCAGACGTGACATTAAGGTCTCTCCTCCGACAACCATGGGTTCGAGACATAAGTTTGCCTTTTTAATAAAACAAATCGAAGCTTCAAATCCATCTTGTGTTATCAATGCGTCTGTCTGCAGCAGTGACCCCTCCCCATGAGATGGAGCCAGCGACAAGAAGATATCATCTGCTGGACAAGGCAAGCAGGTATGTACACATTATATATTTGCACATACATGTCGAGACTCTTCAAGGCAAGAAACAGTGTAAGGATAGAACACACACACACACACACACCCATATATGTAAGAACATATACGTAAGAACACACAGACTTTAAAAGTATCCTAAAGCAAAAAGAATCTTAAAAGAAAAAAGTAAAAGAGAATAGCAGCAGGGACGTTTAATAAGTAGAAGTAAATAAATAAAACAGAAACACGTCAAAACCATCTTTAACACTACTAGAACTTTTTTTGTTCAACAGACACATCCAAACACCCGGGCAACGCTGGGCTGAAATGCTAGTATATATATATATATATATATATATATATATATATATATATATATATATATATATATATATATATAAATAGGGTGACGCAACGATTGAACGATGATCAACGAATGTTTCACACTCTTATATTCTTATTGTCATCGAAATCGATGAAATAGCCCATTTTTCAATCAAATCGATTGATTGCCTTCTCTAATTGGGGACCGACCAATCGCGATTCACCTGAAAGAAGCTTCACATGACTCTCGCAGTAACTAAGTTCACAATATATTGAAGTTTACATTGCACTGTAGAAAACCTACTGTTGATTTTATGAAATTATTTTATATGTAATAGCTTGCAATAAAGTTTAAAATGCAAAAGTCAAATATCATGCTTCAACTATGCTCTAAACAGAAACATTCATTTTGAATGTGCCCCTATTATATCAAAGAATCTACTGTTGATTTTATATGTTGGGCCTTTCGGCTTGTGTGGTAATAAAACTTCTCACATGCACTTGTGATGTTAGGCTGTGTAAGAGGTTAACTTTGGTCAAAATAGCCTGTTTCTTCTGTTTTTCGGATTATTTCGATTATCGATTATAGATTATCGATTACAGATTATCGATACTTTTCGAAGACATCCCGACACAAAATCTGTTTAAGAATACTGTCAGGTATATAACGTACATTCGTGTGAAATTTCATGAAAATAGACCCAGCTGTTTTCGAGTCCATACGGAACGAACTCATATACATACAGTCACACAGATACACAGCCACACAGAGAAAGTTCCTTTTATATAATAGTAGAGAGTAGAGTTAGAACTAGAGATATGAAGTGTTATTCTTGATTTCTGGGAACTTCACCTGAAGTAAAATAAAACAAAACATGTATTGCTATGACTTACGTGGGATTATTCAAATACTTTTATACGCCTGTAGTTCTTAGTACTGGTTGAGTAATTTTCTTTTTTATCTTTTCTTGTCGATGTTATATATCGAAGTATGAAGTACAAACTGGTCCAATATGATATAATATGTATTTATTGTATGAACGAAAATACAGACGGGTTTATCTTTCGTAGATTTGTTCCAAATTGGCACATTGTTTTGAATTCAAAACCAATACTAACTGATCGGTATGTTTGTTTTATGATATTCATGTCTGGGTTTGTTTGTTTTTTTTTACACAAATTTACTTAACATTCAGAACTTTTTGATTAATTAACTCATTTTCCAGCTTGAAGACTGACTTCATATCTTCGATTTTTATTTTATGGAAATCGCTCGGGACAAGGCATGAAGCCACTTGATGTAAGGAGCTAACAAGAACAAAAGACGATACTTGTTGACCTCAGTCTTCAAAAGACCAAGGTTTTTAATAGAATAGAAAACAGTGGTCAAGAAGAGAGTTCCACAACCTTGCAGTTATAAGAAAGAAGCGACTATAATAGGAAGATGTATTATAGTGAGGTATTCAAATAGTGAATTAGTGTAGAACTTTAAACAAACGAGTTAATAGAGCTAAAACAAAGGAAGCATGGAATAGACCAGACAATTCTAAGCAAAATATATTATAATAGGTTGACGCAAAAATAATGTCGTTTTTTGACGTTCCACTTCAAAAGATTATAACGCCTTTCATAATAAGCTTTATTAATCGAAATAACCATTAGAATTAACACATTTTTGCCAACGAGAAACAAGTTTATTAATCCCATTAGCATAGAAATCTGGAGTCCTGGAAGCGATGAAGTCATTGAAGGGCAATTCGGCATCATCTCGGCTTTTGAAATATTTTTTGTGCAGGAAGTTGTCGAGATGCTTGATAATCGGTGGGCAAGAGGTCCGGTGAATATGGCGGATGAGGATAGAGTCTCGTAGCCCAATTCGTTCAGCTTCTGCAGGCGATCGTTGTCATGGAAGAGAATCGATCCCTTAATAGTGACCAATCTTGAGCACATACGTTGGAGTTTCTTGTACATTTCGTCAATTTGTTCGTAGTACTTCTCCACTGTAGTCATTTCGCCCGGATTCAATAAGCTGTGATGGATGAGACCGGCCGCAGATCACCAAACAATTACCATAACCTTTTTTTAGTGCAATGTTCGCTTCGGGAAATGTTGTGGAGCTTCTCCAGTATCCAATCACTGTGCCGAACGTGCCGGTTGTCATAGAGGATCTACTTCTCATTACACGTCAGAATCCACTCGAGAAATGGGTTGTTTTTGTTACGCAAAAGTAGCGTAGAAGACATCTCAAAACGACGAATTTTCAGTATCGTTCAGTTCCTGTGGCACCTATTTATCCAACTTTTTAACTTTCCTATTTGCTTTAAATGGTCAACCACTGTTGAGTGGTTGACTTCGAGTTCAACAGCAAAATTTCGTATTGTTTTGCGAGGATCGGCTTTAATTGAGGTTTTCAAATTTTCGTTCTCAACTGCAGTCGGCCGGGCGCAACCGTCTTCATCTTCGAGGCTCTCGTTACCATTGCAAAATTTCTTGAACCACCGTTATGCAAAACGTTCGTTAGTGGCTCCTGAACCAAACGCATCATTGATTTCATGAGCTGTCACGGCAGCTTTTCAACCTAGTTTGAACTGGAACAAAAAAAATCGTGCGGATTTGAATTTTGTCCATGCTGTCGAAAAGCCTGGAAAAAATGAATGAAGAGGTTGAGAACGGTAATGAATAACACGATTTGATAGAGCGAAAAGTGATATATAACATGGCTATACATATCAATGAATTAATTCAGAAATCAAATATAAAAGTAACATATGTGAGAAAAGCGATATTGTTTTTGCACCAACCATTGTATTTGTAAAAAAACAAAGATTATGAACATCACGTCTATGATGCAGTGAAGAAAAAAAGGGTAGGGCCAACCAAATTACAGATACCAATTCCAAATTCCTGTATCAGCTCACATTTAGTACTTTCATATTATGTTACAGAGAGAGAGAGAGAGGGAGAGAGAGAGGTGAGTAAACGTGGAGGTAGACACGTTTACCAGAACCGAAGGTCAGCTGACCAGATTACGTATGAGTGACGTGGTCAGGTTGGCTAGATCTGTGAGATTTGATTTGGGCTTTGAAGAAGACGAACGGCTTTCCGTTGTCTCCCCCTCTTAACTGGGAAGAGGGGAGACGAACGCTGACGTGTGTAGAAGAAGAACCCACACAGGCCGATTTCACTTCCACCTTCTGCAGGACCTCTGGGGAAAGTGAAATAAAAACTATAAAACCTATTCATCGTCTTGGAGTGATAAATCTTCGTCAAACAGGTATCAAGTCTCCCTCCAGGATGAGAAATTTCCAGATGGTCCAACATCGAAGAAGCAGGGGTAGGTTCTGAAATTACATGTCACACACACGATTCCCTTTATGATAATCAAGCACACAACCATTTATATTAGAGACAATCATACGCACACGGAATCCTTTTATGTTATACACCAAACTTAAATGGTGCCCTTCAATGATAAACACTATATAACCCTATGTAACAATTATAGTTTAGTTCCCATTGTTGCGACATATGGAATTTTTTTCAAGAAATAAACTACATTTTATAATCCTTATCATCAAAGTACGCTAAAGACCTGAGAGTAAATATAACATATCGCTAAAGCGTGTATGCACATGCATGCGAAATAACGTCATCCAGAGGGAAAAAGAAAGAATTTTAAAAGATCACGTTATAGACAGAAACAACGTTCGAGATCATGTGAGAGGGGTGGGTGACGTTCGAGAGCATGATCGTGTAAAGGACGTCACAGCTGTAACGAGAGAGTGAGGAAATAAATGTTGTATACAGCAAAAAGGTGAGTTGAAGCTCTTTTTTATTCTTTGTCTACTTTGCGACTGAGGCTACAACGTGTCGGTTCCCGGACAATGTTACAAGAATGTGATATCGACAAGATTACGAGTTGGTCATGTTCGCTTTATTCATTCACATTTTCTGAGGAGAAAACAAGCTCCAACATGTATCCCATGTCATTCTCACTTCACCGTTGAACACATACTAATTGCCTGTAAAGACCTCCAACAAATCAGGCAACAACACTACCAAATAGAATAGTATATATTTTATGGTTTTATATACTAAGCCTCAGAATACGAAAATATCTACGGAGCCAGTAACTTTTCTCTTTTCTTTTCTAAACAGCAAACAACATGCCTGAAGACGGCCGAAGCACAATCCAACCGAAACGTTGAGCAAATAACACTCAAGATAAGAACAATAATCCAACTAATAGAAATAATATCAACAAAAGCTCCATATCCATCTCTCAAATATTCTTACCACTATATGCTTAAAAAAACACATACGACTTAATACGATTAAAAATAACATACATATAAGAATATACGATAAATATCTATTCACTGTATTAAAGGACCGAAAAGGGTCGATATGCCGTTAAAAACCAACCAACCATTGTTAGGATTTTAATCGTTTTTTCAACGAAGACAGAAGAAACAGTCGCGCATGGGCTGCGGTAGTATTTTTCTACTTTAATATCTGCCAAGAATCTAGTCAGTATTGGACGTATCACTGGGTTGCTATCTATTATAATAGGTGAGAAACTTACAAGCGCTACCAATAGTAATATTGGTTAAAGCGTCTTATGTGGTTAAATAGTCAAGGTTAACTATTCTATATCTTGCAAGTAACAATTTTCGGGGTTAAATTTGACACACTGCTGTCAAAACTGACTACTCTAAATCTGACACTACACTGTCAAAGTTCGCTACTCCAAAACTCGTAACTCTGTTGTCAAAACATACTACTCCAAAGACTAAATACAAACTGCCACAGTCTCTGCAAAACCAGCCTTTTTATTCAAAACCGCATATCAGGCGACAAGACCGCAAGCATATTAAGAGAAATAGCAGCCTTTTTTTTTTTTTTTTTTTTTTTTTGCTTTGGTTTTTCTTTTTGCCTGCCAACGTACACTAGAGGGTGAATAAAACAGTCTTGTATCAATTTACTTTTAAAGCATTTATCACATCTTAATCCGTAGCAACCGTGCTACAAATAGCAGCTGCGCCAGCAGAAGAACCACAGATCCAACGAGCCGTCATTATAATCTTTAAATCTTTACTTAATTTTTAAGCTCGGCGCTGATTGATGAAAGCATTTAACTTTCGTCCTGGCTTGCGTGATCATAGGCCATCTCTCAGGTCATCTGAGTACACAACAGGATATGATAAAAGGGGTCACACAAAGTGTACTTCCTCTTTTCTTGGCTGGAGAAGACACTGTCAACAATTCTATGGCGCTCATTTCAACCCCTAATCTTCTCTCTTGGGACACAATACTCTCTCGGCCTATTTGGCTCTGGCGTTTTACAAGAAGCTACAAAGATTTCAACAGTGCTGCGCCGCCATACGTGTAGTAAATAATGTAACAGACATAGAGACACATAGACACACATAGATCCGACATGAATTCTAAATATATACAAAGACAAATATTTTTCATATATAAACAGCGATTTTTTTTTATTTATATCCATTGCAGTAGGTTAGACATAAGATCAACTCGGATTTTGAAAATTCAGCACACCAAGAAAAGTGTACTCTGGACTACAAAAATGTCTGGGCAACCTTGTCGGAATCTCCCAGTAAGAGCGCGTCAGAGAAAACCATACTTCAGTCCAACAGCAACAAAGCAACTGTCGAACTGAAACTCTAATATCAGAACACATCCATTATTTACTATATTGCGAATGTTTAAAATCTAACAAATTTGAGACAAGGCCATCACAAAATGGGAAATGGGGTTCGTTAATCATCCTTTGACCAAAAGGATAAAGAAAATGTACATCCTATTCTTAACTAGAATCATCTGTCACCACAAATACTTTCCGAGCCATTTTTCTTAAAATATCCTCAAATTGTTGGCAATTTTTTATTTCATAAATATATCTTAATAATTATACAACTCCGTGGACTTTTCGGGCGTCATGGCTTGCTTGCTTGAATTCTGTAAATTTTTGGTTCGGTTTCGATTCTAGATGATGACGCCCAATATATATATCGATCAACAACATCACAAATGCACGTACTGATTCGAACGCTCTCTTGTCATGTTACCATTGCAACGTAAATAAAACAGATGTTGATTTAACAAGTGCCTGTTTGTTTTTAAAACCTAAGGTTATCAGCGTGTATATACCATTGGCACGTATTTGTTAAAAATGCGACCAATAAATTAGATAGACCCACTATATAATATTTGTTAAAAGTGCGACCAATAAATTATATAGACCGACTATATAATATTTGTTAAAAGTGCGACCAATAAATTATACAGACCGACTATATAATATTTTCGGTTAAAGTGGCAACAGATCTGAACTTGTTTAAAAAATTTAGAAGTTGATCTTGTTCGATAAAACCCAATCAGGATCAATTTTACAACACCGTCTTTATAGGGAAAAGAAAACTGATTTTCATATTTGTGTCTGTTCTAGTTATCGGTTATTGAAACGAATACTGATCAACATTTTCTTATTATAAAAATCCAACATGTACATTTTTACATATTAGATAGATAAACACTATGCTTGCAACTGGATCACAGGTAAAATAAGTCTGGATCTGATACTTCTACATGTACAAAAACATATGGAAGAATGACACCAAACAAATAGCCGTGAGGCTAAGAAAAAAGTCTGGTTATGGGTGATCGGTAGGAGCTCCTTTGTTAGCCAATATGATGAATCTAATTAGCATCCTGCGAATGTTCATCTGTTTTATTTTATGCAGCATAATAAAATAGACTAAATACGCGTAAATAAATATGATTAGCACAAAGAAAAGACGACATACAGAGAGAAATAGGCAAAAGGAAACTAGACTGATAATTGAATGCTATTACAAAAGCAACTTCTGCATAAAGTTGCTCTTAAACATGATCACATCGATATGCCATCGATTTTCAAAGCACTCTGTATATCTGAGTTATCGTCGTGATCGTTGTCTGCAATTAGAAAGTGGTTGCTTCACGGCGCCAGGTATCCGGAGATCAATTAAATATTCTTCGTTTAACTATTTCGAATTTAGTCTCGATCTCTAACGACGGCATGATTTTTCCACAAAAGAAATAGTTTTCGGGGGAAGTCGGGGTAACTAATGATTGTCTACAAAAGGAGCAGTTATTCTTTGCTAGTGTATAAAAGTGCTTTCACAAGCTAGCAATTATTACTCAAATAAAAGATAAGACTTATTCAACTAAAATATATAAAATGTTGCTAGACATAAGTGTGACCCGTTGGGTCATAACAACTACCACTATTTATTTAACTTTGATTTTAGTTGAATGTTTTAACATCCAGTCAGTTTTCTTGACTTTAGACATTCAAGCAGTACCTTAACACGTTCGCCATTCCCAACGAGCAAACTTCTTGCAGAATTGGAAACAATAATCGTCTCTTCCATCTGTTTAAGTCATTTATGGTGGCTTTTCGTTATCGTACTAAGCGTTATAATTAAAACCTTGACTTCTTTATATCTTCAGTAGTATAACTTTTTCCCATTTTAGATAGGCTATCTCCAGTATCGCAAACAAGCAAAAAATAAATAACATCTACATAAAACACGATACATCCAGCAGTCTTGCGATTTAGCCAAGGGGTAGACGTTTAAACTTCTAACCATGGGGTCCCGAATTTGAATATCACTAGATTCGGCCACTCCGAGGAGTCGTAAACGGCAAAACACGTGTCAGTGGATAATAATGTTTTAAACAATATATACATGATCTCCCCATTTGGGTGTACTTAATTGGTAAAGTAGAAAATTATTCCCAACTTGCATTTAGGTAAAAATGCACTTTTGTATAAATAATTGAATTAATTCAACAGTATCGCAAACAAAAACAAATAAATAACATCTCCATAAAACGCGATACATTCAGCAGTCGGGCTAAATAGCCTAGAGGTGAAGGATTGGATTTCTAACCATGGGGCCCTGATTTCGATTCTCGCTAGCCACTCTAATGAGTCTTGACGAAGAAACACGTGTCAGTGGATAAGTATACTTTACTATCTCTCTCTCTCTCTCTCTATATATATATATATATATATATATATATATATATATATATATATATATATAAACCCGACCTTAGTGCTGATTGAATGATAATCAACGAATGTTTCACACTCTCATATTTGTTATTGTCATCGAAATCGGTGTAATCGCCCATTTTTCAATCAAATCGATTGATTGTCTGCTCTAGTTGGGTATTCATCGCGGTGCACCGGGAGAAAGCTTCACATGCATCTCGCATTTACTTGGTTCACAATACATTGTAGTATACATTGCACTGTAGAGAACATACTGTTCATTATTTGTAAAATATTTTTTATATATAATGGCTTGAATTAAAGTTTTAAATGCAAAAATCAAGTACCAAACTACTCTGTCAATTATTCGTCTACAAACTTGAAATCAAAACAATAACGAATACTGCTGGAAAGCTAAATATTTTTCTTTCGAGATTTTATCTGATGGTAATGAATTCATACTTTTGTTTTAACTTTTGAGATCGCTACTACATATTGGGTACAATATGATAATCAACAGAGTATTCCCTCTATAATAAGAAATATGAAATCTGAATAAATTTAAAATATATTATTGAAGCGTATTTAACGACCGGACAAAGTCAGGCAGTCACCACTATATATATTGGTACAATATAAAAATCAATAGGGAATTTGCTCTATAATAATAAATATGAAAATACCTGTGCATAAATTTAAATATATTTAAGCGTAATTTACGAATCGAAAAATTCCGCTCTTAAAAATAAACTTTTTTTTTCTTATAGATAAAAAAGAATATTTACAGAGGAATATTAATCGGTGTAACGTAAAATGTTCCCCTGTAAAAATTCTTCTTTTATCTATAAGAGAAGAAGGACTGTTTTAAGATCGTCAAACTCAAATAGCAGCTGAGGTAATATTGTAAACAAACACAGGCGGAATTTGATGAACGACATTATCATTATTATTTTATTTTTTGTTTATTTGTATTAGCCTTCCTGGCAAATTATTCCTCGTAATATATGATATTCAAAAATACATACTCAATCTGCATACATAAAATATCATATTCAAGCGTAATATACGACAGGGCAACGCCGGGTCTCCAGCTAGTAACACGCCATTGCTATTTCCATTGTTTTTAAATGCCATCTTTTATTTGTTTTAGTTTTTCAAACTTTCTTATATGAGGACCTACAAATAGAAAACTAATCTATTGAACACTGCATTATCCGATGGCCTTGCTTCGGAAATTACTAATGTCTCACTAATATACGTTTATCAATTACTGCACTCTTTACGTCTATATTCTTTCTTCAGTTTTTTTATTCGATTTGATTGTTTCTTCCACTTGAGTGAAAACCTTGTATAAAAAGTATGTTCAAGGATGGAGAGCATTTTTATTTCAATAACTGCTCGATTAATGATAAATCAAAAATAGTTGAATGTATAATTTTTGTATTTTTTTTGCTTCCGAAAACATACTTATGCAATACTTTAAATATAATTGATGTAAATAAAACTTATCCTATACATATATATATATACATATATATATTATTCAATATATGTGTGTGTGTATTATTCAATATATATGTATATTATTCAATATATATATATATATTATTACATATATGTATATATTATTCAATATATATATATATTATTCAATGTATATATATATTACTCAATATCTATCTATCTATTTATATATATATATATATATAAGAGCAACATCAAACTTGCAGAAAACAGACACCTCTGTTTCAAAACACGCACACACATGCAGTGGAAACAGCTTCAAAATAATGCCAATTTTCCAAACAGACAATTATTTTTATTTACTTATACAGAAAAAAATTTCATAACAAGATTCACTCCCGAACTAAACAGAGCTTAATATCAACACACAAAAACATGAACTGCAAGGCACACTCGCATGCACGTACATATACATATACACACCCACACATAAATCAGAACCGACGCATTAAAACTCACACACACTCACACACAGACACACATGCATACAGCCACACGCAGACATAACACCCCTGTCTCTAATACAACATATTGAACAATACCAACCCTCTTAACCTCGAAACCAACAACACTAGGAAACACCTATAACCATAGTGTAATATCTGTTCCAACACCTCGCTCCCCCCTCAGTCAGTGGAGGAGAAATCCTTCATGACTGAGTTAACTATCATCCCTTCTATCATCCCTCCTCCCATACCTATACCCCTCCAAGTGGCCCCTCTCCTCTGGGGAACGAGATCTTCCCCACACTAAGAATCGATCCTGGGTCTGGCCATACCCACATGGGGAGACAAATAAATAGAAACATTAAAAAATCCCCTACGTCTATTTATAAATACATCTCTTTATCTAAACAAACATAATATTAAGAATACCCGGATAGTCTAAGACTGAAACGAAAAATCACAATACTAAAATCTAAGAATCCAAAAATAAATATCAAAATTGAATGAAAACACCCCTACCCTTATTTCAGAGGAGCTGCCCGCCTCCTACCACACACACACACATTATTAACGACCTTGAATAACAGTTACCTTCCTAGGGAAGCAAATAACTTTATAATACTATAAAACAGAACATACATTCTTCAAACCAATACAAGAAAACACCCACACACTCACACACACACACACACACTCATCCTACCCTATGCACCCAGTTGACCAAGTACCAATGGGCCCCTCACCCCCACTCAAGTAAAAATAAAAAAGGAAAAAAAGGAAAAAAGAAGAAGATAAATAGAAACACAAACAGAGATAGAGCGACAGAGAGACATAAGACATTAGTCTAGCCCAATGAACCAGTAATAAAAATTGGACATACGAATGAAAATTAGAATCGTTTACACATGTTTCCACCTCTCGGAACATTTCAAATGAACTACGAAAATGTTCTTTTACATTTTTAACACGTCTTGAATATATTCTAATCACTTTAAATACTTTCGGAAGATGGAGCTTCATAGAACGTCTCAAACGCGTTAAAAACGATTTCAATGATTTAAAAACATTATTACAATGATCTAAACATAATTTTCAATGAAAAACCAAAACACGAAATAATAATGTTAAAGAATACACATTGTTGGTGACCACCCCTTTATATATATATATATATATATATATATATATATATATATATATATATATATATATATATATTATTTAATATATATACATATATCAAAATTTATGTATTTATGTATTTAACTTTTATGATTTGAAAAAGTTAATCTTCAAATACAGGATTTTTTTATTGTTTGAAAACAAAGAATACAATTGAATAAATCTATTTCCTTGACTCATGATTTTTCTATGCTTATTCATCTCCTCAGAATAAAAATATTAGCAAATGTTTTTATTGGTTTGCACCTTATATGCTAAAAGCAATAAACATAGAAAATTAAAGTTTTAAAATATTTTACATACATAGAATAAGGGAATGATATATTCAAGCAGAAAAAGGATATTGTACTTTAAATCCACAATGAATGTCAAATCTTGAAATAGAAATTCCTGATAGTAAGGGGGTAAAAGGATCCGCCGCTTCTTGTAGTCCTTCCAAGGTAGTAAGTTGCAATCCCATGCAAGCATATTTCCTTCGTTTCACCGCTCGTTATATAAGATATCCGGCAAAGATTTTGTTTATATCAGATTCAAAAATTAAATCAAAGTGTTGCAAATATAATTTGAATAAGAATATATCCGGGGGCAAAATAAAATAATCGTTTATCAAAGCATACTAGTTATTAAAAAATCAAATACAGTTTTGGTGAGCATATTTATAAAACCGCATAAGTGAAAAATATTTATACTTACTACGCCTAAAAAAACTCTTAAATTGTATTTCTATTCTACATTCTGAATTTATTTCGATGGTAAGCGACAATAGAGAATAGGGATGGAAGATAGTTTGAAGAGAGGAAGACAGAAGGGAAAATTGTGATAGTTGGCAATTGTCCAAAGTCTAAACATGTAGATTCAAATTATATACGTCAAGTGATTGAGTATCCTGTCGAACAATTCTATGACAAGCTCTATATCCTATCTTTGTTGTATTCAGCTTTTTTATATTTGGTTGAGATTATTATATAAACATTAATATTTATATTCACTTTACATAAGCTTTTTTCCTGTAAATTAAAATTTTACTTCTTGATTTACATATATCTATCTACCCATCTATCTATCTATCTATTTATCTATTTATCTATCTACCCATCTATCTATCTATTTATCTATCTATCTATTTATCTATCTATTTATCTATGTCTATATACGTATAATATGGATTTTACCAAGCAAGTTGGACCAACAAAAACACTCATATCCTTTTTCTACAAATCCTCCTGCTACTGGACTTCTGATAAATGTATTATTTTCACTTTGACTTTCCATGTCTCACTGACTTTAGCAAATAGGGTGCATACCTTTATAACTATTTGCTAATATTTTCTCTCTTCTGATGAGATGGTAGACATCGAAACCCTATACGTTAAGGAGATTAATTTTCTAAAGCATTCTTTGTCTTGCTTAGAATAATAAAAATTCTTTGATATGAAACTCAACCACTTCATTTCATTTCAATGAGAGTATTTTGAAATTCATTGAATTACAATTTAATTTATTTGCTCTATCTTACATATCGAGCAATTCTTGTTTAGATGGGATAACTTATAGAATATTACTGCCAGTAATATTTTGTAAACCAACAATCTCACGTTTACATAACCACTGATTTTTAAATAAAAAAACTATTCCGAAGTATATATATATATATATATATATATATATATATATATATATATATATATATATAATTATTTACTATAATAATTAAATACCTACAGACACTTGTGTTTCATCCTTTCGGGAATCTTCAGTGCAGGGTTTCACGATTAACACCAGTTGATAGATTTGAACACGGCAACAGAAGCCATCTCTGGCTTGATTAGTAAAGACCGTATCCATTCAGCTACCATTAACCGCTTGAAATAACGTTGAAATTAAACATTTCATTTTTAAAAGGTTTTTTACGTCAGTCAGAGAGTGATCTAATCATTATATGATGATCTATGCATAAGAACTAAATTGACCGACTTAATTCAACTGAAAGTGCTCAACGATAAGAAATTAGTTACTTAAAGGGGCTTCTATATATATATATATATATATATATATATATATATATATATATATATATATATATACAGCAGGTCTACACATATATTGAGTACTTCTGAAATTTTTTTTAGTTCAATCCATTTGAACTTATTTAATTTATAAATATAATATATATATATATATATATATATATATATATATATATATATATATATATATATATATATATATATATATATATATACTATAATAATGTAATACCTACAGACACTAGCGTTTCAGCCTTTTTTGGAATCTTCAGTGCAGGGTGTCACGATTAACACTAGTCGAACGATTCGAACTCGGCAACATTCGGCTATCATTAACCGCGTGAAATAACGTTGAATTTAAACATATTAATTTTAAATGTTCTTTACGTCTAGTACAATTATATGTATATATATATATATATATATATATATATATATATAAATATATATATATATAATTGTATTAGAGTATTTGTTTTTTAAGTAAGACTAAACATATGCATTTATTATTTGTTTTTTTTTTTTTTAATATTATTTGGGAGAGTTAGTTGTTTCGTTTTTTTTTATATTAAGATTTAACTTGCGTGTGACGAATTGCTTGCTCCTGGCCAACGTCGACAAAATCCTGTTAGTAATCAATAATAAATAATGTGTAAGTCATATGCAAGTCATCGTCATACAGGATCGATAAACAGAAACGCACACACACATACACACACACACACACACATCGTCTCTGGAATCCGAGAAATGGTCATCCAACTTAATAAATATGGAAACGAAATCCGCAAGAATTCTTTCCGATGATCGATTAGTTCGAAAAATGCATAGACAAACTGAACATCGATGAATCAGAGAAATTCGATTTTCTGTCTTCATTTCTGGCTTTGTATCGACATCTGGAAAATTGACAAGGAATATAAAAGGTTGAAGGTTAGAAATCGGATTTCGCGAGACGTTGATATCATTTATCCTTTAAAATTGCATGCGCTTAAAGCTATCAGGCCAGACTATATGTAATATCCGAAATATAATCACTATATAATGAGCAACTGATACGCTCGTTTGAAATGCAAAAAAGGTAACTATATATATATATATATATATATATATATATATATATATATATATATATATATATATATATATATATATATATATATATCACGCAACATATATGCAGCAATATACCTCAGTTTGGTGGATAAAGTTCTGCTTAAAAAACTTCCATTTAAATCATTCTAATTAATTGATGTTTTCTAAATTTTTAAGATAAGATTGATAATTTGTATTATTTTGTTTATTCGGACTATCACTTGAGTGTTATTCTCACAACGTTTCAGTCCATGTAACTACTGCCCTTCTTCAGGTATATCTTGTCGATCGGATGAGATCTTGACCCGTGTCTTGATTTGTGTAACTTCTCTTAATTTCTTCCAAAGTGAAGGATGATAGACTGCTGCAATTTTCCAAGAAACTTTTCATCACTAATATATCCTGGTCCCAAAAGACTGAGTATTACTTTACCAGCAGAGGGCTGCACTTTTACCATTTTTGAGGTGCTGTGTTCAAGTTCCTTCACTGTATTGATTGGGTTTTGGTTTCTGGATCGTAGTGTTGGCTAATTAATATTGTTAAAAGTTAATTAGTTGTTATCGATCTATGCGTCTTCATGATTTTCTACAGCCTAGTGTTCATATTGCTTGACAAATAGTCACCAAACTTGATCAAAATATCGGTTATGGTCTAATTTAGAAGTTGATTCTTTTTTTTTACATGGGGGTCACTATTTATCAAGGCCCGAAGGCCACTCAGGGATAAGGGTTATTGCGTGTACAGTTTCATTTTTGAATGTCTAGGTCAAGAGTCAATTTCAAAGTAACGAGAAAATTAAAAGTTACACTTTTGAGCATAATCGGATCTGTTCATCAGAGTGACTATCTACTTGGTCCATATTGTAGCCAGTTAAGCTCTGCGCCATATGTTATTGATAGAGAGTACACTGATATATCTATTTTAGGAATTTAGGTTTTCTTACCCAGAAACAATAAATACAATTAAATTTAACATGCTGTGGACAACGATTCATAGCAATTATAACCCCAAAATCATGCCACTATGTTTGTTTTGATGATTACTGAGCTACAAGGCAGCAATACTAGCAATGGTAGATTCGAACATACATTGCCACAATAGTTATATCGACATTGACCTTGGAAACATCGGTGAAGTTTGATATTTGAGGGATTTTACACTTTCAATTTTCGTTGTCAAGTGAAGATAAATATTCTTATGACCACTTACTATTGTACGTGTACTTTTTTTCAAGAGTGGCAATTAGTCTAGAAAGTTTTTTTTAATTAGTTTTAATATTGCAAGACCCAAATAAGTATCTTAAGTGTGGTTCATAAACTAATTTTACGCCTAATTTAAGGCACCTTAAAATTTGATTGCTTTTCTTTTGTTTCTTTCATAACTGAAAACACATCAACTGTTTGTTGTATATTTCAAAAGTTTCTTACTCTAGTTTAATTTAAATAGGTCATTTTTAAGTGTTTTTGGTCATTTTTAGATGTTTGTGGTCGTGTTTAGGTGTTTGTGGTTATTTTTAAATATTTGTGGTCATTTTTAAGTGTTTTTGGTCATTTTTAAGTGTTTGTGGCCATGTTTATGTGTTTGTGGTCATTTTTAAGTATTTGTGGTCATTTTTAAGTGTTTGTGGTCATGTTTATGTGTTTGTGGTCATTTGTAAGTGTTTATGGTCATGTTCAGGTGTTTGTGGTCATGTTTAGGTGTTTATGGTCATGTTTAGGTGTTTGTGGTTATTTTTAGGTGTGTGATCATGTTTAAGTGTTTATGGTCAGTTTTAAGTGTTTTTAGTCATTTTTAGGTGTTTGTGGTCATGTTTAGATGCCTGTGGTCATTTTTAAGTGTTTGTGGTCGTTTATAGGGGGTTGTGGCCATTTTTTAAGTATTTGTGGTAATTTTTAGGTGTTTGTGGTCATGTTTTCAAGTTTTAATTCTGGCTATTTTTATTCGTTTCAGTTTAATTTTTTGGCTCAAATATTGAAATTCCTAAAATTTCTACCCAGATTTTCGGTCAGTTTCCGAGAACAACACGTAAGTTTCAATGTATATTTACAGATGATCTTTCCTGCTATTTCCTTAAAAAGTGATGTAAGAAATTTGGCTTTTAACATTAGTGTTTATTAATCGGTCATTGAGAAAAAAACAAAGTATTATTGACTTCAAGAAGAGTACGATATCACATTGAAGTTAGACTTTAAAACATTTACGTACTATAACTTATACTTTATGGTCTGGATGTCATAAAGTAGACACCTCTATTGCAGCTGAAAATAAAAACATTTAAAAATCATTTAAGTAGATTCATGACTGATAGCTGACTCACAGATCAATTAAATAATTTCATTGAATGATAATTACAAACACCAGTTACTCCAGTAATCAAGCGCAATGTACAAAAACTCTTTAGGCAGATCAAAATGTCTCAAACTGGATCATCTGAAATATGCATGGAAAGGATGACAGAAGGAAACTGAAAGCGAGAAAAGTCGTGAAAACGCTGGCGAGACAACTTCTACGTGTTGTTCCTATTTACTATGCCTCCCCACGAGGGCAGATTTAGACACCAGTGGAGAAATATGGAGAAAAGAGCAAAAGTCAAAAAATTTCTCAGTCGTGAAGAATTTCTCCTCCACTGACTGAGAGTAAAAAATTGAAGTGTAGCACCAGAACAGATACTACACTTTGCTCTTGTACGGATATGTTTTAATCAACTTATAATCGCGTCCCGAAAGTAATGCATCCTATTTTTTATCCCGCCTTAATGGATCAGAGGGAATTGTAAATTACGTAATTATGGTCACTGAACTTACGCATTCATCACTTCAAAGTTTCATCGCTATGTTGCAAATATTGACGATATGAGACTAAGAAAGCAACCCTTGTCATGAACGTGCGTCAGAAGCAAAGATGCATCATTGAATTCTTTTAAGTAGATAAATTAAACCGATCAAAATTCACCGACGCCTGTCGAACGTTTACAAAGTCGGTGCAGTTCATGTCAGTACAGTCAGGAGATTTCTGAGTGGCAACGGAGATGTGACAAAAGGTGTCGCGGACTTTTACAATGACTGAGTCATAAAAGTTCGAAAGGCTTGAAAAAGTCCATTGTGAATGGTAGAAAAATAAATTCTGGAAAAGAAAAGTCGCTAATTTTAATAGTACCACTTCCATTATTAACCTTTTTAGTTAAAAAAAAGGAGGCATTACTTTTTAAAATACATTGAAAAGACATAATTATGCAATAAATAATAGAAATCAATGGAAGGCACGTTTTGTGTCAATGCGGAATCTGGTTTAAAAGAAGATGGCGTTGTTTACAAAAAAAAAGGTCAGCGTTTATTATATCAACACATACGCGTCTAAGCAATAGTATACACAATACCAACAACAGAAGAGAAAATAATCTCAATAAAATGTTCGACATTTATTGATTTAAATACTTAATATTGATTGGCCAATTCTATCAAAATACTCAATCTTGATTGGCTACTACAAATGGATTTTAACCACCTGTAACCTTGCCTTACACGTTGTAGCCTCAGTCGCAAAGTAATCAAAGAATAGAAATGAAATTCAACATGCTTCTTTTGTTATACAACATCTAGTTCCTCATTCTCCCGCCACGCATTACTTCTCGTTAAGGCTGTGACGTCTCACACGTGACCGTTTTCCCAAACAAGTTCTCTAACGGAATCTACGTCTGTAACGTCGTCGTCTTCTCGAACGTACTCTCTCCTTTTTATAGTCTTCTTTTTCTCTACTGTGACGTCATTTCGCTCATGGTTCGGTATTTACATATAGCCATCCGCGCTATGTTACACACAAAATGTGTTACTCTGATAGTCGAAAATCTGTTAGGTATTGGCTACATAAACGAGAAGTTAAACACAGCCAACAGTGAAAAATCGAACTTGCCACACGAACCCTTGTCAGTCCCAATACGGCTACACAAACACATTAGTCACTAGGTGACACATTCTCAGTAAACAACACAACGTATAGAATTTTACTACGAAACATAACATAGCATAAACATAATCTCACAAACTCATTTCTACACAAATTTACACGTAAACAGACAAAATAATATTTTATTCGTTTAGAGTCTTTGAACTATTATAAGCACTTAACTTTTGGTTGTTCTAAAAAAACTTGTATTAATGTATTTATGCATGAATAAACATTGTTATTCTTTTGATGTTGTGTTGTCATCTTTGCACCTTTTATGTGAAAAGTAATTTGATTTTTTTAAGAGAAAAAATCGACCTACTCTAATAGTCAAATGACGCGGATCAGATGAATTTCCTAAAGTGTTCCATGTTTGATCAAGCATTTGAGCCTGGTCAACAGGAACGACTAAATCATTCTCCCTTGCGTTGAACGCCATTCTCGACACTTTTGAACACTGGTCAATCTAATCATGGTAAATGCGTAGAATATCTAGACAGAAAAAGTAGTTGGTTCGTTGGTTGGTTGATTGTTTGGTAACGGCATATCGATCTTTTTATACCCTTTGATGCTATGAAAGGTTAGTAGATTCTTGTGCGTATGTTATTTAAAATAGTATTAGATCGTATGCGCTTTTAAAAACGTATAGTGGTAGGAATATTTGCGAGATTGTGTTTTTTTGATTTTCAAATTTTTTTGTAGAATCTTGTAACTTTCAGAAAATCGAATATATTGTCTACACGAACCTTGTTAAAAAGATCCTTCATATGGTCTATGTGATAGTATTTTGTCTGGTTTGTTAGAGATCTTTACGAACAAGGAGTATGTGTTTAACGGTGGAAGTTGACTGACATCGCATGCATGTTGGCGGCCTATCTCAGGAGATATAAATGAGTTTTTTTTTGTTTGTTTTTTTACATAGGCATCACCACTTATCAAGGCCGAGAGGTCATTCAAGGATAAGGGTTAAAGAGTGTACAGTAGTCAAAAGGACAATATAGTAAAAACTTGATCGAGCACTTTCGTTGGTCTGTCAGACTCACGTTTTAACAGCATGTTCATTAGTCTATCCTGCTTAAGTTTAAATGGTTTTTAACGACATAGCGATACTATTAGGTCATTCGATGCTATGAAAGGCTATTTATCGTAGATTCTTATATGTACTTCATTTGCACTCGTATTTGCTCGTAAATGTCCCTTTAAGAAAAAACGTATCGTGGTAGAAGTTAGTGGGACGATTAGTTGGTATCGAAATCAAGAATCGGAAAAATTGGGACTTTGGGGGTATTGAAATCGGTCTCGGAATTGAAAAAACGTTTTATGTGATTTTGTTTAAAACAAAATCTCCCGTTGTTTGTAGAAAATAATAAAATTTATGATAAATACAATATGTATGATAAAATAATAAATATTTATTGATTTTAAATTACCAGTAAAAATCAAATCTATCGATAGACCCATCCATAAGTGTGTTTTTACATTTGGAAAGAAATGTATGCACATTTAACATGTTTTTACAGTAATCGGGGAAAAGTAACAACTTTATATTTAAATATTTAGAGTTTTAAAGAATCGGTAATAGTATCGGAAGCGGACAAGATATTTAGATCGTCCCATAAACTGTAGGAATATTTGGGTAGTGAGTAGAAAGATTTTGTGTTTTTCAAATTTTCTTGTAAAATCTTGTCGCTTTCAGAAAATTGAATATATTATCTACATAAGCTTTGTTGAACAGATCCTACGTGTTAGCCATTTGTAATATTGCCAACAACAGAAACTGCATATCAAACAAAATACAAGACATGGAGTATTTTCCATTAACTAAAATACATTCCATAATGCCTATCATCAAAGAATGGCAACCGAGACACGAAAGATAAGGAGGAAAGCGATGGAATAAGCAAGAATAAAAATCCATCATACTCATTTAACTCATTATTAGGACTAGGACAACAGCATATTCTTTTTATTGTTTTGACTCTCGAGTATGTATCCATTGATATCTTATATGCTTTTATATAGAGGGATGTGGTTCTCAGTGTGTCTAACTATGTCGGATATGTACCCGAGAGTCAAAACAATGATAAGAATATGCTGTTGTCATAGCACTCTTCACTATAAAGGTAGAAGAATCACCAAAATGCATACCATGCCAGTCACTAATCTGCTTAACACATACTCATCGCCTGTTAAAATCTTCAACAGACAAGACAAAGATACTAGCAAATAGACAACGTGAAGGATCTACTTTACAAAGTACACGTAGACAATATACTCAGTCTTCTGAAAGTTTAAAGACTTTACAAGAAAGTTTGAGAGTTGCCTACAAAGAAAAAAGTAAGGCCACTATTACAAAACCCAAGTTCTCATTGAACACGCGGAATAATGCTGTAGAAGTATTGGGCAAATTTCTAGTCCTTATATCGTGAATCGATCAGAAGAGGCAATAAGTAACTTAAGCTTCTTACAACAATTGTGTTACGCGTCTTAAAAAGGACAACAGCACATTAAACCTTACAAGTTAAAGCCAGACAAATATTTGATAAATACACTGATAAATATCGATATTTTTTTATAATATTTCTGATACACAATGTCTCAACATAAACTCACATGGATAGTTGTCCACATTTTCGTGATGTGTTCTCTGAATGTCAGTAAGATGAAATTCGAATTATTTTAAAGCTAAATTTATTAAGTATTTTTGTAATGATTTTTAAATTTTTGGCAGATCCAGTAATGGTGCTCACTCAATCAGAAAAGGCGAAACAACTTACGAAAACAACTAAATTATGTAAACTTGTCTCACGTACATTTCGTACAAAATTCCGAGAAAAGAAACTAGACAGAAAGTGCATATTGAGATGGCATAGTAAATTCGTGAAATATTGATGCATGTGTCCAGAACTGGAAACCTCTCAACTTAAGGTGATACGGTTGTGCGAGTTCGAACTGCATTCGAATGAAATCCCTTTAAATCGACCAAAAGAGTCGGTAGATAAATTCAGCTTCCTACAATTGTTTGGTGTGTCTTACAAAGACGACTGCACATAACACATAACAAGCTACCGTTGGTCCAACAGTTGCAGGACACTGATAAATTTCAAACACGAGTTTGCATAAATAAACATTTACTGGTTGAAATATATATATACATTTATACGTTTATATTTGTTGATGTGATTCAAAGACGTTATCGTCATCCAAAATGATCCTATGGAAGAACCACACCGCAAATTAGTGACCCCCAGTCAGGGATCACACCACATATTCTGAGAAACACACAAGATATTACTAGATAGTTTAATACAGAGTGAGTCACTGGAAACGGGTGTTTTTAGAACTCTCCTTGTTCTTCTTGAGTAAGAGAAAGGGAGTGAGGGAGGCAATCTTTAAACCTGCTTGTCAGACAATTTTTTGCTTCTAAATATTCCATAATGGAATTGTTTAGTAAATGTTTTTATGTACATTATAAATTTTTTGTGAAATATTCGCAGAGTTTTGTTTTCTGTCTCGTGACTTTAGACACAGCGGCGACAATGAAGAGAATAAAAAGACCAGCACGTGTAAACACATACATATATGTATAAAGACTATTATTTGGTTTGTTGATTATTTATTCATTAAAATGTTACACAATTATAGAAGTTATGCAAATTCGTTATGTTTTGTCCATGGTTTAAAATTTCTAAAAGACATAGATTAAAATTAATGTTAATTACTTGTTTGCAATATGAACTTGGTTTCGTAGTTCTTGTTTATAGATTGTTGACTTGATAATCTGCCATGGAAACGTATCGAAGAATAATGCGCAGGACAAAGCTTAATGAGAGATGTTTGGAAATAAAAATACTAGAAATTCCTTGCGGGCAAAGTGTGTTTGCGAATTAATTAGAAGCCCACGTTATCTGATACTATCCGTTTGTGTATGATAGCGTTCTGTCCGTTTAAGTATAGTAGCAGTTGGAAAGTAACGTATCTAATACTGTGTTTACCTCACCGTTTATGTATGGCAGCACATTTGAAAGGGCATACACTTATACAGAAAATGCGTCTTGTGAGAATGAAGACAAATTCGAAGGAATTTTACCTCAACAAAATTGACTACTTGGTAATTAAAAATAAATTATCTTGCCCAATCGGATTGGACTAATTTAGAAGATAGTTAATTAAGAAGATAGAGTATTAACACAATAGACGAATTTAGATGATCTGTGTAAGGGTACAAGGGAGGTAACTCAACTTTTCCAAGCTTTTAGCAATTATTGATAACTAGAGCATAAGCGGGAAAGGTAAAGGGAAATATATAAACAATAACCCAGAGTAAATAAAAAATAATTAATATAAGCGTTAAATAATATATATATATGCGTGTCGGTGTATGTATATATGTACAAATCTATGTATATGAAATATAAATATATATATTCATAAACTTACAGTTATATATATATATATATATATATATATATATATATATATATATATATATATATTCAACACTTGTAAATATACATAATACATATGAACTAATTATAACTCAGAGTAAATAAAATTAAATATAAAAATAGAATAATATATATGCGCGTGTGCGTGTGTGTGTGTAGGCTTATTTATTTATACACATATATATATGTATAATATATATATGCATAAATATATATATGTGTGTATAAATATATGTATGTATATATAAATGCACACAGACACACACACACACACACACACATATATATATATATATATATGTTGTGTCTGTATCAATAACAACATGAACGCAGAAAGTAAAGGTAAAACAAATATATTAAGACGAAAATAAAATACATATTTACAAAGGTACAGTTGTACTGCAGTTGGAAGATTGTCCGGCAGAGGGCGTGTTAAAATCTTTCATGGAGCAACCGGCACATGCGTCTTGCCTATCTGGCGTTCAAACACAGCTCTCCGGTCTTTGCTGGCTTGATACCTTTATCTATATCTTGTTCACCCACGTATGCTAATTAGTGGGCGTCTGCACAACAATATATATAGTTCAATCCGTATTGTTTGGATTCATCGGACTACGGTTCACAATGTTTCGATTGATCTAAGCTCAGACCTTCATGTGTATCTTGTCGAACTCGGGAATTTTTCTGTCGAACTCGGGAATTTGGACGGAATTTCGAGCGGAGCCCCTTATTTACTTCACAGGGATAATGTGCTCTTCTTCCGTTAGCCATGACTGGATGGACGTCCTAAGTAATTCGCAATTGTAATTTTCGGTCGCCCACACTGAGGATTGAACCTTCAACTTTCAGGAGAATATCACTTTTTGCAATTGATTTTTTCGAAGCACTATAAACACTGCGCAACGGGTCCTTGCGGCTCTATTCAGTCATGTAAATAAAGGGTTATGCTCGAAATTCCGTCCAAATTCTGTTAAGAAACATTTCCGAGTTCGACAAGATACACATGAAGAAAGTCGGAGGTCATATCGACCAAAACGTTGTGAAAATCACATTCAAGGTGAATACAGTAGTTCGATGAATCCAAATAATAGGAATAATCAATCCTCATCTAAAAAAAAAAAGAAACGTCATCATCTAGTTCAATGTCTGTATGTATGCGTCACTTTTTGTCCTTTGTTCTCCATAGAAACAAATACTA
>NC_136491.1:110614454-110649454 GCF_053919585.1 Euprymna scolopes
CTCAATCTACAATTGGTTATAACAACTGGATGACGAGTATTCGGGCAAGAACTCACTCTAAAAAAAAACAGCTTTTTGAAAACAAGATTTGACGACCAAAAGGATTCAAGAAAAAAGAACACAGACGGAAATTCGAAATAATTTTTCCTACACTCGGGGGAAATTCGAAACTTCAAACGTATTTTTTAAAGTTCGGTGATGAACGGAAAAAAACTACATGTCAACGTTGGGAAAAAAATAATATCCAAACGTAAAAGTCCACAAACACGGGATAAAGAAGATTTCGAAAAAGGACAACAATTCTTGCAGAAAAAAAGATTTTACAAAGACGTCGTCAAAAGACTTATCTTTCTGTTAAAAAAGCTACTAAAAGCGTAACTGTGGGTTGAAACAGAACTCATAAAAAATTGCGTTGAGAATTATTACTACTGAATCACCGAGACCAAGTTTTCAGTAAGTATAAAAAAAAACTTTTTTTTTCCAAGTAATGTTGCAAACAAAAATTTTCGTTCTAAAATGCATGCCTCGCTAATACGTCTTATGGTTAAAAGGTATTAGCGTTGGGAAAAGGAAAAAACTCAGGTAAATGCAGCAAGTAAATGATAGTATATTTTATTTTATTGGCTAAAGCGAGTATTCGCACAAAATAAAAAAGACGTCGAATTTTAATCCGATTAAAATAAACTTTTCACTGGTTGAGGGAATTGCATGTCGAAGAAAAAGAAAAAAACGATTTTGTTAAGCACGACAAATAAAGTGTTAACGAGAAAAAGAACATTCGTTTTCGCACAGAAATCGAAAGAATAGTCAATATTAAATAAATGCTATAAACTCTCTTTCATAGATAAATAACTAATTCTTTTTAAGGAAAAAAAGAGGAAAAAATGTGTCGGATCGACAAGGAATTAAACCCAGTGCCTACACGTTACAAAAATTGAAAAATGGCAAATGAAATCTACTGCTTCTGTATAAATGCAAACGCCGAATTATTTTCTCGGGAAAATTGCCACACGAGGAAATAAATATATGAAAGAAATCCTCGTTAAATAACCAGGTACGAATTTTGTAAAGGTTTTTTTCTATAGAGTTGGTACTATAGAAAAAGTAAATCAACGAATTGTTTCTGAAAAAACTCATTTTGTCATATTAAGTAATTTTAAACCTTCCAAAAAATGGACGGTTTTGCAAAACAAATGTTGGAAATAGTGAAATTCTAACAAAGCCAACAATTAAAATTTGAACGAGAAGAACAATTGGCAATACAAAAAACAAAAGACGAAAGGCAATTGGCAATACAGAAACAAAACGACGAGAAGCAACTGACAATAAAAAATAGATAGAAAAGGAAGCACTGGGGATCATAATCGAGGTTACAATATTTCACCGATTTTTACACGGTCGTAAATTTAAATTACGAACTGACCATAAGCCACTTATAACGATCTTTGGCTCTAAAAATGGTCTGCCAACTTACACAGCAAACAGGCTGCAAAGATGGAGGACCATTCTACTGAATTACGACTTCAGTATTGAATTTCTTACATCTGCGACGTTAAGTCACGCAGACGGATTGTCGCGATTAATCCCGAAATCAAGAGAACCGCTGGAAGACACAGTAATAGTGTCACTACAAAGTGAAAAGGACTATGTATAAATGCTGTGTAATACGGTCAAGGAACTACTAGTGACTTTGGAAAATATAAAGGAGGCTGAAGAAGAGAGTTTCATCAAAGAAACGAAACAAAAAATTAAATCAGATGAATCGGCGGCGGAAGCTTATTCTATGTGCAATGAGGTACTGTTGCACGGAGAAAGAGTAGTAATCCCAGCTACACTACAAAAACAAATTCTAAAGGATTATCATACTGGGCACCCTAGGGCTACTCGAATGAAGAGCCTTATGAGATCCTACGTTTACTGGAAGAGTATGGACACTGATATAAAAAGCACCATAAAATCGTGTAGGGGATGTGCATTGACTGCAAAAGCGCCCCAATACAATAAAAAAATGCACGAAGATTACGCAGGCCCACTGGATGGAAACTATTATTTAATATTCGTAGATAGTTTTTTTTTTTCAAAATGGCCTGAGGTATTTCGATGTAAAAGTTCAACGACGGATTTTACAATTTCATGAATTGTGTGCTAGGTTTGGTGTGATTGATTGTCTAGTGTCAGACAATGGCACATCATTCATTTCAGCAGATTTTAAAAGTTTCTGCAAGGATTTCCAGGTTAACCACATAACGACGCCAACTTATCATCTCCGATCGAACGGACAGGCAGAGAGGTTTGTAGACCCGCTCAAAAGAGCCCTGAAGAAGGCTAAAGGAACTCCCTCAGAAAATGCGTTCCAGCAGTTTTTACAAGTTTACCGAATTACGCCAAATGAAAGCATTCTATCAAAGATGTCGCCGGCAGAGTTTATGTTCGCGAGGAAAATTAGGCAAGTCTTCGAGAAACTTTTGCCAAAACAGGTGAAACCACCGAATACTTTAGTTCCTAAAAATAGGTACTTACTTGGTGAAAAGGTATTTTTCCAGGTACATAAAAATAATAATACGATGTGGGAACTAGGAAAGGTCCAGAAAAGGATCGGGTGTATGGTTTACATTATCGAAGGTCCAAGATTTACTCACAACAAGCATTTGAACCAAATTCGGAAACGTATCACAGATGACGAAAGACAACCTCTTGCTGAACAAGAAAAGGTAATGGACCAGATATATGACACTTCGACCTGGTAACATCACAAGCAGTCAGACAACACCGGTCCTCCAGAAAAGGGAAAATGACCGACCCGATAGAGACCAACCTTAGGAAAAAGAGCTATACGATCATTCCAGAGGAATGAAAAGCTCTGGAGGGGGTGCTATGGAGTACGAATCACCCCTATTTGAGATCTACGTGGAACCAACCAGTCCTATGAATACCACTGGTTTCAGAGACTAAATGGAGACATTCATACCATGTTTAACTACATGCTACGAACACGTTCCTCTCATACCACTTTAGTGGCTCCCGTATTCTTTATGATAAATACATATCATATTTATACACTTTAAACTACTTGTGGTTTCTTTCATTTGTGACCACTAGCACGAGTCTACAACAATAATATGTCTTATTTTTATTCCTCCCGAATGGACCAGAGATTATGACATATTACATTGTGATGATGACTAGACGTACGCATTCATGACCTGAAAGTTTCGTCACTCTATTGCCGATAGTTAGGATGTGAGACTTTAAAAAACAACCTCCGCAATGGACGTGTGTTAAAAGCAGACATGCTTCATTGAATTTCTGGTAAAATTGCATCAAGAATATATAGAAAATTAAATTCTGGTGCGCAAAACGTTGCTCGCTTTACTGTTATTACTCCCGTCTTCGTAGCTCTTCAACTTTTCGAGTTAAAAAAAATTAGAGGTTTACTTCTGAAACGAATTTAATATTAATGGCCTGGCAAGACCACAGGGGAGACAACTGAAGCAGCTGAACTGAAACTGCCTGCTAGCACACTATATATAGAAATGTAGGCAAATTTGGACATTTTATTGGTTTGAAAATGTAGGTTCTTTTTTACCAATTGTCATAAAATTTTTACCATAGAATAGTATTATAATTTTCAAAAGGCCTGCTAATTTCATGTATGAAAATTTCAATATTCAATTTTGTTACCAGTATAGATATATCCGTATATTTAGTTAGTGCAAAAATAATGTCGTTTTTTATGGTTAACTATGTATAGAAAAATGACATTATTTTTGCACCAACCTAATATATATATATATATATATATATATATATATATATATATATATATATATATATATATATATATACCACCTTCTTGGCAATTTTATAAGTTCCAAATCTCAGCAACTATAGATCAGAATTTAACAAATAGAAAGCTCTTTTGAAAGCTAAGGACTTGAATTGTATAGTGGACTATGTGACATTTGCTCTTAAGATTGTACATTAAGGGGATCATTCATCATCCACAGCCTATTTTTTTGGCACTTTTTACAGCCATAAAACGTTTTAATCATCGTCATTTTTCCTAGTTTTGCATGTGAATCACAAAATATCTGATATTTACCCCAAACCTCTGGCCTTAGTAGAGGGGATTCTAAAACTTGCTGCTATGGTTTCTGATGCTCTGAAATTACAGCAAGGGGGGACTTGATTCAAATATTTCTATGTTATATCTCCCCATTTGGTTTTTATACATAAAGTAAATTTCCATGCATAAGGATTATTTGATAATGGATATATTCATAATCATACCCAATTTCCAAAAGAGGCAAGATATAGCATATGAGAAATATTAAGAATCAAGTCTCCCCTTGCTGTTATTTCAGATCATTTGAAAGCGTAGCAGCAAGTTTTAGTTGTTTGGGGGAATACAGATAGATAGATAGATAGATAGATAGATAGATTAGTAGTAGTAGTAGTAGTAGTAGTAGTAGTAGTAGTAGGTTCAGACAAATACATCTATAACACTATTTATTACGGCTCCAAGAGTTCAATATCAACACTCGTTAGGCGTACGGTAGTTTATAAGGCAACAAGTTTCTTTTTTATTTTTTTAATCTCAATATTCAAACAAAATATGAAAGCCACGTATCGGTTGCTCTAGATTAGTTTCGCATGCAAGTGCTCAGATTTAATATGTTTTGTTTGAGGGTGTCTTGCCGATGGCCCAAGAGATTGTGAAACTATAGTTAAGGGCGTTTTAGTGGGATGTGGCTTCGTCTTACTGATGGGTCTAGAGAATTGAGAAACTCGAAACAAGGGCTTCCCATCTGTGGTTTTTACGGTTTGTGTGAACTGTGTCTATCTTCGAATGAACCCAAGGGATTGCGAAACTCGAATTAAGGATTGCATCCACTGACCGTTGCCCAACTTTCACCACGAGGAGGTGCTTCAGTAAAAGTTTATTTATTTATTTATTTATTTTTGTTATCGTCACGATTAATGTCAACTTCCGGTTGCTCCTTACTTTTTAATTTATTTTTAATGGCATCATTTGTCTATTAAATGAACTGTACCCCATATTAAGAATAAATAATAAGGTTGTTATTTAGAAAAACAATTCTTAATATTGCGAGAGCGGCAACCGAAAGTGAAGTGGAAACAGCAAACGTAAAGATATTTTTAGATCTAATCAATAAAAATAAATAATATATATATAAGTGCTTTATTTTCTAGCAATGTCGTTATATAGTTTTTTTTATAGAATATTTTTACTTAAGCTAAAGAAAAACGAAAGCACATGTTATCAAATTTACGAACTTTTCTTATTGGATTTACCGCCTTTTTTGTGACAGAAGAAGGCAGCAAATTGGCAAAGTGAATAAACAAATTCAACCGTTTTGTTTATTTGTTTTGTCTGTAAGTGTTTAACTTAAAAAGAACGAAAAAGGCGCGATAGGATCGGAGACTTTCTCTTCAAGTTATATTATCACATATTCTGGAAGGAGTAATTTACCTACAAAGATTAAATACGTGCACTATATGATTCCTTATATACAATTTCGACTTGCCTAGATATACTGGCATTTTATACAGGAGACAAATCTTCTATAAAATTTTGAAATACGCAATGTTTTCATAAGTTAATATGATCATGTTCACATTAATTCATATATACACATGTGCGTATGCGTGTGCGCGTGCATATATAATTGTGTGTGTGTTCGTGTATGCGTTTATGTGTGTGTTATTGTTTCAGAAAGCTGATAGAAATATAGGATATCGAGGTAGTGAAGTAACTTACGAAGTGCCTTCAAAAAAATTCCAAACTTTTTTCGTATGGGCACTTTTATTGATAGTACACGCATGAGATCCTAATCCTCTTCGAAGTAAATTCCTCCGGCTGCAATGCACTTGTTGTACCGTTCCAACTGCTGGAAGGCCCCATGGACGTCATCTTCTCATAACGACAGCCTCTAAGATTTTCCTTGAGCTTAAGGAATAACCAAAAATCACTGCGAGCAAGGTTTGGACCATAGGGAGAGTGAGGAACTATCCTGATGCGCATCTTTTTCAAATAGTCTGTGACAAAGATGGAGTTGTAGACTGGTGCATTGTCCTGGTGGAAATGCCACCGACCCGATTTGAAGAGTGCTGTACTCTTCCGATAGAATATCTTCCTGAACCTCCTTAAAATCGCAACATAGTACTCCTTGTTGACTTTCCTTATTCCTTGTTGACTTTCTTTATTCTTTGTTAACTTTCTGTTCAGTAGGAATCCAGTGCATGTAGATCATGCCCATTCTGTCAAAAAAAATGATCATCATGTTTCTGGGTGGATTTTCTCTATCTGATCTTCTTGGTCTGGGAGAGTCAGCATGTTTTCATTGGGAACTCGGTCTCTTGGTCTCTGGGTCATAGCAGTAGATCCAGTTTTCATCGCAGGTCATCGGCGCATAAAGAACTGCGGGATCTGAATTGATCAGCTCGATCATCTCCCTGCTGTCATGATAACGTCCTTCTTTATGATCTTCAATGAGAATTCTTCGGACAAACTTCGCGCAAATCTTCCGCATTCTCAGTTCCTCGTGAATAATTTTGTGGCATCAAATTGTGCACTTATTGTCCAATCAACTTTGGTATTCTAAATTCCTTACTCCTCTCACACTTCTCACGATCCCTCGCAGACTCCCTGCCTTCCTCTTATACCATTTAAAAGCTGATGCTCGATTCATTCAATGATGGCCCATAAGCAGATTTAAGCATTCCATATGTTTCTGTGGCATTTTTCTAAGTTTAAAACAGAATTTTATTACATATCGTTCTTCTAAAGTGTCCTTACGTCCAGATTGCATTTTTAAATGCAACAGCTGTGACAAGCAGGCTTTATTCCAATTCCTGGTGTAGCTGTTCATTTGAATTTGAAATCATAAAAAATTACCCCCTTTTTTAATAAGATATTTAGCAAAAACATACTGAATTTTCAAGAGTTGACGATAATTATAAATGTCTGGAAACTTATTGATGGCACCTTGTATGAACTAAAATAGATAACCAAATACATCATTTAAATTATTAATATTTGTATCTATATCATATTTATTTTTGTTTGTCTGTCTGTCTATTTCAGTTTTTATTAAAAACAACTCGCCCCATCTAATTATTTATAGAGATTATTCACTATAATACAAGTGCTCGGATATCATATCCTTTGTTCGTTCAGGGGTGTCTTACCGCTGAGCCAATGCATTGTGAAACTGGAGTCAAAGGCTTTTTTCTAGGGTGTAGTTTTCTCTTACTGATGAGCCCAAAAAATTGCGAAACTCAGATCAAGGGCTTCCCATCTATGGTTCTCATGGTCTGTGCAGATTGTATCTTTATGAATGAGCCCAAAACTCTAATCAAGAATTTTGGATCTCTTTATAAGTTTTCTCGGACACTACAGGGCCAATATACTGAAATTTTGCATAGACCTCTGCTATAAGGAGCATTGTGGTATCCGTTCGAAGAATAGTTGCATATTAATAGGGTTGTGTAGGGATTAATAGGGATTAGTATTTAATGCAAAACTGAGCACAATTTTAACAATTTGAGGCATCAATTTGACATAAAGCACTCAATCTTACTTAACAAATTTTAACATGTTAATGTGTAAAAATCTAGTATCTATATATTGTAAAAATGATCTTTCATATATAAATCAGTAAATATAAAATTAATGTTAAATCTTACTGCGATGGATTCATGTATTTGATAATTTCGAGAAAGAAATCTTTTTTTTTTCAAAAAGAAAACAAAACTAAAGTAGACCGTAAAATAGAATAACATATACCAGGTATCTGTCACTCAGACAAATAGCAGGAGAGCAGTAAATTGTGTTTTACTTAAATTTTTATATTATCAAAATTAAAACTGTTTGTTATTTCATTATTAATTTATTATTAGTATTAAATTTCCTAGTTTAATTTTTATTGTTTTGATATTTTATTATATGTATCAATATTCAGGTAAGCAATGCACGATGGACGAAATCAAAGGAAAATAAACAATGAATAATTGGCTTAGGTTATATTCCTTTACTCGATTGAAAACAGGGTATAGAAATCACATCTATTGGGTCGTATTTTGTGTTAAAAGTAAATAAGTAATGAATTTATGTTACGATAATTAAATCAAAGCATTATTTATTTTTCATGTCTTATTTGGAATATTTGTATCATTTCGCCATCCTGTTAGTATATATATATATATATATATATATATATATATATATATATATATATATATATATATATATGTAGCTTAAATGCCATATATATATATTTTACATGGGGGTCACCACTTATCAAGGCCCGAAGGCCACTCAAGGATAAGGGTTATTGCGTGTACAGTAATCAATGAGATAGTATTGTAGTAATCATTAGTATTGGGAGTTTTGATAGAGTGTCTTACTTAAGGGGGCGGTTGGAGGAGTGTCTTACTTAAGGAGTTTGTTTATGTTGGACTTGAAGACGTCCAAGTTGTAGTCAGGTGGGAAACAGGCAAGTGGCAGAGAGTTCCACTGGCGTGCAGTTCAAAGAAAGAAGCTTTGCTCATGGAATCTACGTTTCAAAACTTACAATATATATATATATATATATATATATATATATATATATATATATATATATATATATATATATATATATATATATATTAGGTTGGTGAAAAAACAATATCGTTCTCTCACATACACAGGCGGCAAAAAGAAAGTCCCCACTTGTAATTTTTTTCAAAAACTGCAATTTTAAGCTATGTTTAATGCAACTATGTAAACAAACTACACATCATTTGATTGGCCTTTTATTTTTCTATAATTTTACCTGTTGATATTTGACTTTTAATTGAAATATTCTAGTGCTCACGTCAATTTAAAAAAAATATCTTCAAATTGAGACAAAAAGAAAGTCCGCACAATGGAAAATTGTGATTTAAATGTAACTTTAGGACATTAATGCAGTACAAATACAACAGGAACGCAATGAACTAGTTAATATATAGTAGCATAGCCCTTCTGCAATTTGACAGCCTATAATCTTATGGGAATTCCTTGAAATAGACTTCAGAAAATTTCCGGGGAAGGGGCATCCCATTTTTCTTTAATTTTCGCGCAAAGTTCTTCCAAATTTTGGTCGTGAATATGACCTTAAACTATATCCGATGGTGCGGCCCTAGTTTGCAGGCTTTGGGGAATGTGGAGCCACCCTTTAATTGCTATTGATCCCAGGTCTATTCTGACCCGGAGTGGTAGTATCTGTTATGGTCCCAACTATGAGTTAAATAGTAAGTGACTTGAAAAATATTCTATTAAAAACTCTTCAAAATCACTGGATGCAGCATTAAATGACCTGAAAGGGTTGATATGCCGTAAAACAAAAACAACCATCCAAACAAAACATCTTCCAAATTTGAAATTTTATCATTGCGTAGCTGTTGCTTAATGTAATGCCATACGTTTTCCATAGAATTAAGGTCTGGAGATTGTACAGGCCAATCCAAACACGGAATATTATGCTCTTCCAGGAACCTCTTGACATTGCCAGCTGTGTGAATAGGAGCATTGTCCTGCATGAAGATGGGATTATCATCCAAATTCCGACCAAAGTAGGGAAGAAAATGCTCAATCAACATATTAATGTACTTGGTCGAAGTAATTCGACCTTGCAAGCGAACTATAGGCCCTGGACCATTGGTGCTAATAATGCCCCCACACCAAAAAGGAACCTCCACCACCTTGCAGTGTTGAAACTGAGCATCTAGGATTAAATTATTCGTCTTTCCTCCGACGGATGTACTGCCTCCCATCACTGCCTAGTCTATTGAACTTGCTTTCGTCGCTAAAAAGCACGTTTGATCAATATGAAGAGTCATGATCTTCATAGTATCTGACGAAGTCTAGACGGCGCTTTCTGTTCCTTACAGAAATCATTACAACATATCCTCGCAAATTAAATTTCTTTAATCTGTCTTGACAGTAGAAAGAGGGCAATTTTTAACAAGATTACACTGTTGTTGGATTTGGGGAGCCGTTTCAAATCTGTTTCTTAGGCTTCGGATCTTGATAGCATTATCTTCCCTGTTAGAAATAACAATAGTAGGGCCAGATTTAGAGGCACACGAACACGGTCAGTGTTTTGGTGCTTTTGCACAGTCTTTCGTCCCGTTTTCTCATCACATTTCAATTTATGGCCGATTTCTCGATTGGATAAACCAGAAAGGTGGGGATTGACGGCCACTAAGAGAAAGTCGTTGCATATGGACTAAATGTTACATTGTATAACCTGAAACAACAACAATTATGATTAGAGATGCTTTGTTGCCTGTTAGTGGATATTTTAAACTTATTTAGTGACGATAATTTAAGCTGGTTTTAAGCGAATTTATTGCTGCGGACTTTCTTTTTGCCTCCTTAATTTGAAGTTATTTTTTTAAATTGACATAAACACTATAATATTAAAAGTCAAATATGAACAGGTACAATTATAGAGTAATAAAAGGTGAATCAAATAAGGTATAGGTTGTTTAAACAATTACATTAAATTTAGCTTAAATTTGATTTTTTTTTAATTATAAGTGCGGACGTTCTTTTTGCCGGTACTGTATGTTACTTTATATATGATATCTGAATTTAGTCCCTCGATATATATATAGCCATGTTGTATATCATTTTGAAGCGCGTTTTTCACTCTATCGAATCGTGTTGTTCGTTACCATTCTCAATCTCTTCATTCATTTTTTACAAGCTTTTCTCTGCAATAGCCTAACGAATCCTTACGAGGAAAAAATGCGGAAGATTATGCGTAGATCACTTGTCATATATACTTTCAAAACTTACTACCTAGCTTTAATTAGGTATCCAACAATGTCAAAGCTCAAATACTCAAAATATTTACATAAAATTTTATATATATATATATATATATATATATATATATATATATATATATATATATATATATATATATATATAAGAGCAAATAGTTAATAAAATATGTTAAAAAACACTTTGAAAAAGAGTTAAAACATATTTCATTTGAAAAGGAAACACTAAATAAGTGGATAGTCTTTAATCCGCGGAATTTCTAAGAAATACTTTCCTTCTCATCAGAGGGTAGGAATTAGCAAAATGCGGGATCGGATTTTGCATGGCAAAAGTATTTGATGAAACTACAAGTAAGTCAAAGGTCTTTCTTGATAACAAAAAGTGAAGCAGAGGAAATACGGTGAAGAAAAAGGTGATTTCACGTGAATGGATAGTCTGGTGAAAGGTAAAGTATCCAAATGTAAATCCATGAAACTTAGTTTAATTTCCATTCGCACAAGTAAAATCCAAGGAAATAGAGTAATTGGAAGATGGTTCAAAATAATCCAAAAGGCCGAAATCCGAATTTGTGTGCGTGCGTGCGTGCGTGCGTGTGTGTGTGTGTGTGTGTGTGTGTGTGTGTGTGTGTGTGTGTGTGCGTGTGTGTGCGCGCGCGTGTGTGTGTGTGTGTCGATTTTTTTTGGTTATTTTATTAACGATACTCCGATTATTAACGTCTTCAACCTTGGAGATCTAGGAAAATATTTTTCCTTAGAATCGGAGTTTCAACAAATGTAAGGTTCTTTTCATCAGAAGAAAGAAACTAGTTAGCAGATCATAAAGATAGTAAAGATATTATTGGTTGGGATAAATATAAACATTTATACTTAATATTGGACTGAAGCTTACAACGTTACTTGACCAGTAAACTTCCCCCATAAGTTGCCAGAGTTTACATATATATATATATATATATATATATATATATATATATATATATATATATACATATATATATGATACCTTATATATATTATATTATGTATATATATATATATATATACTGAGAAAGGGAGAGAGAGAACTATATAATAAATCATATACAGAACAGAAATAATCAGACGATCCAATGACTCATCACCGACTCTGCCCAAGTATAACCATCGATCGCACCAAAACGAGATCACATAGAATGCTTTACCTGAAGAAAACATAAGATATAATGTTGTACACTTACTGGATGGATAAGAAGTAAATGTTTTCTCTCTGAATCAGAAAAAATAAAAAGGAAACTTATCTTAAAGGAAATTATATATATATATATATATATATATATATATATATATATATATTGACTTGCCAAAAGGATAGGAAAACAACACGTTATTGTTGGTATTTTTATCAGATTTATGGCGTAAATAAAATCAGGCAATCATGTAATTTTCGATAGATTTTGGCTATAAAATTTAGTGCATTATTGGTTTGTATTGCAATACGTTGGAAAGATAAATTATATGATTAGTTATTGAATGAAAATTGACAAGTAGTGGGGCGGGTTATCTCAATATTCCATAAGAATCTTTCACTACGTGATACAAGCACTAAAATTGGCACAAATGATGTCCAGAACATACATTTTAAGAAAAGAACGTTAGACATCAGAAAAATTCAAGATGGTTGCCAGTTTTCAAGATGGCTGCAGAAGCAAACCTGGCAAATTTCAATTTTGGTGAAAGATTGTTTAAGCATTTTGCCCCACTAAAGATAAATGTAAATAATTTAGATTATGATACGAGAAATGTCGTGCAAACTAAATGTGTTTGCGGCTTAATTAAATGGCTTACTTTTCCGATTCTGATACTTTGATAACTATATTTAGTATTTAATTAATATTTTGATTTAAGTCAGGTTAGAGCTATTATCGACTGATTATGAGAAATAACATAATCCCCTCCGGAGTAGTTGTTTCATACCAAAGTCAGACCAACAGAGTGCTATGCTGCTGCGGTCTTATTTCGAGATGTGAGGTTTTCTGTGTGTAATGTTGCGTAATTCATAAAACTAAAACTGGAAAGAAATAAAAACCCGGGTCTGCGTTTGTTTTATTTTAATTTTATTTTTTTTAGTGCAAAAGGCGTTTATTACTATTACTTTCCAAGCATTGTCTGCTTCTTGTTTTTTCTAATTGTTCATTTCCTTTGCCATGAGATGAACAACACTGCTGTCTCGATACAAGCTTAAAAGTCTCTCGCCACCACCACCACTAGCCATTTTTCGCCTTCGATTTTACACGTCCACATGGTGTCCTTTTTTCTTTTTTCTTGTCACGCAAGCCCGCGCGCACTTTCTAATTTGCATATGCGCCTTTTCGGCTACTGCTGCTAATATCTGCGCAAGTTATTTATTCTACAGATTCTGCTGATATATTCCCACGCGCTCATACGTGCTCATACGCGCTCTGTTACATATAGTCCTAGGAGCTCCGTCCAAGATTTTAGCTTCTCCTTGAGACGTAATTATTTTACAGCTAATTGCCTGAGCACTTCTACCAAAGAATTACGACGAGGATACTCAAACATATTTGTTGTTCAGAGTGCGCTAATTTAGTGCGCTGGCTTTTAAATGCTGGCCTTTGTCTTACTTCAACTGAGGTAAATCAAGCCTTGCATATATAGTTCTGTATACATATTAATGGATTTCTTTTTAAGTAAGTATCTCGGTTGTTATGTCTTTGTATGCATCAATCTGTCCGTGTATGTTTTTATTCGTGAGTTTTTATTGTTGTTTTATTCGTTGTAATTATTATTTTTTGTTTGTTTTTGTTTTGTTTTTTCGTAATAACATTTAATATGGATTTTTCGGATCACTGTTCTCATCTTAAGTGTTATTTTCACACTGCTTCGGTCAATATAACCCTTGAAACTGACGAAAGGAGAACATACTACCTGCAAGGATTAAATAAATAGTTCCGTTCTAAATTCTGTACAAATGTGGAGTTTACATCGGCCGTAATGGTGTAAAAAGAAAAAGAAACACTCAAGATGAAAACAGTAGTCCGAATGATCCAAATAATACGACTTATCAATCCTCATCTCAAAAATTCAGAAACATAATAACAGTTTATTGTTTATTTATTATTGTTTTATTTATTTATTTTATTTATTTATTTTATTTATTTATTTTTTATTTATTTTTTTATTCTTATTTATTTATTTTATTTATTTATTTTATTTATTTATTTTTTATTTATTTTTTTATTTTTATTTATTTATCTTGTTATCCAAAAACAGATGCACCAAGTGAAATAGTCTGCTATACATTGCTCTTATCGCAGATCCTGAGTCTTTTCACATTATATCGGCTCAGGCAGCTACCTCGACCTGAAATCGGTAGATTCGGGTCGACGTTTTAACCGGTAAGTGCTACACATTTTGATATGAACAGTACAGAAAAGAACCGACCTCATATATTAATTTGATCTCTTCAGCATTAGCCAATCAAATTACTCAACAAATCTTTCATGGTTATTTCATGATCATGTGAATCCATTATATTTATCTTGTTTCGTCTTGTCTAAAACGTCTTGTTTACTTAGAATGGCTGCTTTATTCCAAATTGATGGTTGTGTCTACTTAAATTTGTGCCAATTTGCATTAAATACTCATCCCGATTTATCTCTAACTCTGCATCGAACAGATATTATAATACATAATTCGCCGCACCTTAACATAACAAAGGTTCATACAAAACTTCAATCAGATAGGACCAGTAGTTTCCGGAATAAAAGTAGAACAGATAGACTGATTAATAACAATATAATATGAATGTTTGAATCATATCGAACGAATGTCGAAAAACAGACAAAGAATACAAATAAAATCAAATCTTGTATTATTTGGATTAGTCGGATGTTAATCTAATAATGTTTCAGCCGATCTGAACTCAGACCTTTCTAAGGTGTGTGTGTGAACTCTGAAATCTACAGAGAATTTTGAATATTAAGTAGCTTATTCTTGTTCCGCCAATCATGACCTTGTAGAAATAAAGTACAGTAGAACCCCGAGAAACGGTGGCCCTAGGATATGTTTTTTTTTGTTTGTTTTTTTTTTTCAGGTTACGATATGTAATACGACGTGTTTCCTGCCCCTGGTTACGATATTTGCTCGGCCTTACGGTGTTATTTATAATGTTATTTGATTATATACATATGTATCATATACTGTATTGTATTTTGTAGCTGATTTTTAAAGCCGTATCTCGGGGGTCTACTGTAGTTTTCAATTGTATTCTTTGTATTGTCTGCACTAAGGACTGAACCTTCAACCTCCAGAAGGTAGTTACTTAGGACTGATTATTATTTAGCACATATAACTGAAAATAATTTTTTCCACGGATAATTCTAATATGAATTTTATATTTTGTTGTATTATATGTGCATTATATATAGGAGCATCCTGTACTGTTCCCTCTATTCGGCAATTTTAGCTTCTCCGAAGACTAGTTTTTACTTTCTAAAATACGAAGCCAAATAAAAACATACTACTTCATTAGAAATATAATATAGGATATCATCGTTACCGTCATAAATATGAGTCAGTCCCTTGCATTGAAAAATGGCGTCATGGTCTAAAGTCCTAGCAGGCAAGACCTGTCGAGCTGTCAAACTCTCTATAATAAAAAAAAAACTTTTATAAAATTTTATAGATTTTGAACTGCTACTAACATGATTATATTTATGGCCGTCTTTCTATTTTTTCTTTTTATAACAGTCCATTTTTTCCTCGAATTTTATAAATTATTTTTATAAATATAATAAAAAAATGCATTTCATTTTTTTTATTTCCTTCAATCTTAAAACCACGACTTCTGTGTTAAAACAACCTAATAAAACATGTTTATGCTTTTCACTAATAAAATATTTGTTTACACATAAAATACCGTTTCTATTTGAAGAACACCCCATAATATTCTGCAAATATATAAGAATTTGTGTGCATATATGTAATAGTGTCAAAACATATACTTATAGCAACTGAGCTTTGTTTGTTTCTTTATACTTAAAGTATTCGACAGGTTGACTGTTAGTCTGGCGAATTCTTTCGATGGAATGAATCACTTGAAGTGTATATTTTATACTGCTATAACTCCAGAGTATTGAATAGTTGTATGTATATATATATATATATATATATATATATATATATATATATATATATATATATATATATATATATATATATATATAAATTATTGTAAAATGTACAAAATTAAAATAAGGATATGCCCACCACACATACAGTCATACAGTCATTAGAAAATTTCGAACTGGACATGTTGAACTTTGTGAGAAGTCTAAAAGTTAAAAAACTCAAAATACATGAACCTTAAAATAATAGTATAAATAAGGTATGCAATCAAATAATTGACAATCCTAACATAATAGTTCCAGCCAATGAACATATATATTACAAACTTTGAAACATATAATGAACTCATTCTGAGTGAACTAAATAAAAATTATAAAAAAACAACGGAAGATGTTTCTAATATAAATTTTTGTGAAAAAAATGATTATTTAAGATAAAGTAGAAAGACATACACCAATTTACCCATTGGTTTTGTTGAAAGATCATAAAACTGACTTCAACAATAAACCCAGGCTAAGATTAATTGCACCATGTGTTTTTGATTTAGGTAATATTAGTAAAACGATATTGGACAGGGTTATACCTACTTTAGAATCTAAAACCCAACATAACCTGTGGATGTCTTCTGATTAGGTTATAGATTGGTTCCAGAAAACACCTAAATGCACAAATAGTAAATTATAGTGCTTGATATTGACTCATATTATCCATCTATAACTCCTGAACTTTTGGAAAAAAAAGCAATACATTTAACAGAAAATGAAACAGATATAACTAAATTAGAAATAGAAATTATATACATAGCGAGAAAACACTTAATAAGGTACGATAAGGTATATAATGGACAAGAAATGATAGAGAAAACCAATTCGATGTTACGATGGGATCACCTTAATAGGTATGTAACTACTAAAAGAGAAAAATGCAAGGTTTAAATGGAGTTATATAGAAATGATGTATTATTTCTAGTTAATTCAAGCGATCGAATAATAAAAGAACTAGACAGAAAATTGAACTATTCTTTAATGAACTTAAGTTAGAATTAACATTAGACTGCAATTGTAAAATTGTGAATTTTTTTGCTATAACTCCAAACCTAAACAACAATACTTATGAACCGTATCACAAACCGAACCAAATACTATTCTATAATGAATCTAATCATCCTAAAATATGAATAAAGCAATTATCAGTATATCGAAAAGTGAAATGAAAAAGAAAATATGAAAAAAGTAATTATCAGTATATCAAAAAGAATATCTAGGATATCACAAAATGAGAATATATTCAATAAAAATAAGGAATACTATAACGAAGCATTGACTGGATCAGAATATCAAGGAAATATCAAATACATAAAGGGTGTGGATAATAAAAATGGTAGAATAAACTAGACAATATCATATAATATGAAGGGAAAAAGACATAGGAAATAAAATATATAAAAAAGTAAGATAAACATAAAAAGAATGAAATTAAAAATGATAAACAAGCATATAAAAGAAATAAAGCACTTATTAAGAAGAGAAATAGACGCAAAAAATAAGTTTGGTTTAATCCGCCTTTCGGTGAACATATGCGAAATAATATCCCTAAAGAATTTTACAAAATAATTGGTAAGAACTTTCCCCCCAGGTAATAGATTAAGTATAATAATTAATAAGAACACAGTTAAACTTTCATTATCAATTGCGGCGAATTTAAGTAAAACTATAAGTTCAAATAATGGTAAAATTAACAAAATAGTGAATAAAAGTAGGATTGAAGAATTAAATATTAATAAGAAATGAAACTGTAGAATTCATAACGAGTGGAAGGGCATCGTTTAATTTCTTTAATTGTATCCAAATGTGAGATTAAGATGGATAATAGTAAAATATATATATATATATATATAAATATATATATATATATATATATATATATATATATATATATATATATATATATATATATATATATATATATACCTAGGGGGAACTGATTGTTATTTTAAGGACAGATACAGAAAGTATATTGCATCATTAAATATTAGACTAGAAAAGGAACTAAATTGGAATGATGATAAGGATAAAAAAGGATAGGATAAGAATAAATATTAAGAATAAGAAGAGAAACACGATTTCATTAGGGAATTAGGTTCGGGAACGACGTAAGAATAAAATAGAATTTAAATTAAAATGGGCAATAAAGCTAGTAAATCTAATGTATGCATAGCGAGAAAATTTTTCTCCTTTCGCTAAAGAAAAACGTTTTATGGTATAAAAAAACTGTGTACATTAAAATAAAGTCCTATTATCGCGCCTTAGACCTGATTAAAATAACATGTATATAAAAAAGATTAAGGAACATATGATTATGAGTGAAATGTAAGTGTTGTAAGATCATTTAAAATTTAATACGAGGAGTTTAGGATGATGCAATAAATAAAGTAGTAGGTCGTTAACATATAGAAAATAAACTAAATATAACCTAAATATGGGAAATAGAATTAAATTTAACTTTAAAAATTGTTATTGGGAATAAATTAACACCAGATGCATTTCAATAGCACAAAAAAGAGACCAAAAGTAATTGTAAACAATTGAGAGATTATGATGGATTAAAATAGATTAAATCAGAATATAAGTTTGGAATAAATCTAGTGAGAAATTTAACCTAGATTGCTATAAAGAGAATAATGTGAGAACTACAAGTTTAAAACTTAAATAAGAGATTAATAAAGACAAAACAAATCCAAATAATGAATTAAAAATACAAAGGAATTTCAATAAAATTATAAATCGATAAATGTGGGCAAAATCGAATTATGTCCCTTATCGTACGGGGATAGTTAAAATTAAAAAACAAACAAAAATATTATGTCTATATTAAGGTTGAAAATGATAGATTAAGCTGTTAAATTTATTACATATTAATAATAATAATAATAATAATAATAATAATAATAATAATTATTATTATTATTATTATTATTATTATTATTATTATTATTATTATTATTATTATTATTATACAAATAGTACAATCTATTTAATTTTATTGTATTCATTACTCTTACCTTTTTTCTTTAATTTTACAAGGTAGTCACCACTTATCAAGGCCCGGAAGCCACTCGGGAATAAGGGTTATTGTTTGTACAGTAATCAATGAGATAGCGTTGTAGTAATCATTAGTATTGGAGATTTGATAAAGTGTCTTACTTAAGGGGGGGGTCATCAGGAATTTGCTTATATTGGACTTGAAGATATCCAGGTTTTAGTCAGGTGGGAAACAGGCAAACGAAAGAGAGTTCCACAGGCGTGCACTTCTAAGAAAGAAGCTTTGTTCATGGAATCTATGCTTTGGTTTGGTTTTGGCACAGATAAAGAGTGGGGAAAATTTTTGACAGTGGTTTCAGCTAGACGGGTGTTTATCGTGAAAGATTGGTGAGGGGGGACGATAGATTGGAGCTCAGACGAGCACTTGCTATGGAAGTAACGATAAAATAAAGGCAGGCTCGTAACGTCTCTTCGGTGGGAGAGAGGTTGCAGGGAAGAGAAAAGGACATCCCCCACTAAGCCACGAAGCCTATTTTGTACTCTTCTCCCCACTGTACCATGCACTTTAGATCAGAGGAGAGAGAATCAGAGAGAACTTTGTCATTTACGGCCTTAGATGTGTTGTCATAGATGGTCGTGTCATCAGCATAGATGTCAACGAATGATTTAAGTATATGTTTTGGGAGATCATTGATGTAGATCAGGAAGAGAGTTGGGCCCAAGGTGGACCCCTGAGGGACTCCAGCATTAATACTGTGGGCCTCTGATTTCTGTCAATCAATCACTACTTTTATGAGCCTATCGTGGAGAAATGATTTAATAATTGAGAAAACATTTCCAGTTATACCGTAGCTGGAAATCTTGTGAATTATGCCCTTATGCCATACCTTATCGAAGCCTTTGATATGTCAAGAGCAATTGCCCTAGAAAGGAAGCCTTTGTCGAGAGATTCAGTAATCCTATGAGATATAGCCGTTAGCACATCTGCTGTAGATCTGACAGAACGGAAATCATATTGCATGTCAATAAGAAGGTTATTTCTGCTGAGGTGGTTCACTACTTCTCTATTTAATATGAATTTCCGCAACTTACTCATGACACATAGGACACTTATTGGTCTGTACTGAGAGGGGACGACTTATCACCTGAATTCTTAAATACAGGGCATACTGATGAGGTTTTCCAGGGTGTTGGGAAGCACTTTTCCTTAAGGCAACGCTTAAACAGTTTTGTAAGTATATTAACATGTTATCATTAATATTAACAGGCCTAACATGTTTTTTTCTTATTATTGTTGTTATCGTATTCTTTTTCAAAAGTGTAGGATAGAGCGCCATTCCTTTCCTTGGATTATACCATTTTTATGCCTTAAGCCTCGCCTTATAAACATTGAATATCTATCAAGAGAACATAAAAACAATTTTTTTTTAATATTTAGAATTACTCAACCAATAATTGAAATCTAGTCTTCTGGTCCATCAGCAAAGGGTCTTACCATTAATTTTTTTTTTAATTGATTTAAGTGTAATCCTTATTTCTCTTTCTGGCTTTAAGCTCAGTTTTTCTGGTTATAGTTAAGATTGCCTGTTCGTTTTTAACTTTTCTGATGTCTATTTGATTGGATTATTAGACATGGTCAAACGGAATAGAAATTCATTCTTAATCTAAAGAAAGAGGGAGGGGTTTCACGTTTTCTAAGAAGATAATAATTAAATTAGAAGGGCTTACATCTTCTTCATAGTCGTTCCATCTGCGCTGCAGACACCGGAATTTAACAGGAGCAGATAATCTAGACTATAAACGCTTACTGCCTTTCACATTTTTTATTCATTCGTTAGTTTATTTTATTTTTTGCTTCTAGCTTTTACGTTTTATTATTATTATTATTATTATTATTATTATTATTATTATCATTATTATTATCATTATTGTTGTTGTTGTTGTTGTTGTTGTTGTTATTATTGCTGCTGAGTATTTAAGGAGTCATCATGTACCATTTTTAAAGTATTTGGTATGACTCAATCGAGGATTGAACCCTGGTCTTCGGGTCTACTTTTGCTATTATGACATGGATTGCTAAACTTTTCTCTAATCTTTATTTCTATTCCTGCTCCTGGTGTTAATCTTTGTTTTTCTGTTGTTTGCTACTGTCTCTCGCGTCTTCGTATTAATTTATTGGTTGTGTTCACAACCTCTGACGTGTTTTATTTTATTGTTTGTTTAGTTTATCTTAAACGTATTTTATTGTTATTGCTGTTGTAGTCGATCTTCACAAATCCTTTCCTTATCGATCTTGCACTTGTCGGCAACGAATTTTAATAGTCGATCGTCTCCGCCGACTACAGGCATTTAAGAATATAATACCGGTGCCTCCATTAAAATAAAAAAAAGAAACATCATTTTGTATCAGCTAACACCGACAGCAGCCATTTTGTTCTCAACTAATTCTAGTTTCTTACACCAGAATATTTTGCTTTGATTTTTTTTTTTTTTTTTTTTTTGTCATTCTGTCTTGTTTTACACTTGAACGCAATTTACTCAGGTGTACAATTTCGTCAACCACTTTTCTACACTTAAAAAGAATCGATTTCGGCGCCCGAAAAGAACAATCAAGTTCAGTCCCACTACTTCCTTTATGACATGGATTTTTTAAGCTTGGTTCTAATTTGATGTTGAATTTGATTCTTTTTTTTTTTAATTTATTTATTTTTTATTTTGGGGAAAACTTACTGAGTCTGCACACACATACATATATATATATATATATATATATATATATATATATATATATATATATATGTATATATATATATATAGTTTTTGTTGTTGAATTTACTGTTTAGTTTTTTATCGCTTATCTGTTTACGTAGTTTTTGTTGTTGATTTTTGCAACGATATAAAGGTTAACTCCCCCGCCTTGGAGATCCGGTGTTTTTCTTTAGAAAAACGCCTATTTTCATTAGGACGTATTTTATTTATTTATTTATTTAATTAATATTTTTAAAGCAGTAATCTACGGACACGCATGTTTCGAAGCATTACTCCTCTTCAGCGTAGCTTGACTGTTGTTGGGATTCGAACCCCGGACCTTATATATTTCAGTCCAGCGCCCTAACCCATTACGCTATGATACCATAGACAATTTACTGTTTAGTTTTTTATGGTTTATCTGTTTACGTAGTTATTGTTGTTGATTTTTTAAACGATACTAAGGTTAACGTCTCCGCCTCGGAGATTCGGTGTTTTTCTAAGAAAGTCGCCCATTTTTTATTTGGACGTATTTTTTATTTATTTATTGATTTATTATTTTAACAAACAGTAATCTACAGACACGCGTGTTTCGGAACCCTACTTCTCTTCATATATATATATATATATATATATATATATATATATATATATATATATATATATATATATATACACTATCAGGCTGCCCAGTATTGCCCAGTCGTAAATACGCTTAAATATGATATTTTCATTAATGCAGATTTTGTATTTATTATTACATTATATTGGACCCAATTAATATTTAAAAAGTTTTTTAAAAAAATGATTCGTGCGCCACCACCGAGTAACGAAACAAAAACGTTTAGCTTACGATTTACTTTTTCCTTTTACCTTAATACCTGAGCTATCGAGGACATGTTTACCGTAAGGTTAAAAATTAAAACATGCCGTTGTTCGAGTATAACCTGGCAAATTTCATTTCTTTAATTTTAACACTTTTGCTCCGATTTTACCCGGCTAAAACTCAACTATAAAGTATCGCATGGGTTTGAATACCCTATATATAATGTTTCATATCCGTAGACCAAAAACTGACAAAGGAGTTTGGTAGGCAAATTTTTTAAAACACATATATATACGCATACATAAATATATATAGAAAGAGGCTTGTGTTTACTATAACCATTTTACGCAAATATTACGCAAGTATAAATCATGTAGAATATCTGCATGAATATAATTAATTATCTGCATGAATATAATTAACATTAATTATAGTTATATAAAATATAATTAAGTAATACTTAACTAAAAATGATCATCCCATAAGAAAATCTAGAAAAATAATAGGGAATAAATTAAATGAATCTTTAAAAGAATATGCAAATTAGCTGATCTTTTGCAGATGAATGCAATCCCATAACCCATATAACCCATGTATATATTTTATTATATGTTATCAAAGTGTAGTATCTGTCCCGGCAGATGCTGCAATCAAAGTAATATGTGGGGTTGCCCCTACATATCAGGCCATTGCTTTTGATCAATCAGTTTTGGTTAATGTAGGGGAAACTCTTCACAACAATTGTCAGTATCCAGTTCCCTCTCGGGTGAACTAGTTCCCCTCCCCTCACTCTCCACATTAAAAAACGGCCTTGTGCCTAATTTGCTCGGTGGGGAAGCAAATAAATAACTAAAAAGAAAAAAGACTTTATTCTTTCTTGGCCTTCGGGCCAAGATCAATGTGTAGTAAATGTTCTGATGCTTCATTTAAGTTAATTGGTTCTTGGTCAATGCAGGGGAAACTCTTCATACCAAGACCATTACTATTTTTGGATATTACCAAAATGCCCTCTTTTTGCCCTTGTTTTAAGGGAAGCTGGTTTTCCTCACTTTAAAAACGACATTGTGCCATATTTGCCTGCAAATAAATACCTAAACAGAAAAAAAAGTTGTTTTTTTTTAATATGAATATCAATACACAAAAAAAAAATAAAATATAGGAATAATTAGGGCTAGGAAAACAGCATATTCTTTTCATTGTTTTGACTCTCGAGTGTGTATCCATTGCTATCTTATACGCGTTTATATAGAGTGATATGATTCTCGGTTAATTAACTGTGTGTCAGATATAGAGAGTCAAAACAATGTTTCATATCTCTAACATAATAAAGTCACATTTCTATCTGCCAATTTTGTTTGTTCACAATATACTTTATATATATACATCAGATGACGTAATAACAGATGACGTCATATATAACATCATAGTAGATAAATGTTCACAATATACTTTATATATACAACAGATGATGTAATAATAGATGACGTCATATATAAAATCATAGTAGATATTATAATGGATGACTTTATATATGACGTCATATAATTGACATTATAACAGGACATATAACGTCATATACGATGTATATTTTCGACCTGGCAACGCCGGGCATATGCATCTAATATATGTATATATTTATATATACATATGTATGTATATAATATATGCATATACTATTGATGTACCACTTATCAAGGCTAAGATATACTCGAGTATAATAGGCAATGAGACTGACATTGTAAATTGAAAAATAAAAATTGAAAATTGTTCCAAAGACTGGTCGACCTTGCAAAAATATATGTCCAGAAAAATTCCGTTTTACGCTAGGCACATGCAGAGAGAAAAGAAAATCTGTTTTCTGCTAGGAAAGTCTTACATAGCAGTAGAGATGAAAACTATTAATGTATCTTCTGTGACAAAAGAGAGTAAAAGTAACTTTCCACAACATTTCCACGTCGATATTGTACTCTCTTAAGGTAGAAAAAAAATACTCCGCGGAGCTCCTGTCGAAATATAGCAGCAGTATTCTTTGGAAGTATCCGTCTCTTATAATGGTAGAGGATCCTATTAGGATTCGGGTGCTTTCTGGCGTAGTAAAATAACCTAACCATTTTTCTAGTTGACCTTAGCAACGAACTAGATATACGTCTTCAATTAAAGATTTGACCTGAAAGACTAAGAAACGCATAAAAATCAGCGATTTCTTCGAGAAGAGTGCTATTCATTTTAAATACGGCAAATCAGCGTTATCGAAAGTAGAAAAGCTTATCAGCGATATCTTGATCCTAGGTGTTTCTCTTTATCTATCTTCCTCTCTCTCTCTCTCTCTCTCTCTCTCTCTCTATATATATATATATATATATATATATATATATATATATATATATATATATATATATATATATATATATTGGTCCCCCGACAAAAGGAGGGTGGACCTGTAAATTCACCCTTGTCCGTTCGTCTGTCCGCCATTTTCTCAATAAGTACGCCTTGGAATTTTTTTTTAATTTTACACAAACATTAAACATGATATGAGTAAAAAAAAGTAACAGAATGGATTTTCCGGGAAAACTTCGGTTGCCCTCCCTAAGGGTGCATTTCGGGTCAAAATGGCTAAAATTGACACTTTTGTGCTTATTAAAACATTTGATGACTTGGATTTTTATAAAACTTTCTGAAAAGTTGTAACTAACTGATTTCTATATAATTTTGTTTGTCTATACTTCGCGATAACTATTGGGTGTGTCCCAAGTGCTCTTTTAGGGCGAATAAAAACTCCATTTTTTTGGGACTGTTTTACCATATTTGTCAAAATTTCCTGTGAATGTCTATTTAGCAGTTTTGCATAATGCTGAACTCAAATTTAAATATGTTAGGCCTTGGGGACTTTTGGGGCTAAATGGGAGGGGGGCAAATGATGGACTTAGTTATTTTTTGTTTTGTTTTGTATGGTGCAGAACTCAAATTTACATATGTTAATGCCTAAAACTGCACTGTTTGTTCACTTTCACCAAGAATTGACGTCCCCTAGGGATTTGGGGGCTAAATAGGAGGTGGGGTCAAATGCTGAAATTAGTCATTCTTTTATGCCTCGTCCACTGGGCACTCACTGGGGGGGGGCATGCATGCTTCACTTGTTTATTTTTGATATCTAAAGAAAAGATGGTGGTCATAACTATTAATCGGATATATAAACTTTGACATTTAATTTGATTATTGTTATTTTTCCTCTTTTTTTACTTCGTTACCATATTCATACTTATCTGTAAGAGTTGGGAATAGTGGGTAACTCTCAATGGTTCTTCGCTTCATTGACTAGAATAAATAAATGCGTGTATATATATATATATATATATATATATATATATATATATATATATCCATATATATATATATATATATATATGGATATATATAGTAATTTTTATGATTTTTATATATATATATATATATGTGTGTGTGTGTGTGTGTGTGTGTGTGTGTGTGTGTGTGTGTGTGTGTGTGTGTATAAATATATTTAAATCATAAAAATTACTATACACACACATATATATATACGTATATATAAATTTTGAAGAATATGCCAATTAATCTATACAGAAATTTTCACATTGCATCCTCGTGATGATTCCAAAGGTAATTGAAATATACATTTTTATTACTACATATTTTCATAAATTACTATGAATATGAATATATATATATATATATATATATATATATCAAAAACTAGAGGCCTCCTGAAGACGAGAGCCATTCATTTCAATTGATGCCAGATGTGGATCAGAATGTTGATGATGTAAAGAGAGAAGCTTGGTTTTAGATGCATTAAAAGTAACTAGCCACTCCTTTCCCCATTGTACCACGTGCTCAAGATCAGAGGAGAGAGAATCGGATTGAACTTGGTCGTTTACTGTCTTATATGTGCTACCATAAATGGTAGTGTCATCAGCAAAAATGTCTAAAAATGATGTAAGGATGTGATTTGGAAAATCATTAATGTAGATCAGGAAAAGACTTGGGCCCAGAATGGACCCCTGAGGGACTCCAGCATTAATACTGTGAGCTTCTGATTTTTGCCCCTCAACTACTACTCTTATGAACATATCAGAAAGAAATTATTTAATAATTGAGAAGACATTTCCAGCTATACCATAGCTACAGATCTTGTGAAGTAAACCTTTATGCTATACCCTATCAAAGGCCTTAGATATGTCAACAGCAATTGCCCTAGAAAGGTTGTCTCCGTCGAAAGATTTGCTAATCCTATGAGGTATAACTGTAAGCACATCTGCTGTAGATCTAGCAGAACGGAAACCATAGAGAGAGAGAGGGGGAGAGATAGATGGATAGATAGATAGATAGATAGATAGATAGATAGATAGATTGTTATGAGAATATATATCAATTAAACTACACAGAAGTTGTAATAATATATAATATATACCGAGTTATTGGCAGGTTGGTTAGTGCAAATAGAGTTCAAGGGGTGAAGGGTTACGTATGTCAAACGAGATAGCTAGGGTCGGCGGTGACAACCGAGGTTATTGAGTTCGTGTGAAAGAAAACGATGCATGAAAAAGAAAAAGAGAAAATATATTTTTCGTTTGCATACAAAAGCAGTCTGCCTTCTGATTTTGGGCGAGACAGACGTCAGAGCTTCCTTCCAACTTCAGAGAAGACGAACGTGTCGAGCGATTCGGAATGGGTTAAAAAAGGAATAAACGTAAGAAAGTTTAAGTGGTCGATAATGCGATGCTCCCCCCCCCGTCTACTCGTTAGGCGAATAAAGATGCCAGAAGATTGGTGTTATCTTCTTCGTCAGATGTTTCCTTTTCAGCATCAACCAGTGACGGCGAGAAATGCACCCACAGAGAAGACAAAGAAACAGAAAAAAAGGTTTGATAAATTGATCGCAATGCATATGCACATTCTAGAGGTGACACGACCACAATTATAGACACACATTTATAGATATACATACATACATGCATACATACATACATACATACATACATACATGCATGCATGCATACATACATACATGCATGCATGCATACATACATACATGCATACATACATACATGCATGCATGCATACATACATACATGCATGCATGCATACATACATACATACATACATACATACATACATACATACATAAACGCACACGGCTACGCACGCATGTGGACACTACGTAATAATAAGAGATCCATGTCAATAAAAATTTAAAAACACAGAAAAATCTTCTCCCCCGCAACATTACAATAAGTTATTTAAAAAATAACAATTCAGCTACGCATAATATAATATTATATGTAATAAGTTATGAAAACATATCTATATTCCGTAAGGAATCGTCAACCAAAAATGATGAAACATGGAAGATTCTGCGTGGCTTAATTGCTATATCTTTTTCATACCTTATCACCTTGCTCTACTCACGTATTTATCATTGTTCAAGCAATACTGAAAATCGACACATATAATATATAATCTCCTCATGACATTTTATGTACACACACACACACACACATATATATATATATATATTTCTGTAGAAATATATTTTCTTATTATATATCAATCCTTATATAAGAAGCTCAATGTAATTACAAAGCAATATAGAGAATAAATGACAAAAAGTTATATTCCAAAATTCATGATGTTGACCATCTTATAATTTATTCCTTTAATTCAGTTGACTTATACAATTCTTGACAGTATCTGTTTCGTAGCGCAAAATCAATCACTTAATTATTATATCAATCAGTGAATCTATTATGTCCTTAACTCATCAGAAGAAATAGCAACGATCAATCCGTCAAAAGGAATTGAAATGTGATTTGACATGGTAACATTCCAAAAATTATAAGAGAAGCTGCAGTTACCTTTATATTTTTATATTTCATATTTTTCCATTACGCCATATGGAATTGAAAATTCCATATGGCGTAATGGCCTGTTCATAACTTGACCTACGTGTGAATATACTTTATGTAAGATTTCAATTATTTAGACCCAAAATTGTCTGAGTAATTTCGTAGAGACTGCGGAGGTAAATTTTTTATAAATTGGACGCCAATTTTGACCCCTTAACATTAATTATTTTGGTCTCAAATCAAAATATAAAGCTTTACCCATGTCCAAGTAATCTACATCTAAAATTTCAAGCCTTTAGACCCAAAATTGGCGGAGAAATTCTTTCAACTTTGACATTTTGGCAGCCAAATTTTCGTCCCAAAACTGATTAAAATGCTTGCCGCCTTTCTGAATATACGTTATGTGTAAATTTTAAATGATTAGACCCAAAATTCGGTGATAGTTTGCTAGACACCACAAAAGTCAAATCTTTTGAACTTTGACCTCTCGGAATCTTAAATTTTCGACCCAAACCGATTAAAAAGCTTGCCCTATCTCTGAATACAATTTATACAAAATTTCAAATGTTTAGACCAAAAATTGTCTAAGTAATTTGGTAGAGACCGCAGAGGTCATTTTTTTTTTAACTTTGACCCCTATTATGACCCTTAACATTTATTGTTTGGGGCTCAAATAAGTTATTAAGTTAGATCCATGTCCAAGGAACCTATATCTAAAATTTCAAGTGTTTAGACCCAAAATTGTCGGAGGAGTTTGGTAAAGTTCTCAAAGGTCAAATCGTTGAACCTTGTCCCCTTAACAGCCGAATTTCTGGCCGAAAACCGATTACAAAGATTTTCCCAAATCTCAGAACCCTATATATCAAATTTCGAGTCTTTTGAAAATTACTGAAAATTAACAGAGTTATTGCGTAGGGAAATGTACGCAGACACCCAGACACACAAACACACACACAAACAGACAGACAGACTCTTTCACTTTTATAGATATAGTAGCATTTCATCCCGGCGTTGGCCGGGTGTTTGGAAGTGTGTGTTGAGCAAAAAAAAATGAAAAGTGCCCAGTTTAAGGTGAAGATGTTAATGTTTTTAACTAATTTATCGATATTTTCGTCTGAAAGGTCGAACTTCAAAACGATATTGATCTTGTAAGAGGCTGCAGAGGTCAATTTTTTAACTTTGACCACTATTATGACCCTCACATTTATTGTTTTGGGCTCAAATCACGTTATTAACTTAGATCCATGCCCAAAGAACCTATATCTAAAATTTCAAGTGTTTAGACCCAAAATTGTCGGAAGAGTTTGGTAGAGTTCTTAGGGGTCAAATCGTTGAACTTTATCCCCTTAAAAGCCAAATTTCTGGCCGAAAACCGATTACAAAGATTTTCCTAAATCTCAGTACCTTGTATATCAAATTTCGAATCTGTAGACTTAAAATTGAGAGGGTTATTGCGTAGAGAAATGTACTCACACAGACACACAGACACGTTCACTTTTATAGATTAAACAAAAGTATATGCGTATACATAAATATATATGGAAACAATTTTGTGTTTACTGTAAACTTTTTACGCAAATATTATGGAAGTATAAATCATGTAGAATATCTGAATGAATATAATTACACGTAATAGTTAACTAAGGATGATCATCCCATAAGAAATACGCAAAAACTAATAGGGAATTAATTAAAATGAATGTTTAAAAGAATATGCAAATTAGCTAGATCTTTTGCTAATGAATGCAATTCCACAACCAATATATAAGAAAATTGTATTTTTTTTTTTAAATAAATAGAAAAGAGGGTTTTTTTTAATATGAATATGAATACGCACAAAAGAAAAACGAATTTATCGGAGTATATATATATATATATATATATATATATATATATATATATATATATATATATATATATATATTAGTTTCAATACCTTGATGAAATGAATTAAACTCAATATTCTTTTATCAAAAGCGCACAATACGTTAATGGAGTTTATTTTTAGAAAAAATTCTGTAAGCATTATTAGAATCCTACGCGAAGCCTCCTCATAATGTTTATATGTATGCATATATATATATATGCACATATACATACATATAGATAAATATGTACGCGCACACACACACGTGTGTGTGTGTGTGTGTGTGTGTGTGTGTGTGTGTGTGTGTGTGTGTGTGTGTGTGTGTGTGTGTGTGTGCTTGGATGAACGTAGATTCTGTTCCGGCAGTTGGGCGTCTCTTTCTCTGCAGTAACCGGTTTATGTCAAACGACCCCTAAGCCATAAAATATAACGGACGTTTCAATTGGTTTAGCCTGAGGCGGCCGCGAGCAAGCGGTTGTTGCACGAATGCAGCTTCTCTGTTATCTATATTATCTTCTTTTTTGAACACACATATCTATATCTATATACTAGCATAGGTGCCCGGCGTTGCCCGGGTGTTCGGAAGTGTATGCTGGGCAAAAAAAAAAAAAAAAAATTATTATGACCCCTTAACATTTATTGTTTTGGGCTCAAATAAGTTATTAAGTAAGATCCATGTTCAAGAAACCTATATCTAAAATTTTAATTGTTCAGACCCAAAATTGTCGGAGGAGTTTAGTAGAGTTTTCAAAGGTCAAATCGTTAAACTTTGACCCCTTAATCGCCAAATTTCTGACCGAAAACCGATCACATCGATTTTCCAAAATCTCAGTACCCTGTATATCAAATTTCGAGTCTATAGACAAAAAATTGACATAGTTATTGCGTAGGGAAATGTACACAGACACACAGACAGGTTCACGTGTATATATATATATATATATATATATATATATATATATATATATATATATATATATATATAAATAGTAAAGAATATGCACCGCCCCACAACCCAAACTTGAAGACTAAAGTATTTTTATTTGAATCTACTCCAAAAGTAATTAAAAACATGCACATGTGCATGCATGTATATGTGTATATATATGTATATGTGTATATATACATATGTATATATGCGTGGATAATTTCAGATCAATTATCTAGACTTGTTCTATATATTATCTTTTGCCGTTTACATCTCATCTTCTAACTTTTGAAATCCATTATTCTTTATATTTTGATTTTTGAATTTTACTATAAACTCTCTCTTCCCACTATTGTTACTAATCAATATTATGATTATAAATTATCATTATCAATTATTATAAACATCACAGTCAACAACTTATTTATCCTCATCTATCTTCTATGTTTAATTATAAGTATGACAACGTAGATGACTATATATAAGCATGGATAGGTGTGTCATAAATTTCGTGAAAAATATTGAATAATTCGACCCCCTGTCTTTCCAAGCTAATAACTACTCGAAAAATGTAATTCAACCCCTTTTTTTTTTTCAAATAAAGGAGCAAGAACCAAGGTTTCATTTAAAAAAATAAAAATAACAAACGTGATTTTTAGAAAAAAGTTTTTAAACTTCGGACTTTACAGGTAAATTTCTAAAAAAAACACTTCTTTTTTGTTTTAAATTTAAATATATTATTTATTGATCTTTTATCTTCACTTTGTGATATATAAAATATTGGTGAGTAAATTTATTATTTACTTTTAAATAGACATTTCAATATGGGGGAGCGTGAATTAATTTGACCCCCCTGTCTTTCCAAGCTTATAACTACTCGAAAAATGTAATTCAAATCCTATTTTTTTTAATTAAAGGAGCAAGGACAAAGGTTTCATTTAAAAAATAAATAAATAAATAAATAAACAACGTGGTTTAAAAAAAAAGTTTTAAACTTCGGACTTTACAGGTAAATTTCTAAAAAACACTTCTTTTTTTGTTTGAAATTTGAATATATATGTTATTGATATTTTATCTTCAATTTGTGATATATAAAACTTTGGTGAGTAAATTAATTATTTACTTTTTAATAGACATTTCAAAATGTGGGGGGCGTGAATTAAACAAAAACGTTTGTCTGAAATATTATAATCGGTTTATTTGAAAAAGCATAAAATTTCACATTGACCCTGAAAATATTGTAAAAATAAAATCAATAGAAACATTTTGATAGATTTTTAAAATTGAAAAATACTGAACTTGTAAAATTCAATTAATTTCATTACTGTTTTTTAAAAAATAAAAAATAATATTTCTATTACTTTTTATACAACTTTAATAGTTTATTTTGGAAGTATAATCCATAAAGAAAATAAACAACCCACTTTTAAAAGAGAAATTACAAGTTTTTTTATATTTTATTCGCAGTTTCATGTTAGGGGTGTCAAAAATTCCTACAAAAATTCTGATACACCTAAAGCATGGAGATAAATTAATTATATACATTTTGAAATTTTATTCTTATAATTATTGCTACATAACCTTCAAAGCCTCGCGTAGTAAATAAATAAAAAGCTATGATGAGAAATTAGGGTAGGGGTGGGGAGAGTAGACGGAGATAGGAACGAGTTGGAAGGAGAAAGGCGTGCCTTAGAATCACCACCAATAAAATATTTATTTTCATTCTTCCTCTTTCACTTCTTTCTTTCTTTCTTATTTGTTGTTTTTTTTTCTCCCTTGCATCTTTTCCTTTCCTTCCTGATCTATTAACCTCTTCATTGATATGGGTAGAAATCATGTACAAAAGGGCTACGTAAGTTATACGTTTTCTGACCGCATAAAAATTCTAGTCAAATACAAGCATTTTTAAAACTGAATAACCCGATTAAATCTGAAACCCTTTTAACATAGATATATAAAATTCACATTCCCCCACTAATTGAACCTATACACGCTATTATATTTAAAATTTGGAGTGGCCATCGCACACGCGTACAAATACCGTTCTTTAACCACTCTTCCCATCCTTTCCCATATCTCAACACAGACTCAAATCCACACCACCATTGGGTCTTATTTACATACAACCAAATCTTATTTCCCACACCATCTGACGGAACCTCATGATTTTAACTCCCTGTGACGAAGAAGACCTAATATTTTCATTGCAAACCTTGCTTTCGTATAAGCTGTATCGCCTGAAGTCTCTAGTTACTATTAGCTACCTGATCGGAAAATGCTCATGACTGTGTAGCAACATATTAATGCTTGTGTAAAAACAAATAAATTGCACACTCAAATTAAGAGCTCGTGGTAGTTGTAGACTTTCATACATTTTTTAAGTATGAAGTTTCCAACGGTTGAGCGACAGGCAGACATTTTTGGTTGTTGCAAAGATAGCTAAAAGAAATGAAATAAAAAGGACCTTAACATGATTTACGCACGCATAAGAGATACATTAATTTTACTGCGTTTGGTATAAGGTATTTGTTGATTTTTGCTATTGTTTACAATTTCTCAACTGTTAATTATACTACATTTAACAAAGAGCCAAGATTCATGATTTTACTTATTTTTACTAACTTGAACCAACATTTTTTAAGATACAGTATATGTTAACACCTCAGCGAAATTTATTGCGTTATTTTTATTTTTTTTAGCAAACATTAAAAACAGAAACAAAGTTTTCCACACGTATAAAACAAATTACTTGCCTTCCTACGATGGCAAAGTTAGATACAAGGTTTTTACTACAGTTAAAACTCCGCTACTTCCAAAAAGAGGCATTCGGGATTGAAGCAACTTTTTTTAATCCTAAATCTTAAACAATTTCTTTCTTCACTGACCAAGGAAAAAAACGATAAAGTATAGTATCAGAACGGATACTATACTTTAACGTTAATCTTATTTGGAAAAGTAAAAAAGTACACACATAAACCGAAAATCCAACGGTATTCTAAAATTGGCAAATATTTTAATCGCATTTTTTTTTTTAATATTCAGAGCAGACAAAAATATACTCGATTTTGAATGGTGGTGGCCAAGAAGTGTGCTGTCCAAATTAATGTAAAATAACATTCTTTTTTCCCAAGGCTTTTTACCAGTTTACGATCTAAACTGTTAAGCATTTTTTGCATGTTTTATTTTTAAAGGCGATTTCGTGTGGTTTTACAACATTGTGAGTCAGACTTAGGATTAGACAGACGTTAAAGATTAGATATCTGTCAAAAGGTTTGAGTATCCTAGAAATGAGGGATCATTTTTATAAACATTTATATGAAAAAATGATCCCTCACCTTAAATTCTAAAATATTTTTCGTAATATTCACATGTACTCGCCTAAAATAAGAGAATCTTAGTTTTTGAAAGGGGATAGATAAGGGTTCTTATCTCCTTATATATATATATATATATATATATATATATATATATATATATATATATATATATTTTAATTGACAATCTACTTAATGTTTTCTCTTTGTATATATTCTCAAAGATTTTCATCTAGTGCTATTTTCCCCAATTTATACATGTGTGCCATTTTACCTACCCTCCTCAATCTCCTGCTCAGAAAGGTTCTAAAATCTATCAATTAATTAACGTATAAATGTGGTGCTTGCGTTTTGAGGATTTCGTTTTTAATTATTATTTTGCAAATACAGTGTGACGCAAAAGTCACGTATTATTTTGAATTAGT
>NC_136491.1:110654454-110666954 GCF_053919585.1 Euprymna scolopes
TTTTTCTTATGTGTTACGTTAGTTCAGTGATTCTATAAAAGTAAAAGTATTTCAAGACGCAAAAACACATGTCTTATCCATGAAACAAAAGGCTTCTTCTTCTTCTTCTTTCTTCTTCGTCTTCTTCTTTTTCTTTTGTCTTTATAGTTATAATCGTAATTACTATTATAACTATTATTATTGACTTACTTGAAGTTTTCACGAAAGCCATCAAAGATTTCTTTTTGAGAACAACCGGTGGTGTTCCCTGGAGTCTATGTGACAACAAGTCTCCCCAGATTTCTAGTAGTCACTACCTTTTTCGATTAATTTGCGTTATCGAAATAACTATTGATCATTGATTTTTCGCTGGCAACAACAATGGTTCTTCATTGGAATTTTGGTGGCAATAAGCACTGGCAAGGTTCCAGTCTTCTTTGCGTTCATCCAACAGATATCATGTTAGTGCTTTCTTTCCTCCTACTCGACTATTTTGGTGTCGTGGCAGTTGATGCTGACACTAAAATTTATTATTATACAATTTCAGTTTTATTGATTCCATGTGGTGTTTTTTGTGTGTGTTTTATTTCTGTAGCAGTTTCTGTATGTCCGACTAGCGGCTATAGCTCATTGATAATTGCCACTGCATTCAAGGGTTTTCCTCAATATTTCATCCGTTTTCACTATTATTACCCGTTGTATCTTCTCAGTCATTCCTCTGATTCCTATCTCTCCCATTATTTTTTTCAAAGTTTTTGGGATTATTATCTTGAATTTCTTCATCTACGATATATCTCTGGTCAGTACCGTGCATTTGCCACGTTTTTCGTTTCCTTGATATGCACTCCGTGGTCTACTAGGGCGACGAAATTTACGATCTGAAAGGACTTTTCCTCCTTGTTAACTATTATGACATCTGTTCTTCTGGCTTGGATGGGTTTATCTGTTTGTACTTCCATGTCACATAGGATTTTGTGATTTCCGTTTTCAAGTACTTGTGCTTGTACTATTCGTCTGGGTGTTCAATATGCAGTTGTCTGCATAATTTCCAGAGTACTGTCTCCTCCATTTGATCGTACCTGTTCTTATATTCTTTTGAGCTAGTTTGCTGCATCCGCTTATCATGTGGTCTATTGTTTCGTCTCTTTGTGTGCAGAGTCTGTAATTGATGTTTTCTTATGTCTTGTCGATTCTTGCTTTGATGTAGTTGATTCTAATTGCGTTATCTTGTGCAGCTATTATTAGAGATTCAGATTCTCTGTTTAGGTGTTCTTTTCGTAGTCATATCTAAGTGTTTTCGCTCGTCTCATCTTTTTTCATCCTCCCATTTTTTTCTCGTTTTATCCCCTGTCACTTTGTTTTCTATCTTGTTCGGGTTTTTTTCAGTATCTCTTGTTGTGATGATTAGCCTTTCTGTATTCTGCGTTATGTATTTTTCTAATTTTTTTATTCATGTCATTTGTACTGGCTTTTATACAAACCAGTACTCTTCATCCAGCTTTCTTTTTCATATAGAGTCGATCGGCATCATCCTTTAGGTGCAGTTCATTATGCATAGTTAAGAGTTTCCTAGTCTTCTGGTCGAGATGACTCAGTTCTCCTTTGATCCAACCTATAAACGGTAGAGTATCTTACTTGTGACACTCTCCATGTGTTTATACTTCTTATTAGGTTTCTATTATGTAGTTAAGTTTCCATGGCTGTTCTTGTTCTTTTGGGGTATTCCTTCTCAATTTTCTATATTTCATTTCTGTTACTTAGATTGTATCTGCTTAAAGAATTCCTAAATTTGTAGTTGTCATGTCCGCTTAGTACGCTTATCTCCGTTTGGTTGAGCAGTTCCATCCTTTCGTTGTCTGCAGTTTTTCTCTTCTCATTATCTTTTTACCTTTTGAATCAGTATGTTCTATTTGCAGTTTTCGCTGTTCCTTTCTTCCTGTCCTCGATTCGCGTAACTGAGATGAACAGCACGAAATCTCTTTCACCAAGTAAATGAAAGAATGCTGCACACATACAAAAGCCCAACGTCTTTTTCACCGCGAGGGCGCCAACTCATGTAAATCAGTGCCAACCGGATTTCCCGTCCCATCACACAGCCGCAGTGTCATTTGTGCATTGGACACGACAGCGACCGGCTCGTCATACATTGTCTACACTTCTCTCTGATCCCTGATCACAGCATGTACAAGGTCGCGCTGGTAATCTTTGGCGTGTACTTCGCCGCAAGGGTGGTTCTGGGGTCTCTCCATTCTGTGTTGTCTGTGGGCCAGGCAGTATCATACTCTCAATATCATTCGAAGTATCATCTGCTCTGCCAGGTGGCATGCCATCTGGTCGGTTTTCAGAGGGTTCTCCATTTGGGGTTGGTTGTCGGTCAGGCAGTGTAATACATGCAGTGTCATCTGAAATCTCATCATCTGCATTACCATAGGGGAAGATATACGTCCGGGGTCGTATATCCTTCACATGGCGCGGGACATCATTAACACCAATGGCTTGCGTGCTGATCAATTCCGTTACTGTTCTTTCTTCGAACTTGGATGTGCATCGATAAACTGGCGGTTTTACCCATACAGGGTCACCCACATACACGGTATTGGGTTTGTGCAGAGGCTGGTAATGTGGGCACTGGTCGATGTTCTTCACCCTAACTTCATATCTATAGATCCCGTTGGCAGGTGCAGTACATGATGATGTATCGTCCTTGGGCGTGACTTTGTACCAATACACTGCTTCCTGAACAGTGCATCTCGTTCTGGCTGCAATCCGCTTAATACTGCGGTGACATTACCAGTAATTTTATTGTCCAATCGTCGTCGGAGTAACATTTCGCTGGTAGCCTTTATGCATACTCTAGTTTTTCCAGCGAGCGTGTCCACTTACCAGTGATACACACTTACTGATTCCGTTTTTAAGTGTATAAATGTGCACTTCCAGTGTAACGTAAGGTTGATGCCTTTCAACGCCGCATCCAGTTCAGCCAAATTAATATGCTGCATGCATGCATCTTCAAAGACAATAGTGTCATGTTCCAGAAGCACGCCGGTCGCCAGGGAACTTTCGTCCACCTATACATTGAGGTCTTGTTCGTTTACATGCCATAGACCCTGTGAGGGATAGCTCTGCTTCACCATGGCTATTGTTTCCTGGGGCATTTGTTGAAGTGAAACATCCTTTGCTGTATCGTCCCGGTGTTGGCCCGTCGCTTTATGATTCCTGTTGCTGCTCGTAGCCACCCACACACTGGCAGATGCTCGGTCAGTTTCCCGCACAGGGAAAAAATGGCTCGACGTGTCACAATCTCTGGAGCATCTGGAATCATACTACCACGCTTCCATCGCAGAGTGCCATGCTCCCCCCAGACCTCCAATCCAAGCACTCGTGCGCCATCTTCAAGCCGCTCTGGTTCCTTGCTTTCCAATCCAAACCGAAGAAGATGCTGCTTCACTCGTTTCGCGGGCGCCACGCTGTTTTTGATGTATAAATCATCTATATATGCCGATGTTGCTTCTTGAACAGTTGCATCTTTGAACAAAACAGCCTCGACAATTGCCTGCATAATGGATGGGGCAACGTTAAGCCCACATCCCATCCTAGTCAGGCAGTATCTTTCCCCCTTCACAACCACGGTTTGAAACGGTCATAAAGAACGGTGCACGTGTACCTGGAAATAGGCCTTTCTCAAGTCATACACTGACACGTCGGACCCCTTCCTCCGCTAGTCCCTCAGCTTTTGTGAACACACATCTACATGTGCCGTGTATGCGTCCACATGGTTGTTTAGTTTATGGTAATCCATAACAGGCCGCACTTTCCCCTTGTTATGCTGAACAATCGCCATTAGTGGGATTAATCCCTTGGATGAACTAAGCTCTTTCTCCGAGTATAGTATCAGCCATCCATTGCGAATCCAAGTTTGCAATTCGCAGTTATAGTCCTTCTGAATGTGTTTGGGCACGTTGTATTCAGGTATCTGATTGATCAGCTGTTGTGGTGGCCGCTCATTCGACCATTTCCAGGTTGCCGTCCAATGTTTCTTAGTTGGGTCGAATACAACATCAAAGTCAGGTCATTCTATTTTCACTGCAACAGCAGTGCCGACACCGCAAAATTTCTTCGGGAAATTGGCATCGTCGTGTTCATTTATATGAACACCGCCCAACAGGCGGATGGCATCAATTCCGAGCAAGAGATCGAATCCCAACAGATCTCCATCCATAGCCAACATCTCCACCACCACGGGGATCTTTTTATCCACCTGCAAACTGATCTTGGTCGCTCTTTCCATCAATAGTCAGTATCTCTGTCTTGTGCCCATTCTGTGGACCACAAACCGTATTCCTTACTAGAGATCGGGTGCACCCAGAGTCAATCAATGCATCCCGAATCACTCCGTTGACACGCACGCGCTTCACTGGAAGGTCGGTTCTCATCTTACTCGGGGCGAGAGTGGCGCTCACATCTCGCCCCTTTTTTTCGTTTTCCGGACATTGTGACGCGATGTGTCCCTCTTTCTGCCATCAGTAGCATCGAATGCATGGTGTACGGCGCTGCCTCGATCATTTGAGCTGACAGTGCTTAGCAAGATAGTTTGCTCCAGAGCAATTGAAACACTGCAGTGAGTTTTCAGAGGGGTTGTGTAGAGGCACTTTTTCCGTGTTTGAACTGTCTACAGCGGCTGCAACCCGTTCGTTATTTACCACGGACCGTGCTCGGCTGAGCATACTTTCTGTTGGGATCTGGTTAATGTCAGCAGATGCACGTAGCAGTCCAGCCATAAATGCATACTTCAGCGTCTGGCTCGGGACTCCTCCGAACAGACTGGAGAGCTTCGTTAACGCAGCGTAGGACTCATCTACCGAATCGTCTGAGTGTAAGGTGCGTCTTGCAAACTGCTTGTATGCCTCACATGGGTCAAGCGCAAAGGCCCTGTGCAGTGCATCTTTCACCCGTGTTACATTATCCTTCTTTGCATCTGATAGCTGTTGGTAGCCGTCGAAAACTCCTCCAGCTAGTCGCAAGGGGATGACCTGTTCGACTCTGTCAACTCCCGAGAGCTTGCAGATAAGTCCAATCTCTCTAATAGATGTTGTGCCGTCATATTCCGGTACTAATTTTAGGTCGAACCTTCCTTCAGTCATAATGCCGAGATAGCTTGAATCAGTTTTATTTGCAGTTCTCGCCGTCACTTTCTTCCTGTCCTCGATTCGCGTAACTGAGACAAACAGCACGAAATCTCTTTCACCAAGCAAATGAAATAATGCCGCACACACACAAAGTTCAACGTCTTTTATCACCGCGGGGGCGCCAACTCATGCAAATCAGTACCAACCGGATTTCGCGTCCCATCACGCAGGCGCAGTGTCATTTGTGCATTGGACACGACAGCGACCGGCTCGTCATACATTGTCTACACCTCTTTCAGGATCTTTTGGTTTATGTATAGTAGATCATGTGTTTCTCTTTTTCCTTCTGGCATCCTTTCGGATCATCGGAAAATAGTCCACAATTATTGAGGGATTAATAAATTTGTTCTCTAAGTTGTGCCGTTAGTATTTTCCACATGGTAGGTAAGAATATTATAGGTCTGTAGTTGCTGAGGAGGAGTCCATTTTTGTGTACTTTTGTATTATTATTATTATTATTATTATTATTATTATTATTGTTATTATTATTATTATTATTATTGTTGTTGTTGTTGTTGTTGTTGTTGTTACTCTTTCTTCACTATTTTTTCTCTGTATTCTTATTAATTTCCTAAATCGTCTTATTTTTTTCTTCGTCTCAGTCTTCTTATATTATTATTCTCTTTCTTCTTTTCGTTTTCTTCCTCTTTTATTCCTGAAAACGTTTAGGTATTGCTAGGGTGGTATCCCTACAGATTCTGACAATGGACTATTGCTGACGTTACTTCCGGTAACCAGTTTCTGCTATCGTATAATCTGGATTTGAGACTCAGTGAGAGTGAGTCGTAACCTTATTTTGTCCTTCCAGTTGAGCGGAGTCCTACTCAACAAATATACGTTTCTGTATTTTCTGTTAATATATATTTCATTTCACTGTTTCCAAGCCTTCTCGTTGTTCTTTCAACATTTAAGCCACAACAAACTAGTGACGAGTTTTCGAAAACTCATGAGGGAAAATCGAATTTTAAAATAATCCAGTGTTCCCATAATAAACTGCGACAAAGGAACACGAATTCAAAATAATAATTGACGATAATTCAAAAAGAATTTACGCGCGGAAATTCGCAAGCAAACTCGGTTGGTGTTAATTTGAAAAAAAAAAAAGATATTAACATGCATTTTTGTCAGTGTTCGTATAAAATAAGGAAATCTGTTTTTGTGTAGATATCCAAGATGGAGAACTGAAAGGTCATTATTACACAGTTGCTAAAATTGCAGCAAAAACAAAGGAAAATTAAAAAGAACAAAATAGACAGATCCAATTGCTACTTCAACAGCAGTTTCAGCAACAACTTTTGCTGCAGTTTCACCAGGAACAACAAGATAAATAGCAATAGCTGCAACAAATGTTGAAAGAAAAATTGTTACTTCAACATAAGGGAAAAAATTAACTTTTCTTTAAAATGTTGAACAGAATGGAACATAGCGCAGCATTTCCCCAAAATACCATATGAAATTCGATTGAAACGTTCATCTACGTACTAGAGCAGGATAAGACGTTTGACGCTTTTTATATGCGATACAAAGACTTATTTACTGTTAATTGCCAATAGTGGAGAAATGTAAAAATGGTCCGCTTACTTTTAAGGAAACTAGGGATCACAGAACACATATACTACCCAGGAAGACGAGGCGGTCAAACTATTATCTGAACATTTGACCCGAATATGACTATTTTTTACAAGAGATGGAAGTGTTCCAACCTAGTGAAACGCGACGACGAAAAGTATTTCACCTTTGTGTCCATTGTTAACAAGCACTTTGGTTTGGTTGAACTATCAAGTGTTTGATTTTTGCACAGGGTGTCGTCTTGAAAAACGCAGAGATAAGACGACGAGTTTTCTCAAGACTCAAAAGCAAACAACGGCTCACACTCCAAAAGCTGGTAGAAGATTGCCAACGCGTAATCAGCATAAAGAAAGACTCAGGTAACATCGAGGAATCAGGTGGGTTATACATGTTACAAGAAAAGGTTCCCCTTTCCTGTAAGTATGAAAAACATTAGATAAGTGGAAAATGAGATTAGGATAGACCGAGATTTGAACTTTGTAAGCAACGTTCAGAAATAGATTTAGAAAATGGAATGTTAGAATTTCGCTATTGTTAAATTTCATATAAAATAGTTTAGATATTGTTTGTTTCTAAAAAGAATTAATTGTTCATTCTTTTATGGAAATTGAATTAAAAAAGGTCAGCTAAAAAATATAATGAACAATACAATTTTAAAAATATATTGAAAAATAGGTTAGTGAGAATTCTTTGTCTGCAGAAGTGTGTTTTGGGAACATATGCCGAGCCACGTATGTTTAAGCCACGTGAGTCGATCACGTTTGAAACCACACGTCTGACATCATAGAAAAAATGAATTCTAGATAATAGGAGCTAGGATTAGCAGAGAGAAGCAGACAGTCGACGGGTTCGAGCAGTCAGCAGGATCGGTCGGAAAGAGCTGACATGGTCAGAGGAGGATCCCCTCACAGGCGAAGGAGTAGAAGTTTAACTATGTAGAACCAATGTGAATTCCTGGTGTAATCATCATTTCGACCGGTCAAGTGAAATAAAGAACACCATCGATTTTTGCAACTATTGTCTTCGTGTCGTCATTTAACAATTGAAGATAATGTGTAATCATTTTATATGAACTTTGTATAAAACCCCTTCATAGTAATGTGTCCCCTTCCTTCATCATAAAAATGCATCCCCCTTTTGTGTTAAAAAGAACTGATCACCACCTCTCTTCTCGCTAATATATGTTATAAGAATCCACAGAACTGTAAAACGTATAAATATCATCTCTTCCTTCTCTCCCTCATCACCATCGTATATATGTACCCGTCATCTTAAATATGACCCCCATCCCTATGCAACATACATACGAAGGACTAGTTACAGACCAAAGGAGTACTCCCTCGGGAAAAAAACAAGAAAACAATAAGACAACCCAGGCATAATCAAAGAGTAGTCATCTAATCTCCAAAACAAAATCGTCCACAAGTCCATGCAGGGTTTGCCGCGAACAACATTGCTCTATAGATTGTTTTCACGAAAATAAAACATGCAATGAGTGTTGCAGAAAGAATAGAAGAGATAACAAAGGCCGACAAGCGAGATCCGACATTGAATCGGAGTCGAATCGGCAGAAATATGTAACTGTTAATATCCTCAACAAGGAAGTGGATTTACAGTTGGATTCCGGTTCAGATACGTAAATCATCAATATATAAACATGGAAAAGGTTGAAAAAACAAACCATGATGAAAACTAACAAATCAGGTCGTGTAGTGGCAGACAATAAGATAAAATTTGAAGGAGAGCTGATACTCCCTGTGACATTAAATGGTACCACCAAAAAGGTAAGTCTATGTGCACAAGACATCCGAAAACATCTTCGGAACAGATTGGATGGAACAATTTAACTCTGGGATTAATCGATAAACAATTTCTGTATAAGGTAGAAAACTGAGACACAGCAATTAAAGGACGAGTTAAAAGGAAAATTTCCTGACGTTTTTTCATCGAGACTAGGAAGATGTACAAAGGCTTGGTCAGATTTGAGCTGAAGGGAAACGCTATACCTCTTTTCAAGAAGAAGGGAAACGTCTTGTTTTCGGCTGGCGAGAAAATTGATAATGAACTGGATCAGCTGGAAAAGGCCAGGATTCTATTGAAAGTAAGCACCAGTGAATGGACTGCCGCTAAGTTACGAAAAAGACAACCAAATTCGTGTCTGTGCGGATATTTTTACGGGTTTAAATGCGGCTCTGAAATATTACTACTTTCTCCTCCCCACACCAGAGAACGTATTCAATAAACTCAACGGTGGCATGATAAGCAGAAAAGGACGACTTTATTTGAGTCCTTAATAGCAAAATCGCTATAGAAAGACAACAACGTACCAGGCCATTTTCGAGAGTTTTGATCTCGACCCTCCCCAAGCAACACCAGAACCGTTGGTTCGGAAAAGGAAAGTTACCGATCTACTAATTATCGATCCTAAACGTAAAAGTTATTAATAGCTTTTACGAAGAAAAAGCTTGGGAGGGGCTTGTTGGGGTAGCACCCCTACAGATTCTGACAATGAACTATTCCTGACGTCACTTCCGGTAACCATTTCTGCTATCGAGTAGTCTGGAGCTGAGACTCAATGGGAGATAGTTGTAACCTTACGTTGTCCTTCCAGCTGAATGGAGTCTTACTCAACCAATATACGTTTCTGTGTTTTCTGTTAATATATATTTCATTTAATTGTTTCCAAGCAACATGTGAACCACAACAGGTATTTATATTTCTCGCGTTCGCCAAATGAACTTATCTCATTTTGATGCGATTCAGAGAGAAATGAGGGATTTCATTTTGTCCAGTCTTGTCTTTCTACGTATTTTTTTTTTTCGGATATAACATTTTTTTAGTCGATAATAACACGTCAATAATGGCGGGGAAAATAAACCTATTTGGACGATGGAAAACTTTTAATTAATCCCATTTGTCATCATTTCAAGAAAAGCGATGACAGATACGGGCGGAAAATGTGTGGAAACATTCAACAAAAAATGTTTTTCGCCTCTCAGCCACATGTTTTATATATTTTACGATTAGTTATATTTTTGTTTGTTTCTGCCATTTGTCTATCGCTAACATATTAACACCTTATATATGCACACACACACACACACACTCACGTATGTGTAAATCATATCTCTAATCTCTAATATAAGCATTCACCGTCACTTTTAAAGTGATACATTTGTTTATCTACAAACACAGAGTTTTGCGTTACGCTGTGTAAGTAACAGGCGATATTATTTAACGAAAGTGCTCCACTGAAACAAAGGTGCGCATACAGTCCTCTTTGGGCAGATTGCTTCGCTATATGACATTTCTTCAATGTGCCTCGAGAAACAAGTAATTCGAAGCGCAGATATAGGTGTCTTATCCAGGAAATTTTCACTACAGTGAGTGAAACTTAATTACTTACATACATTACGAATAGCTAAACACAATTACTATGGACTACTGGTCAATTACTTGACAAATGCTCAACTTATGAAAATAAGGAGGCACTTGTAATCATCAACAGACGGACTGTTTTATTGTATCATCTCCCTGTGGACAAACACACACACTATATATATATATATATATATATATATATATATATATATATATATATATATATATATATATATATATATATATATCGCTCTTTGTTTATAAACAAGCGGTTAGAGCACTGTAAAAGTGGTGTACAAATGTTTGTTTAAATAGACATTTGGCGAGATAATTTACGAGCGCCGCTCCCGTGAGTCGATCGGTAGAACTGTTGACTGTCAACGCGATGGTTCTCGGTTCAATCTTCGGCTTGGGAGAGGTGCTAGTTTAGCGGCAGTGATGAGTTGTGATACAACGAAACAGGATCGTATGTCGATGACTCTATATATAATTATTTTTTTACTATAATAATTAAATACCTACAGACACTAGTGTTTCATCCTTTCGAAAATCTTCAGTGCAGGGTGTCACGATTAATACCAGTGAACGATTTGAACCCCGCAACACGAGACATCGCTGGCTCGATTAGCGAAGACCGTATCAATTCGGCTACCATTAACCGCGTGAAATAACGTTGAATTTAAACATTTTACTTTTAAATGTTCATTTACGTCAGTCAGACAGTGATCTAATCGTTATACGATGATTTATGCATAAGAGCTAAGATGACCGACTTTAATTCAACTGAAAGCGCTCAACGATAAAAAACGAATTTCTTAAAGGGGCTGTCATAATTATTTTTTTTATTACATAATACAACTTTGAGTGTCTAGATTTTCGTAAATTTTATTTCTTTGGTTTTTATGGGAACCGTTCCAAACAAGGCAGGATACCACTTCATGTAAGGAGCTAAAAAAGCTACTTCAATGTAAAAAAAAATGCCAATAAGTGTTAGATGGAGTAGATTCTGGGTCAGAAAACAGCCATTACTCCCTCTTCGCCAGAAACATCGCACATAGAATATGAGGTCTAAAGTACAAAATAAGGAAACGGGTGTTACCAGACTGCGGAAAGAATATCCCAAGTCCACTTTCTACAACAGTCGCGTTTGTGTACATGTATATATTAACTAGCAGGGAGACCTGACATTGCCCGAGATTGAATGATGATCAACGAATGTTTCACACTCCCATACTTTTATATGCATCGAAATTGATCAAATCGCCAATTTTTCAATCTAATCGATTGATTGCCTGCTCCAGTTGAGGACCAAGCGCGAGAAATCGGGAAATAGATATGCATGCCTCTCGAAGTGATTTGTCCCACAATATCTTTGTAGTACATATTGCACTGTAGAAAATCTACTGTTGATTTTATAAAATTATTTTTATATATGATAGTTTGACTAAAAGTTTAAAATGCAAAAGTTATTGCGCTCTGATTAGAAACATTAATTTCGAACATGCTTCTGTCATGTCAAAGAATCTACTGTTGATTTTATATGATACACCTTTCGGCTAGTGCGGTAATAAAACTTCCAAAATGCACTTGTGGTGTTAGGATGTGGTAACTTTGATCAAAATCGCCTTTTCCTTCTTTTATTTCGATTATCGATTATCGATACTTATCGAAGAAATTTCGACACAAAATCCAGCTAAGAACATCGCCAGGCACATAAAGTACCTTCGTGTGACATTTCATAAAGCTTGTCCTAGCAGTTTTCGAGTCTATAGAGAACGAACTCACAGACACACAGACAAAAATAATAGTGTATATATATATATATATATATATATATATATATATATATATATATAACTATTTCATTTAATCACATAAATTAATATACAAAGATATAATTTTATGGGTACATTTTCAGTATTTACTTCAACCGTTATCGATACATGTGTAAAGCTAGGTAGTAAGTTATGAAAATATATATTGACATATATATTTTCATAACTTATATATATATATATATATATATATATATATATATATATATATATATATATATATATATATAGTAATCATCATCATCATTTTGAAGTCCGTCAGTCTTTACGATGACTAGTTCGGGCCTCAGTGCTTTATCCCTCGGTGTTGGCGTAGTCTCACTCCATCACCATAGGATTTTCCACCTTGGCTTGGCTTGCGCAGTTTAGGTGCAGTATCTGCTGCGCATCAGATAGACACTCTCTGAACCTCCAATGCTCATGTCCAGTGGAGCGAACCCGCGACGACTGGCAGCAAAGGAGGCCGCAGCTTCTGGCCGAAAGTAATCTCAGTGAGGTACACAGTCACCCAATCGTCTCCGCTAATACGCGTTTTCTTTTTGGATGAGGT